>NC_065507.1:8392267-8561049 GCF_006386435.1 Epinephelus moara | reverse complement strand
GTCTGAATACATTGCTCTTCTTAATGGGTTCAGTTGACTATTTAATCTGCAATTTCCTATGACCTGTATCCCAAACACACACCATGTGAAACTTTACGTGGGTAACTGTGCACTCAATGGGTATGGACTAGTTTCACTAAATCTCAAAAATGTCAACCTGATGGTGGCGCTAGAGGTTGAGTCAGATCATCAACCTCAGTGGGGTTCATCCTCTGGGGAATATGAGTGTCTGCAAAAAAACATTACAGCAATCTATCCAGTAGTTGTTGAGATATTTCCATAAAAAATAAACATTAGCACAATGTGCTCAAAACTGTGCTGTTAAACTCCGTAACTTTTGGGCCCCGGTTTGTAACACTGTTATAGTTTGTTAAACAGGGGACCACTAATACATACTGTAAACTTCACCCTGCTCTGTGTGAGTTGGGTCGAGTTGAGCCAGTGACCCACTGTATAGTTGGTTTAACCCTCTGGAAACAAACGCGTCTCATATAATCCTCACTTTTTATAATAAGCGCTTTGCAGTGTAACTGGACTGAAGTATTATTTTAACACAGCTGAGCCTTGACAAATACTTAAGTGGGGCCGCAAGACACAACTCTACTGTACGCCCTGTGTGTTTGAGTGCATGTGCCTTGGTCATAGAGTCGGCACACATGTCACACTTAAACAACTTGAACAATCGATTTGTCTTTTGAATACAGAGGGTATTTTCAGAGCCAGAGGTGGAAGGAGGAGAGGATGCTTTGAATACAGGGCATGATATCATATTGAAGTAAAAGTGAGTAAGTGAGAGGGAGAGGGAAATAAAGTTTGAACTACGTCTTGACAGAAACACACACACACACACGCGCGCGCACACACACAGGCAGAAAAAAAAAGGAAAGGAAGGGAAGGGGAGGGAGAGAGAGAGGGGAGGGGGGAGAGCAGAGGGGGGAGGTTGTGTTTGAGTTCAGGTCTCCGGTGCCATCATCAGCTATCCCCTGTACTCTGACCTTTGATCTCACTTTAATTCAAACGGACAACTCCTTGCTCTCTCTCTGCCTGCCTCTCTGTCCTTGTCCGTCTTTATCTTCTCATTCTTATCTTCTTGCTGAGTCCCAGCTCTCAATTCCTGAGTACATCACACATTATATTGTAGCCCTGTGTGTGTGTGTGTGTGCGTCTTAAGAAGCAGTAATTGGGGTTATCTCTACAGAGGATTGTGTAAATGACTGGGGCTGTGAATCTATTCAAGTACAATTTCAATGCGGAGAACATTTAGACTTGACTAAGTATCCTAAATAATATAAATGGACTCTTAGGGTGCGACCATTTTAAGCTAATTTAAGGCCGCTGTAATACTTTTAATTACAGGCACTTAACAGTGTTGTGTGGTCAGATAAACACAGTGGTTTTCAGCCTGGGACTGGACTGGGGTTATGGTGGACTCCGTCGCATCATAAGCTTTTGCAGGATAATTTGTTGTCGTCTTTTTATTAAACGCATACAAATGTGTCCCTAGAAGATTAACACAATCCATCCAGTTAACATATTTCAGAGATAATGCGGTTTTTGCATCATTTTTTATAGTTTTAGCTGTCATTTCTATCAGTATGATCAGTTTCTTGCCCCGTCCGTCTTCATCTTGTCAATGTCGTTGTGGTCTAAGATCTCAGCAATTGAGTTTCTGAGTACAGTATTACACACAGCAATGATGCCCAGAATTACGGCCCAGGTTGAACAAAATTATCTTTTTTTAAAGTAAGTCAGTAATAATAATAATAAGGGGAACAGGGAGAACTCATTCAAATACATGATCCCTTATTCAGAAGTTGGTAGCTGCACACACGTTCTGAAGTGCACAGGATGTTCTGGTATGTGACATCTTAAGTTGTACTTGGTGTTCTGCCAGGAGAAGAGAGTGTCCAGTGTGGTAGGAGCCTCTAAGGATGCTATGTACTTTGTTCCTGCTGTAGCTGGTGTGCTGGTGTAGAGACTCTACAGTGTGGAGACATGAGCCAATGATCTTTTCTGCAGTTCTTATGACTCTCTGGAGGTTTTTTTTTTTTTTTCAGTCCTCAGCAGAGTTGCCAAACCATACATCGCAGCCCTGTCTCCTAGAAATTGCATTTATACACAACTATTTTGAAACAGCAAAAACATTTTGAGGGAAATGTAATCCAGAGTGAAATATGTTTTCTGTTATAATGAAGAAATGTCGCTAATGAACCTACCTGGCAAGTCACAAAAATGTTTATCCATACCAAACATATCAGCAAAATCGGACAACATGTTTCAGTTGGTTTCTGCCAAAAAAAACAAAACAATTTTGCAATACATATCCGCTCATTGTGACAACAGCATCATTATTATTGTTACCTTTTTTGTATTAATATTAAACTCAAAGCCTGAACCAAAGTCCTTTTGTTGCCTCAACCTAAGACAGAAGATTAGAAGTGAACCTGAGGTCCTGCTGTTTGTATGCCCTCCATCTTCCCTAATAGGCCAGGAGCCGGGTCCAGCCCTCATGATGTTTTCTGCTACCTTTTTTTTATTATCATTTCCTGTTAGCCTATACATTGGGCCATCACAAGTTGCTATTGAGCATCCCAAACTCGGGGCCGTTTGGTCTCAGAGGGCCCAAAACCCCTTTTTTGGGACATGCTTCTGGCAAAATAATGTGAATGCAAATATTAAGGCACTATGATTGCATAAAAAGTAATAGTAATATATAGTATAATAATACAAGTATGTAATTTGGCAAGAAGTATCCTGACACAAAGGGGAAAGTAGCAAAATAAGATTATGGGGCTTGCTGCGTTTTTATTTCAAAATATCTCACACAACACCCCCAAATAAACAAAAAAATGACTGTCTGATAAATTATCATCAAAAGTAATTATTTTTCATCACTTTGTGTTTAATATCATTGCTTCACTTGAACATAGAACACTTCCCAAGTTGACAAGCTTCAATTTGAGCCCAACTTGACCTTTCTATCTTGAAAACTACACTTGATTTGGCCTAAATGTGTCGCTACACCTCAAATCAAAGAAAATGGAATTTCAGTCACTAGCCTTCCAGAGCATCTACTTGCGAGCAATTTGAATCTATAAGTTTTGAGTTCCCCAAAGTTTTATGTTAGAAATGTACAGAATGGGTGCCCAGCATCCTCCTAATGAAGCCTGTGGGTACATAAATGCAATGTTTTGCTACTTAAAAGAAACATTGTCTCTGAACATGATCCTTGCAGCCATTTCATTGCCTCAACCACATAATTAAGAAAGAAGTTAAGTAGCATACAAACATAATTTCTGGGAGGGATGGACATTGCAACCTTCACTCCGATCTTGTCACATATTGAGGTTTGGTCATGGACTTTCCACGTCCACATACTGTACATGTAGGGTACCCTGGATGTGTTGGTTGTTGACGTTCTAAGACACTGTTTCAAGTTCTGCCTGTTACATGTATTGTCTTCTTTGAAAATACACTTATGTTTTCACAGGAAATTTACCGTTTACATACAGTCTCTTTCAAATAAAAGCACTACGTCGGTTGTGTTGTTTTTTAACAACAACACATGGTTGGTTTTAGGAAAAAAGAACAGGGTTCGGCTTTATAACCTTATGGGACACAAACACCACTCTCTCGGATGAAAGTCCGTGTTTATTAGACCCACCCACCCCACTTGGAGTTAGGCCGCCTTTACTTTGTCCTTGTCCCGCCACTTTCCCCTTGACGCCACCAGGTGCCGTTAAACTATAACGGCAACTGACTGCATATCATGCCGATGTTAAAAGATGCCTTTTTTTGTTGGTTTCTGACGCCGCAAGTAACTGCCCGAGAGCCGGATTTCGATGACTTCGGAGTGAGACTGGGCTCGACAATGACACCTGAATGCAGTATCTGTATGCAAGAGGACAAGATCAGGTGTTTGATTTGATTTTGGAAACGATGTGGTTTCTGTTTGACGTCTGTCTTTTGTCCAAGTGGTATTGACCAAACACTTTTAAGCAGCAGGTAGCCCATGTAAAGGGCAAAAGAGGTGGAATGCATTGGCTGACAAGCAATCTTGGAACCCACTGGCGATGAAGATTTAGCATTACATTAGCTTTTTTTGTCAAATAATTTATCGTTCATTTGCAGATATCAGTTTATAAATTAGCTGAAATGACCAGTGCATTGAAAAGAAAAGTTTTGGCCCGGCTACCTGCATGCTACACCAGATCTCCCCAAATATTGGCTGTTGTCCCTAGAGGCTTATCATCATCAGACTGACAGCTAATGTGTTCCAAGACTGGGGGTGAATGACCTCCAAATATTTGCTTGTTCTTTTCCATCAGCTTCACGTTCATATCAGCATTAACGTAAAAGCCGTAGCAGACTATCAGTGGTAATTATAAATCATCTATTTTCCATTTGTCATCACAAATTAGGAATGCATATCAGTACAGCCACACTGTCGTTAACCCTCCAATTAAAAGTGTGAAATCATTGCGTTAATAGTCACACTCATTTAATCAACTCTCAACATGTGATTATAATGGGATTTATGGCTTAATTTGAATTAGCATGAAATTTCGAGCTGTACCTCTGCAGCTCTCTATTCATCCTCTAATGTAAATTTACATTGTAAGTCTGGCATCAGCCTTCCACATTGTGTAGCTGAAAAAATAGTAATGAAAAATGAAATATGTTGTTCTCTGCTCTCATCATTTAGATCATTTTTGATTTCAAATGAAGCGAAGCTTTTCCTTCCGAGAAATGTTTGTACAACCAATCTGCTTTCCATCTGACCTGCGTGTGTGTGGGAGGATAGGTGTGAGCGCACATGCTTCAAGACAAACTCCACTTAAAGCTCATAAATTGGTCCATGAAACACTCAGTTTGCATGTTATCTCTCCAGCACGTGTACATTTAAATTGACAGATTGATTTTTTTTTTTTCATTATGAAAGACAAAGGACTGGGAGGGAGTGGGAGTGTCACAGTAGAGAAATGGATGAATGAATGACACATTTTCTCACATTCCTCCTCAGGCTTTCAGTCCAGTGATGGTGCGGAATGTAAAGCAGGCTGTGTGTGCACGTGTGTGCCTGTGCATACCTATATGTGTGCATTGGGTCTCAGTGTGTAGGTGTGTATTGATCACTACAGGGTGATGTTTTATTAAACAGAGGTGAGGAATGTCAGGCGGGCTGGTGTCCCTCAGTGTCGGTAAAGCCGCTATCAGCTGGCCTTTGCTGCTTTCTTGCTGTTGCAAAGACATGTTTCCTCTTCCCCTTCACCCGTTCATCCTTTTAATCACTTTTCGTTGCCCTCTTGTTTCTTGCTTTATTTTAAACTCATTCCTTCACACTCTCTGAATTCAAACCCCTTTTCTGCCACATTTCCTTTTAACTTTTTCCCATCATCGCCATGAGTTCTACACTGTATAGCCGCTTATCTGACTCCTTTCCAAGTAATTATCTCACATGTGACCCCGACACTCTTCTATTCCATTTACGCTCCGTTTTTATTTCAGTCTCACCCCTCTTTTCACTTTTGCTCCACTCATCCTCGTTGCAATTTTCCACCTCCTTCCTGCTCCTTGACTCATCCACCATCGCTCTTTCTTTTAGACTCTGTTTCTTTTTTTTTTCTTCGCCGCCCTCGTCCTCCTCCCTCTCCTGCCTCTCCTGGGGAAAGCTTGCTGATAAGCTGGTTCGAATGGACATGGCTTCATGCTCTCCTTCTTCCCTTTCATTTCGCCCAGTCTCTCAGGTCCCACAGACCCCTGTGGACTCGATCTACGAATCCCCAGTGTCTCCCTCTATCCCCCTTTCCTCATCTTCCACCTCTCCACTTTTCTTCCCCCAGCACGGGAAGCAAGATAACACTGCATGTGTCCATGAACTTCTTCATCTCCTCACTTTCTTCCTTCTCACTCACCCACCATCTTCTTCACTCCCAGGGGAAACACACACACACACACAAACACACACAAATATAAGCCTTTCACAATCTCTGTGTAGAGAACCAGCAGTGGTAACCACCCCGAGTCTTGTACAGGTTGTTCCCTGCTTGCTGTCACACAGTTCAACAATCAAGTACTGTGGAGTATTGTGTGTATATTTGAGAGTGTGTGTCTGTCTGTGTGTGTGCGCACTGTCCAACACCTCTTCTCTCTTTTTTTCTCTCTCCCACATCCACACTGTGTTTCCTCTGTTCCCTCTATCTTCCAATCTGGACCTGAGAAGGTCAGTGAGGGGAGGATCTGGAGGGCCTCTGTGACACATACTGAGGAGGAGATAAGGAGGAAGAGAGGTGAAGAGGGGTGACATGTGGGAGAACCAATCAACAGGTCCAGTCATGACCTTTGAGATGCAGCCTCTTGTCATGCTCATCCAGGCTTGACACCCAAACCCTACTGTTCTCTCTTATCCACTGCCTTCTTCATCACCTTTTCATTTCTCTTTCTCTGCCAGCTTCAAGAACCAAAAGACTAAACTATTATCCTTTTTACTGACTTTAATTTCTACCTTCTTTTTATAATCCTCCCAGAACAAAATCTTAACAACTGACTTCCTCACTTCCTTGCTTCTGAATTAGCATTACAGCAAAATCCACAAATACAAAACAAAATTCTGTGATCATTTTTGTTTGACAGGTGTCAAACATATGACTGTTCGTGCCCCGTATGAAACAAAAAGTCAATCAGTTATTTGTGTGCTATGTGTAGCATACAACTCTATGACATGATGTCATGTGACCTTAAGTTACGTTCGTAACAAACATACTTACTTTTAACTAAACCATCATTTTTTATTAAGGTATTCATTTGCTTTTGTTGCCTAAACCTAAGGAAACATGTTTATTTTGAAAAGAGACAGCATGCATATAAGGTTCCGAAACTGCACATATCCTGTGAAAACAGTTTATTTTGAAAAGACACCATGCATGCCATGAGCATGAATTGACATTACCTGTGCATCCAAAACTGGTACTGTGAAGGCTCATTTATGCTCCCTTTATGTACGACAATGTATACGTCCGTTTCAAACGATGTTACCGTCACTGCCCACATACTTCCATGCGCCCTTTACGTTGGCATGGATGTAAACCAATATATCCACCAGGAGGCAGCCCAATGTCAAAAGTTTATGACAACAACAAACTCAAAAACAAACATGGCGACTGTGGAGGAGATATTGATACTCTTGCATAAAAGACAAAAACAGGGGCAGCGTTGTAGGAGGCGGTGGTCGGTGAGGCCGTTAAATACATGGCGACTGGAGGACGGAGAATTCTTTTCTCTAGTACTGCCGATGAGAGAAATTGAATTGTTATTTTCTCTAGTACTGCCGATGAGAGAAATTGAATTGTTATTTTTTCTTCGTGTCTCACTAGAGCTACGTATCGGGTAGTGACAGCAACACTGCCCCCACGGTTCCCGGTGGTACTGCTCCGTTTGGCCCGTATCTGTAAGCTTTATGGAAACGTGCAGAAATACGGACGAAATGAACGCGGAGCACAGACAGAAGGCTCTGTCTGTATCCGGATCCGTATTTAACGTTGAGCATAAATGAGCCCTAAGGGTACCTAGGGCATCATAGTTTGACGTGTAGAGCCACTGACCAAGTGCCGGTATTTGGTCAGTTTGACATAAGAATGTGTTGGTGTAGGATGCAAGATGCCCCATATAGTTAGTTGGGATGCTGGATGTAGTGAGTCCGACTTTTCCTCCTTTATTGACTTTCAGTTGACGTGTATTTTTATTGACCAAAACCTTTACCAAGCTTTCCAACCCTCACCATACATTATCCATAATTTCTTTTGCCATAACCTTAGTATAGTTGCTATGCACAGATATTGTAGAAAGCCTTTGGAAAATGTTGACACGGAATGTAAATAAATTAATTAATATATTAATAAACCTGTCATTGAATGTTATTTGGGTTTTGCAGAATTAACCAGTATTCACACTCTTGTCTAGCAATAGAGGTTAGCGTAGCCCTTTACATTTACTTTCATTCAAGTAACTAGCTCGACATGTCAAAAGGCAAAAGAGTTAATATCCGCTCTGAACAGTCATACTCAAAGATGAGATGAAAAGCTGGCTGTTACATAGACAGGTGAGATGCAATAATGGTCTTAATATTGGCATAATTGCACAAGTATTGCACTCTGTTATAAACACTGTTGAAAGTGTTATGAAATAAATAAAAAAACATCTGACATACAGTTCTGATGAAGTAAACTGGTGCCTTTTCACACTCCCCATTAACCGTCTTTCTTGCACAGAGTATGTGTGGTTGTTTACAGTTAGGACAAAACAGTCATGTTCGAGTGAGACTTCAGCCAAATAGTAAGAGTAGAGATTTGGCAGTTACTTGTCATCCTGCTGTGAGAAGGTCAGCCCCCGCTGTGTGCGACTCCATATCAAACACACTCTAAATTTTAAGGCATTTCGCCAGCAACGTATTTTTGAACTAGCATGTGTATCTACGTTTTGAATTGTGCTGCCCTGTGTCCTCAAATACCCTTCATGTGCCCACTGTTATGGCATCAGTGTGGAAATTACACTCAGCAAATGGGACATGGCTTCAGACAAAACATCTTCAAGTGGGCGTTTTGGCCTTAAGGGGACCATATGCAGTAATTGCTCACTTCACACCTCCCATTCACTTCCATTCAAGCCTCTGTGCACTGCTGCACAGATGAAGGCTCATTTCTATTTTTGAATCATATTATATTTCCAGCAATTTAACAAACATGCAATGTTTCATAAATTTAGTGAATCACCTACAAATTCATCACATAAGACACTCTCTGTGACTTTGTAATAACGAGTGCCCCTGGTCTTTTCTTATCTTTCCAACATCCCTGCTTGTAGTTCCTACCATTTCTTTCCACCTTCACTCTGTCCAAGATAGGAGCAGTGCACATGTGGAAACGACGTGTGACGGTACAGCAGCAGCTATTTCAGGGTGGCCGCTGGCCTATTGATTTTCTCATCCTTTTTTTTCTCCCTCCAATAATGCCCAGCAGAGGTTGTCCGACAGATTGATCGGGATAGTGTGTGTTTGTGTGTCTGTGTGCTTTTGTGCTCGTGCAGATCACTCTGCATCATCGTTCTATGTTGAATGAAATGTGCAATTTGAACACTTGTCGTCCCCTTTGGACCGTTGAACAAAACGCCACAAACAATCAATGAGCGAATCAAGCACACATACTGTAGACGGAATACAAACACCCATTGTCAGCCGGCTCCCACCCAGGAGGGACATTCTCTGATAGAAATCAAACATGGTGTTCAAAGGCACAAACAGAGAGATAGGACAGACCCTGACTTCAGTGAAATACTGTAGGTCGTACTGCGGACGAATGGCGTGCGGTTTAGGTGACATGGAACATTGTACTTCAGAATGCAAACTGAAGCAATCCCAAAAAGCCATTTATTTTGAATTCTTTTGCCACAAGATAAAAAAAAATCCCATCTGATTGAAATGTATCATTTTGTACTCAGCCGCTGGCAACCTTTTGCTCAAAGTGCATTCCTCGAAATCCCAGCAGTGTGCAACAGCTTAATACTACGCCCCCCCAAACCTCAAACCACAGCGGGTTCTCTCCAACATTGTCTCATTCTGGACTCATTTCTGCCTCAGACCTTGATTCACTTTGTACAGAGAAAGGTGGTGTCTGTGAGACGACCATCTAAGACTGCCTGCAGATGAAAAAGCCTTTTCAATCCCCGGGACCAAATTGAAATGCTATGATACTGAGATGAAGGTTAGCCAGGTGGTTCACAAGAAGACATAACCAGCTGAAGCAGATCTTATAAAGTGATTTTAAATGGAATGACATTTGTTCCCTCCTGGGACTAACTTGCTTGTACATGTCATAGCCAATGCCGAAAGAAACCAAGAACTTCTGTCAAGTCATTTTGCAACTCTGGAAAGTACAGTGAGAGAAAAAGTAGATATTAGTTTTATATTTCACTTCAGAGGACGCTGAGTTCACGGTTATGCTTTTTCCTAACCAAAAGGTGGATTCTGTTATTTCAGTGTTGGCAACATGCGAGTGCATCCTTGTCGGGAGCAAAGCGTTACACATAGTTTCTTAAAAGTGAACTTCAATCCATATTCCCATCTGGCTGTAGTTCAAAACACAGGTACAGCTCTTGAAGCGGCTGAACAGATGGGAAACTCCTCTGTGTTTCCAGAGGTATTTAACAACATACAATCAATAGCAACCCCAGAAAAAACAGTAGTAGAACAGTGGTCATTTTTTCAAAGTAGATAAAAAAGAAGAAAGAAAAAACAACAAAAACTTTTGTCTCATCGACGTCCGATATTACCTGCCTGCATTAAACACATCAAAGGTTTATCAGCAGTTATTAGGCAATTAAAGAGTTGTCTTTAAAGCTTACTATCAAACCTGCCTCCATATATCACAGCAGGGGACCTTTGGGTGTAAGAAAAAGTACTAGATGTCCATAACCTCTCAATATAAATGCACAGTTAATTAAATGCCAGCTATGTGGCACAGCTTCACACTGGTCTGCTCATTAACCTTCCCCATTCAATATGTCAGAGGAAATAACCTTTTCACAACTCACTCACGGCTTTGAGATCATGTTTACTGAAGTGAATAAGGTAAAGCCCTTCCCCCAAAGCATTTATTATCCTTTTGTTGTTGTAACGTCTGTTTGTGTAATTTTATCATGCCCTGGTTTTAAAGTAGTTCATTATTTGCGTGGAGCCCTGTGGCAAGAAACGCCTTATGAAAACACATTGGCCTATTAGCTTTTGTTAAGGCTCGTCAGCTTATTGAAATACTCATGCATGTGCATGAATTAGAATAATGCGTTCTTAACCTAATTTGGCTGACCAATTTTTTTGATTATAGTCACCCTTTATTTGTACCTGTGCTCGCTGAATTTTGCCAATAGTATTACTTTATGAATTAATATCTCAAAGGCAACTGCAGGCACTTTATGATCAAATCAACAATCAATTTTGCTTGTGAACTCAAAGCCATTTTCCCATTACACTTATAACTCAGGGGAACCAAACAGATTACATGTCGTCATGCAGAATCTCATCTTGCCATTTTATGTGGTTATTATTAAAAGAGATTGTTATTATTGGAAAAAGCCTTGGGTTGTTGCTCACCAGTGATTCCTCATAATGCAGCTGTTGTGTGTGTGTGTGTGTGTGTGCATTTGGTCCATCTTTGTTTGCACTGGTCAATGTGTGTGAAGAGTGTGTGTGTGGGAGTCTTGTTTTGCAGTGGGTGCTGGTCATAATGGTTGAATGAAGGGTGCGTGACCTTGCCCAAGGACACTCCTGCTCAGGCTTTTAAGTCTTCTATCTACCCAATCAATACTCTGCCATTTTACCTCCGTAGCGCTGAGGCAGGCCCTGCTCCACAACTCAACACCTGTCCCTGGAACGGCAGAGATCTGTCACAGACCTTTCCTCTCTGAAACATGAAATCACCAGCAGCAGCAGAGCAGCGATGCTGCCATTTATAACAGTCGTCTATCTCTTTCGTAAGGCCCCCATGGGGCGTCGCAATGAGAAGTGGGAGAAGTTGAAAGGTTACACCCGTCGAGAGAACAGACTAGACAGGGATTTGGGCTCCAACCTGAACAGGAAATGGAGCTGTCTCCATCTGGCGGGTTGTTCATCATGAGGTACCATGTCAGATATAGTTTAGGCAGTGGGAATTGCTTCAACTTTCTCACCAGCTGAATTTCTGTGGTAGCTTAAAACCGGCTTTATACTGCAAAAGGTGTGAAATAACTTCTCTAACAACTAGAGGTAGTTCAGGGAAGAAGTGCCTTTGAGGAAGGAAATCTAACCCCCACACACTTATAAGACACAATGAATAGTTTATTACAATGCACTACTGTGCAGTGTGTGTCCTTGCAGGAATACAGTAGAATCCATACAAGCAGTTTTATACATGCATGACCTTTCTGACTCTTCTTGAAAAGCACCTTGAAATGCTTGAACACAACTTGAAAGTACATGAAGTACTTTCTCAGCTTAATCTGAAATGAGTTTTCTACATTTTGCTGATAAAAAGAGTCCTTCTCTTTTTTTGCTTTCTTTCTGATACAAGAGGTGCAAGGAATTTCAGATTGATTATGATTACAGATCTGGGGAAGCTGGTATTGATATTCTAGATTGTTTTGGTGAGGTGAAGAGGCATTGTTGGTGGTGGCATTGATGATGATGGTGGTGGAAGTAGTTGTAGTCCCTGATGCTTCTTCTGCTGAGGTTACAATGATGATGATGATGACAATGGGGCTCTTTGAGCTGCACTCTCTTTTGTTTCTATACTATATATAATAATTTCCATTACTTAACCATGTGCTGCTGTAAAGGAACACGAGACAATTTCTTTCCAGTGATTCGGCATATCTTTGTTAAGGTTTCCTGGGTTTTCAGAGAAGAATAGCAGATTCTAAATGGGAAGCCAAATTGAATAAATTAACAGCAGAGCGAAGGCTATTGAAGACCATGCAATCCAATAATGTGTCAAATCAACGTGATACCATCCTCTGCCATTGTATTCAAGACAGATAAGAACTTACTGTACATGCGTCTGTAGAATGTTCATGCATACTAAATGATCATCCCACTGTAGTTAACAAAGCTTGTATCTATCTTTTTTCTTCCATGGTCTCCTGGGGACGTGTGTGCATCTGTCTTCCACCTGAACAATCTGTGTCACACTCACTCCTAACTACAGGTAAGAGGGTTACTTCATCCTCGCAGTACACCTTTTGTTTTGTTTTCCTCACAGTGAAAGCGTACCCTCCAAGACCATTTAGTAGTGACAATCTCTAATGTGAATCAAAGTCTGCATCATTGACATGAATGTATAGCTGAAGACCGACTTGCGAACTTGTATTTGCATACTCAGTGCACACACTATGATCTCATTGAATATTCATATGCTGCTGAAAACAAGTCTCAGAGTTTGAAATAGAGATTGCTGTCACAGCCTGTGAATCACGGAGCAATTTTAGCTCTTGAAGGCACTGTAATCAGTGTTGCCTGCTGTCATCCCTTATGCATTAACACACACACATAAACGCACACAGCAACCCACACACACATGCATGGACACATCCAGTATATCCACTTCATATCGCTGATGTCTCCTTTAGACCAGGGGACAGTTTTAAGAAAAGCCCAGTGAAGGGTTTGTAGCTTGATGTGTCACACACCATCACTTCAGATGCACTCCTCTCTCAAATCTCCCTTCACTAAGGGGGAGACCTAATAAACCCAGTGGACAGCTACAAGCTTGAAGTGTCATGCCGCATCCATCCGAATAGCCCCCTCAACTCCCTCTCAGATGTGACTAAGGGATTCTTAAAAGCGGTGGAAGTGTTTATCTCCCAAAACCAATAGTCGAAGTACAAAACTTGGGGAAAGATTAGAAGCTGTCTCTCACAGCTGTGTGGGTGTAATACTGGGTTGAGTTAGAGGTAATGTCACTTGTTGTTAATGGGAGTGAACACTCATGACCTTTCTAAGGCGCAGGAAGGCATGTTTCTTCCAGTTGCACTGTTCTCCTTTGTTCTGTGACAAAAGAACAAAAGGGAGAAAGTCGGTGGTGCGAACGAAACTGGTTGGAACAGAGGGCGGAGAGAATGAGAATGAAGACAAAAATCAATGGACAGAGAAGAGAAAAACCTACATTTTGTGTGCAACAATGTAAATAAGTAGCATTTCTTTTTGTTTTACTCAAGTAATAATTGCATGTCACCTACTTGTAACCTGTTATGCCACTTTACTGAGTTTGAAATCACAAAAAAATACATAAGGAAGACTTATTCTGGATGTGACAAAACTTGACACACCTTGAAGTCACAGGAAACTGGGAAGAAATTAAACATTTTCTAGACTTCTAGAGCCTTCAGCCCTCCAGCCAACCACCTCTGGAACTCTGTCCCCCACGACATTTGCAGTATTGACTCCCTTTCCACTTTCAAATCCTGTCTGAAAACACACCTTTTCAAGCTGGCATCTTCTGTATGGAAATCATTACAGCCAAACATGAGATTTTTTTGTCTACACACCTTTACCAACATGACTAACTTAATTAAATGGAGCAACACCTGCGCTAAATCATACACACACATCATACGGCACTCCCCATATGTCATCTACAAAACATTCCCTCCCAATATGGTAGTCTGTTTGAGCTGCAAAATCTTCCCAGCTCTCCCTTTGCATTGTCTATGCAGCTGCTGCCCTGCATCAGTCCTGCTGCTCACTCTTTCAGGCACCCCAGCATCCACCTGTAGGCTCCAGCTAAGGGGGGAATATTTAATCATCACTTCCCAGTATCTCATATAAACATAACTGCGAGGAGCCTGATGTTGAAGTATACATTTAAACGTGAGATGTCTGACTGATTATTGTGTGTTGGGCTGCCAAAACATGGGTTACCTACACTCAGTACTGTGCCTGAATGCATCCTGTGTAAACACTGTGTTACACTTTATGCTTTACAAACACTGCCTTGTCTTTATGCTACGCTAGGCAAACCACCTCCTTGTTATAAGAGTGGTATTGATCTTCTCATCTACCTCTATAGGAAAAAATCGAATAAGTGTATTTCCTAAAATGTCAAACCATTTCTTTCACCGAGAAATGTGTGTGTGTTGCACCGGCTTGGCAGGTTGTAACTGCTACTTGCTGGAATTTAAGAGTTGTGCCAGTGAATTGTGTAAGTCTGCTCCACACGAAGCTGTGCCCGGAGAGTTTTACTTAAAATGTCATAAACCTATAAAAATGAAACATAACATCATAAAAAAGACTCGAGAAAGCAACAGTAAGTAATTCTCATAACCGTGGGGTTTTTAGCAATGCTGGTGGCTTGGCTCTGGGCATGGCAATTGTTGGTCTGTTTGTTGGTTGGCTCACCATTTTCTAGACAACTGTTGGATGGATTGCCATGAAATTTGGTACTGACAGTTATGTCCCACATGAATTTTAATAACTTTAGTAATCAAACTACTTTTCATCTAGTGTCTTGTTTTTATGACGAACGCCAAACGTTAATGGATAATTAGTATATCTTAGCCTGCTGACAGTTACATGCTTCACCAAGATAGGAACATGTTGCCTGCTAAGTATTAGCATATTAACATTGTGTTCTCATGCTAACATTAGCATTTTTCCCAAAGCACCACAGAGCCACTACTAGACCTATGGCTGTAGCTTCGCCTCTATAGGATGTAGTTCTCCCCATAGACTGTGTATAAAGATGGACAATGCATCGCAGCAATCAGGAAGCGGAGCCGCAGCACTGATTTCCCACCTATACACATGTCCGACCCAATTGCAAGCAGCGCCATTAATTGTGAGCATACCAATTTTACATACACAGCAGTCAGTCATGATGCCACCCCTCCCTTTTATAGCATCAAAAAAATAATTAACTAAACAAACACAGGACTTTGATCCAGGAGGCTGTTGTTTATGTCTTGTGTATACCGATTGTCAGCATTATTATCTTAGATTATGTACATATGTAACGCCATGTCATGATGTCACATTACATTAACAAAATAATAGCCCTGATTCCACCAAACACTTTCGGCATGGTACCTTTGGAACCAAAAGTAACCCTTCAGACATGGCACTTGGACCCTAGGTCCGCTTAGCATTTCAACTGCAAACGGTACTTTCCTCCTTTATCAGTCTGCATCTCCTTTTATCGTCCAAAGAATGGGGTTGCACGCCAACATTTTCAGAACAAAATAAAACAGGCTGCAGTGAGAGTCTCTCTCAATGAGATATTAAGAAATAGCGGGTTTGTGCATTTAGTCCTTCTAAGGTAAGCTTGGGGGTTTAGTTTAGCAGGAGCCGACAGGAACGATGCTCTGCAACACTTTTTTTTTCTCCGAGTGAGGACTGGAATATATGCCGTTCATATAATCTGGTCAAATTAATATATTTTTTAAATGCTTGAAGATGTGTATGTCATGTGATCATGTCATGATCAAAGTTGTCATTTTGAAATTTAAGATGTGCACATTGATTAATATCGTCACCTCATGCATTGAGTGACATTACAAGTATGTTCCACCTTAAAAGTTGCAGTCGGCCCAGTGAATTAAGTTACTTTTTCTAAGACTCCAGCTGCTGCAAGTGGCAGCAAAACATCCTTTCATTTCATAGTTATAGTTTACTAATATATGTAAAACTCTCCACAGTATGAACAGTGGTTACATGAGCCTCAAAACCAGCCACAACTCAGCCCTGAGCAGAGTGACCGTCCTCTACTGACCAATCAGACTGCAGTGTTCACAGCTCCACCTTTTTAGTACCAGATCTGTGTGCTAGGTACCCCAACAGAGGGGGGACCAAACATGGGGACAATACGGAAGTGTTCCATTGGTACCATCCACAACTTTTCACAGTAGAAACAGAAAAAAACATATTGAACTGTACCGTACTGCTTGGGGGAAACGTAGCTAGCTAATGTGAGTACACCCAACCGTGATTCTTTTGCTGAACCCAACCTTGTCAGTAGGGGCACCAATTCATAAGATAGCACAAAAACTGGTGTATGTACATGACTATTTATAAGATATATGTACAGTTGTAAGAGGGTATGTGTAGTATCAGTGTCTTGTTTCTCTCTGACGGTCTGTCCAATCATTGTTTTAGTGCAACATGTTTCCATTTTAATATTTTTCAAGACTAAATCGTGACAGTGAAACAGTGAAGAAAGCTGTATCTAACCTCTCTCTTGTCACCTGCATTCCCTGCTACTTACGTGGCGTGACTAATCAAACAAATAACTGTGATGAGTGGTTGTTTAGTTGAGAGCCATTACTTTTGTGTCGTTATCACCAGCAATTTGTGTGAGTCACCATATAGGAAAAAAATGACTGACTCATTCTGTCACATTCATTTAAAAATAAAAGACAAAAGATGTCAGCCCGGCAGTGCTGTAGACATGTGTCTCCCCCACACTGCCATACATTTTAATAGACACCCCACAGCCCTCTACTCGGGGGAAGTCACCTGGTTTCATTTATATGTCTGGCTATGCTAACCATCCTGCTCATAAATTGCAAATGTGGTACTTCGCAGTGTTAAGATATATAACTTGTTCTGCCTGATAAGTAAATCATCGCTGGCGTTCCTCCACTCTCTATCCGTGTCTCTCCCACATTAAAGCACATTATTGATGTTCAAAAAGTCGAGTTGACATATACTGGTTATGATTCTGCAGGATGCGCCGGGCCCTGCATTATAGATGTCATGTCTAACCTGCAGGTTTACTTATTTTATGTGAGTGGTGTTTTTGTGTTTGTGGAAAGGGACGGGATTAGCATGCTTTTCTCACTGCTGGACATTCACTGGTGTGTGCTCCCTGGTGTGATGCATGCATGTATTCAGCTCTGCTTTTCTGTCCACATGGCGTCATGTTGAAGAGCGCGCGAATGAGAAATTGAGGTGCTTCACATCCAGAGCAGAGCTGTTCATTTAGATAAGAGCAGCAGTGTATTCAGGACATGAAACAGAGGGTTAGGGCCATGGCCTGTAGATCAGCCAGCAGCCCTGGATTTACCGGTATTTCAGGGGGAATTTAGTGGGGAAACTGGGACTAATCCTGTTTGTAAAAAGTCACAGGTAGAGGGATTAAGGCCTGTTGTGTTGTCAGCCTCAACATAGACACAGTCTTGGCAATAAGGAGGAAGAGATGTGTGCTGGTCTCTGAGCGTCTTTGTGTGCGTGTAATGGTGTTTTGGTGAGAGTATGTGAGAAATGCCAGGGGGATTTGCGAGGATGGGGGAGCGTAACTGACCTTCAGTAAACACACACGTACACAGGCTCACACACACAGCCACATGCAGTGTGTGGATATTGCATTTCATGCTTATTCATTCATTCAGAGAATGCCATGTGAGATCAGAGAGAGTCTGTGGCGTAAAATACAAAGTCGCTCTCTGTTGCTTCTCTAAGTCGGCAGGAAACAGTCTCACTCACCTTCACACATGCTCCGGCCTGGTGTTTTTTTCATTTGGCAACAAAATAGATTTGTATTGAAGAAAAATCAACATTTGCCTCGTAGGAGTTACATCACTACTAAAGGAAATTCAAGGTTGTTTATTTCATTTTATTTTATTTTCAACCTGGGGTTTATTTTGACAGTTTCAGGAATCATTTCTAGTGGTTGTTGTGGTATTTTAGTCATCAGCTTAATGACTGCAGCGACGACACAAGACATAGTTATCAGAAAGAAAAATACTAAAGGTCTAAATCATATTGATCATACTTTACATTACAAATGAGTTTGTTATTACATCATCCACATATACATCATCAGTTATTCTGAGACTTCAAAAATTTGACAGAAAATCTGCATTAAAACTGCTTTTATCCGTCTCCTCCTGCAAGTCCCCCAACTCTATGGAAGTCCAATACTTCACTGAAGTAGAGGACACTTTAAAGGGCAGCAGCACCTTTTATGACACCCCCCTATTAGATTTTGGTAATTCTCATAATAGCCTGATATAGGACTTAAAGGACAGGACATGACACAGAGAGATTATTAAACCAGATGTTCTGAAATGGTGTGATCTCTCGTGTAAAATCTATGTCTAAGAGTTGCTAGCAGTTCCACCAAAGAGACAGTCCCATCAAAACTTCTCATGTGGTTTTACTTCTGGCTGTGGTTCAGTTTGAGTAACCAATGCACTTTGGGTTAAGGTTAGGGAAAGATTGTGATTTTCTTTAATTGTTAATAAAAACAAACAAACAAAAAAAACATAATGCTGTAGTCACTGTGAGTGGATCTGTGATGCAAGTTTGCCTATTCTTTTTTAAAAAACAAATTAAATACATTGTCAGCAAACTTTGCTGATGCATTTAGTATCAACACTTTGCAACTTGCCTGGCGTGTTAAGGATATATTATTCAGGATTTTCCCATAAAAATAATGTATAGACTCATACATAAATATGAGTATGAGCCACGGGTGGTTGTGGCTTAGGAGGTAGAGCGGGTCGTTCACTAATTGGGTGATCGGTGGCTCGATTCCGGGCTCCTCCACTCCGCAAGTATCCTTGAGCAAGAGACTGGACCCCAAATTGCTTCGATGGCTGTTCCATCAATGTGCAAGTGTGTTAAGAAATGAGAAGCAGGTGGGACCTTGTTCAGTAGCTTCGGCCAAAAGTGTATGAATGTGTGTGTGAATGGGTTAATGTGACTTCTAGTGTACACTCCTGTGTCTGGGATGTTTATGGGTGTGTATCCCACAGCATTCAGGTGAGGTCAGGACTTTTTAAAATGGTAGTGACCACGTGCCAGACCACAAGCAGCAGACATCCAGGAGACACAGCGCTGAAAAACACAAATATAGTGAGGCGAAATCCCAAACGAGAGTAAATTTTGGGTTGTCTCTTACATTCACTCTTGCTGGCGAGCGTGTTTACAAGCAGTAACCGACAATGCTGCATAGTGTAACTTTAATTAGCAACATCTCCTCATTATGTAAATAGAAAACATAATTCATAATCAGCATTACTTTTTGTGTTTGCTCTCTCAAATTAGTTGTAAACTTCTTTTTTTTTTTTAGAAGACAGAGCCGGTCAGAGATGAATAGTATTTTAATCTCTACCTTTATTTTCTCTTGGAAAGACACACCGAGGAGCAATAGCTCTCTTTAACTAATGTGCTGAGTTTACGATTTGAAAACCAGACCACACTCACACGAAACAAAACATTTTTTTTACAGACAGTAATCACTATCACAAAGGCATAAACAAATGCATCAAAATACATCGGAGGGCAATACGAGTATGAGCAAACATCCGTAAAGCATCCTTAATAAAATGATTTACAATTAGGATTAATGCTCTTTTAATGACGTATTTGAAACTTACCCAAGACACCAATGTATTAAGCTTTAAATCTGTTCTAAATGAGCCCATGATGCCATATCTGCATATCTGAAAGCAGACTCCCCGTGCTGCGTATTTATTGTTGAAACATTTAGATAAAATAGTAGTCTGTTGAGTACCATTTCACAACTAAGCATAAGTCAGTGGTGTTGTCTTGTTACTTATGATTGATTGTTAAATGAATGAATGAACTTTATTTATATAGCACCTTTCATGCACAGAATGCAGCACAAAGTGCATTACAACACAGTGGCAGAGACAAACAGCAAAGAAATAAAGTCATACAATTATATAGAACAATAGATAAATTAATCAGTCAATAATCAAGTAATAAAAATACATATTAAGGAAGTTAAAACAGACATCAGCCAGTTATATGCTTTATTTGGAAGATAGGTTCTGAGTCGTTGTTTAAATCTGTCCACTGAGCCAGCAAGTCTGATATTTAAAGGCAGGGTGTTCCATATATTTGGGGCGTAGCTGCTAAAAGAAGCATCCCCAAAGGTTTTTGAAGCGACATTGGGAACAGATAAAAGCAGCTGTGGAGGATCTCAGGGTTCGTGGAGGGACATAAGGTGACAGGGAATCTATTATATAGGAGGGGACGATGCCTTTAAGAGCCAAAAAAACTAATAGAAGGATTTTAAAATCAATTCTAAAAGATACTGGGAGCCAGTGTGGGTTACCTGAAACAGGAGTTTTATGGTCTCTCTTTTTAGTTTTTATTAAAACCCTGTACAAGTATATAGCACATTTAAAAACAGACCAAAGTGCTGTACAAAAAAAAGAATGACACACAGATACAGAGCAATATAAAATGCACACAAATATAAAACAGAAAAAAAACAGTAAGAACAATTACAAACGTAAAAAGATTATAAAATACTAAAATATTAAAACCGCTACAGACAACCAAAGGCCATTGAAAACATGTACGTTTTAAGATTTTTCTTAAAATTGTTAACAGTAGGGGAGGATTTAATTTAGAGTGGGAGGCTATTCCAAAGCTTTGAAGCAGCTACTGCAAAGGTACGATCTCCTTTTATCCACCAGCCTCGATCTCGGGACAGTTAAATGACAATGTTTGGAGGATCTGAGAGGTCGGGAGCTGGAATAGGGGCAGAGAAGTTCAGAGATATACTGAGGTGCCAGCCCATGTATGGCTTTAAAAACAAATAAAAGTACCTTTAAATCAACCTGTATTTGATGGGTAGCTGGTGCATGAACTAGCACTGGTGTAATGCTGTAAGACAAAGATGACTGGCCGGCACCAAGGTACAGAGAGTTGCAATAGTCCAGCCTTGAGGTGATTAATACAATGGTTACCTTACCTTACCTTAGCTATATTGTGTAAATAATAAAATGCAGTTTTTGTTAATGACTTAAAATGAGCTTTGAAATTGAGATCAGAATCTAAGATGAAGCTATTTAGCCATACGGCTGGATTGAGCATCATGACGGTGTCATCAGCATAAATATGCTACAACTGTGCATGAATTTCAACACATCGTACAGGACCTACTGTGGAGAACAGGACAATGCCCAAAATAGGTCTCTAATCCCTCATCGAAGCACTTACTTTTTTTATTGGTTCGCGCCACAGAGGAAAGAGAAAGGTCAGAGTCCAGATGAAATGCCTTTGACAGAGTACTTTGCGTTATGACCGAGACGCTAACGTGAACGAGCGTGCGCACACATGTGCATGGACATGCAGAGACACGCACTTGCACTCTGCATATGTGCACACTGTTACCTAAGATGTGCCACCAAATGTCCCCGCCGTCTGCCTCATTTAACCTGGCAGAGCACCCTGTAATAATCCTGCAGATGGCCACCTCTACTTTCTCTCTCTCTGTCTCTCTCCCTCTTTGACACACACATTTCCAAACACTTCCACTGCCATTTTTCTCTCCCTCCTACATCCAAATCTGCAAATCTGGCTTCAGTTGAGAGCCTCTCTGTCTCTGGCTCACATTACCTTCCGCTATGGTCTTTGTTGGCTCCCTGACCTTCACCAGCAATAGCTTTATTCATTTTATTTTGTAACATCTCAAGGCCACGGCAACCGGGCTCTTATTTTCACATCCAGAGAGGCACAAAGATACAGCAGGGATATTTTGTGTGCCCCGCAAACAAACCCGGAACAAAGCTTGCCAGCCGTGGCCAGAGCCTAAAACTCAAACCCAAACCAATTGCTGTCTTATTTGAGCAGCTGCAGCCGTTCCTGTCTCCACTTCATCTCATTCCTCTGTCCAATTCAATTTAATTCCAGGACACAAGAATAGGCAGAGCTTTCAGATTATTACAGTTAAGTCATCGCTCACTTTAATGATAGTAGTGGGACTTATTCTTTTAAAAAAACGCTCCGTTTCCAAAGAGACTCAATGTCTCCATCTCCCTCCATCTCTTCCTCAAACATGCACTGCCTGTCTGTTTCGAAATTCAAGATGCATTTCAAAACATTATTGCCATATCAACCAAGGCTGCTATTAGCTTCTCTCCAGGACAGAGACAAGACAGGACATCAGGTACACATATAATTATACTCCCACGATGCAATATCCAATACCAGCGAAACCAATGAATTCTCTCTCCTTGCCTTTCATGCACACACTGTCGTTATGTCTCTCTGTCATGCACACACACACACTCACACTATATTTCTTCCCATTTCTTGTACAGAATTTCCCAGCCCCCTAGAGGTGCAGATAAAATAATTGAGAAAAGAGAGACAGGAAGAGATAGGACTCCAACATCGTATGATGCCAGGCCCGAGCCAGCCAGCACTATATTCCTCACTTATTAATTTGACTTCATGAATGAGCCGGCATTGTGCTGTGAAAATGACTGGAGATTAGCACTGATTAAAGAGGGAAATCAGTTAACATAAGCACCACCCCCACATCCTCTCCAGCATCCCTCCTAATTAAATGCAGCCATGTGGAGCTGGGGCTTGTCGAGCCTGACTCTCTCCTGGGCCTCGGCTCCACTCCTGAAGCCCGCATATCAAATATGTAAACCACTTTCGATAGCGGACAGATGGAATTAATTATTTCCCGCTAGTTGACTGATGAGGCTACATGAAAGTTAGTGTGAGCAATTATTTTTGACATTAATGGTGTTTTTTTGTTTCCACGTCTTTACATGGGGCTGCGTGAAGACTCTGCAAACTGTTGAAAGAAACTATTGTCCTCGATGTTTTGTCATGTTCCTTTAATCTACAACAGACGGCACATTTTAACGCAGATTTGAGGCTTTGCTTTCATGGCTCTTGTAAAGAAGCATTACATTGTCAGAAAGTGCTCCAGGTTGACTGATATCCAAGATAATGGAAGACAATTTCTAAGTACAGAACAGATGGTTTATTAGATCTGTTAAAGCTGACTACAAGGGTAAAATTGTTTTGTTTTGTTTTAGGAATATATAGTGAGAAAATATGTGTTTCACCTCTGTGGTCATTCAAATCCCACAAATATAAATAATTAAAGGTTCCAGTAGTGTTGCCGGAGCATTACACTGACAGTTTGCCTGGAAGGTAAGGCACCCTGTAGCCAGAGGGTCACTGTCAGTGTCCACCCAGTCTGACGTGGCCTTGGGCAAGACACTTAACCCATTTACTGCTCCAGAGGCAGCTCCCTTGCTCGCTCCCCTGCTCTGACCCCTCTGGTATCATGTCCGCATGGATATTTGTCAAATGGGGATATGCAGGAAAATAAAATTCCCCATGCTCGTTGTGTATGATGGAAAATTATGTCTAACACTATTCTTTAAAAAGGTGCTTTCCAGGGCCCTGAATGCCCCCCTGCAGAGGTCCCATTACATGCTCTACGACACCAGGGTGGCCTTCCAAAATTCATATTGCCTTTGGCCTTTCGTGCACCTGCATGTTGCATAAACATGAAATGGTTCATTCTGCCTGACTTACCGGTAAATTAAGTCCTGAGGCCGTCTCTAGCGTAAGAAAATGCATTTTTGACCCCCAGCCCCCACACACACACACACACACACACACACACACACACAAGCTCCGTAAAGAAACTAATAGAACATCATAAACTGACTCAACCTCCACTCTGCTTTACACTTATTCATTCTTGTCCTCTCGAGCATGCATTACATCGCAGGGCACCCTGCTAATGGAGAGAAATCATATTCACATCATGAGAAAAGACGGAAAGGGACGATCATGCACCTATTCCCTCTGAGTCACCAGCCGTGAATTTTACATCTGCGTCCCTTCGGTTGCAAGCTGACGAGCGAGGGGTGCGCTCCATGTATTATGGATGAGGTGGAAAGGATAGAGGCGAAGAGGAGGAGATGGTGAAGGAGTTATCGCGCAGAGATGGAATTGTAGACGAGAGGGTCTTAGCGGTGCCTCTCTGTTGTTCCTTCAACGAGACACCTTAGCGTGGGCCATTAGTACGTGCGCACTTGGGAGAGTCTGTTAAACACATATACACCCCTTGGCTAACACACACACACACAGACACACTTACTGACTTGATACATCCACAAAAAACAGGGTTTTAGACCCTAGAGGCACTTGAGGGCTTGGTTAGATGTTTTTTTATCACAGTCTCTCGGGAGGTGTAGAGTAAATAGGAATGGGCTAATGCACCCCAGAAAGAGGAGGGGGAGGAATGCTTTAACAGCTCACCTGACCGTGGCTGAAGGCATATCTAAAATAGCTGTAATAGTCTGGAGCTGCACTTCATTTGATAGTAACGCACCCTGAGAGTGTGGTTTCTCCTTCTGCAGCCGCTGGTGTACAGAGAGCATGGCAAGACTCAATGCATGTTTCACACAGTGGTTAGAGAGACTTGAGATTGGCTTGATTTGACAGAAGCTCGCCAGGAACATGACATCCTCCCTCCCCCCTCCCCCCTCCCGCACTGTGTCGAGATGACAGCATGAACCTGTGCTGAACTGGATGTATTTCTCACATAGTCGAATTTCATCATGAAGCTGCAGCACGCATTTGTGGGAAATGTGTGGGCTGCTCTCTTTAAAATATTGTTTTCAACACTGTCGCAAGAAAATGAATCATCGTCTCAAGTAATGTGTGAAAATTAGCATCTGTTGTCTGTTCATGAGTTGTGCTGTTTCTGAATCGGTGCAAAACATGTTTTTGATCTTCAGGCTGGTATCAAACTTACTGAATCGCTATCCATGTTCTTATTCCTGCATAAAAGAGTCTCCCTTTTGCAATAAAGAGACATGTTCTGCACTGGGTTCATTCATCAGACATTATTAGTGCATAGCCAACGAGTGATTCATCTGTATTTCATGCCTGTTTCTTATATTTGTGGCACCAGGATATGAATAAGGTGAGCTTGATTTGTCTACTGATTTTACCATGTTTTTGTTAAGAGGTCAGCAGTGCAGCTGACCCGAATCTGGTACATATTTAATACTAATGTGCAAGTCATATTCGTGAGGTGCCTTTGATTTCAACTTAATTCATGTAATGCCTTTGCCCTCGCTGGACTGTTTTATTCCCCTTAGTTGTATTTGAGAGTATAAATCAAGCGCACCTTGAGCGCAGGAGGCAGAGAAGCCTTTTGGCTGGGCTCTGGTATGCTATACTTCACTCTATATTGAAGGCGTCAAGGGCTTTCTGGCTGATGTACTTGATCCTGCCTGACGGATGTGTATCTCTGTCTCACCACAAGTGACAATTACGCTGACAAAGTGTAGTCACATACGAAGGAATGTCCTATATATATCATGGAAGTTAATAGAGTAAGCAGAGAAAAGCTAGGCCAACATCCGTTATAGGCTGCATGGAGGTGGAGTGTGTGTGTGTGTGTGTGTGTGTGTGTGTGTGTGTGTGTGTGTATGTCTGTATGTGTTCTGCATGTATGTTATGTTTATTTACATGGTATATAATGTGGTGATTTGTATTTTGAACTGTGACTGCAAACTGAGTTTCCCTCATGGGGCTATAACCATTTAAATTGGATTGTTTTGTACTTGCACGTGCTGTTGTATTGTGTTGTGTTGTGTTGTTGTGTGTGTGTGTGTGTGTGTGTGTGTGCGCGTGTGCTCGCAAGCGCACATGTGCAGAAAGTAATTTGCAAACCAATGAATTCCCTTGCCCGACTCCTGATTTCATTTAAAGCAAATTTCATATTTTACCAAAGAAGGGAGGCAACAGTGCACTTCCATACTTCATTCCTCCCCTGTGTCCCTGATATGGAATGTTTCCACTTCTCAGACTGAGGGAATGATGCTGACTGGCAGGCCCTGTAGGGGACCTACTAGCTCAGTATGCTGTTACAGTACTTAATCAATATAGCAATGCTTCAACCATGACTTCAGTGCCGGCAGAGGAGGCTGCTCACCGCTTACGGGATGTTTTCATTCATATTGGAGCCATGACACAACTCAGTTTTCACTTTAAAATCAAATATTTCTCATTGATAAATCTGATACCTACTCTTACAGTAGAATAAAGTAGAGTAGAATACAAATTGAATGTCCACCAGAGTAGAAAATATTCACAACAGCATAAAAGCAGCAAAAGAACATGTAACATAAAACAAGTAACATACAGTACAAATGTGGCTCTGACACAAAAACACAAAAACAACACAAAAGACCACTAAAACATCCACTACAATACAACACACAGGTAGATCAATTAATAAATGTGGCTCACAAAAACAGTGGCATGCCTAAAAAATTTCTTAGGGGTGTAGGGGCCACTGAAAATCTTGGGGTGACACACCAAAATCAAAAGTGATAACTGAGTTTCAGGAATCCAGTTATGCTGTTAAAGTATAAAGGCCAGCTGAGTCAAGGCTGAGACTTTATGCAGACACTAGGCCTACGCCATTGTGGGTTTTTATACTTGTCTGGTGGTGTGTCTGTGTCACTCTGCAGTTACACCTCCAAACCACTAGTCAGCAGCAAGGTTTCTGTGAAGTGCTGTAAAGTTCAGTTGATTCAAAACACACAGTAAACACACATTAAACATGGCTTAATAGAGACAGTGTCAAACACAAGTACGCAAATCAGCTTCACTATAACTTGCAGCATTCACAGACAACACACTTGTCTTTATCTGGACACATTTTCCCCACAAATACAACATGCTAATGTTTTTAGCACAAGCCTATGGCATTTTATATTGTATAAATTAGCCTAGCCGCTAGCTGACTTTTCCTCTTCTCATATGAAGCCAGAAATAACAGCAAAAGCTCCATTCAGGGCCATTACAACTCACAAGGTTCACTGACAAAACAGTTGTCTTATATTAAACACATTTTACCAAAAATGTTAACATGGTAACATTATTAGCACTAGCCTATGGCATTTTACATGGTATAAATTAGCCTAGCGACGAGCGGAGATTTCCTAAAGCAAAAATAAATCATACACAAAACTTAAAAAGGTATTTTACAGAGACAAGACATTAACTAAGAACAAGCCTTCTCCAGGTTAGGGGAGACTTGCGTGTACCCATCGAACCAGTTCAATTTAGATATGTTGAGGTAATAGTTCAAGGGACCCCTTTGAACATGGCCATGCCAACTGTTTGCTCACCAAAATTTAGCCTCACTTTGCAGCATTATTTAGCCCCCTTACTGACAAGCTATGACAACATGGTACCAATGGATGCCTTAGGTTGTCTTGTTTCAAAACATTCCACTAGCTTTGCACTTACTTAAAAAGTGCACCACAGCACCGTAACACAGCAATATCTGCCTCCAATTATTTTTTGTCGGGGACCAAGGATGCAGCTGAGGAAATAAAGGATGAGGACTGTCTGTCAGGATGCTTAAGGCTTTATCTCTTGTCCTGACAGTATACAGCTTGCTCAGCGTCATCTGGAGCATCCCAATGATTCTACTGGCAATGTTGACCATTCTGGACAGTTTGTTCCAAAGCCTTCAGTACAGGCGACCAACCATGAAGGCAAGCGGAATGTTAAATTGAAGCTATTTGTACATTTCTCAAAAACATGGGAGAACTGTACCAAGACATTTGAAACAGCATCAAATATTGGCCATCAAATTGTGAAATCTGAAATTTGATAATTTATTTTAGTCTTATCAACACTGATCTCCAAATTGTTACATTCGCACCATGCCTTCAGAGCTTGTGTTTGGGCCAAATATTCAGCTTCACTAAAGGAATATGTTTCTGAAGACGGCAAACTAAGTTCATGTGCGTACTTAAGCAAGCAAAAACACACTTTAATCATAAATTTACGCGTAAAAGGAGATCAGAACGGGAGAAAGAACAAATCCTTGAGCAGCACCAGTATTACGTTGAGCAAGTCAGACATAGTTCCACTGACACAGACTATAGGTGCTTTTCGTTTTGCTAACTTATACTTCCTTGCGTCTTCTCACAACCCATGACCCAGAAACAGCCTCCCATCTGCCATCATTGGGAATTTTCATATCCTTTAAATGCACCTTGGGAAGACAAGGAGAGAGGAGGCTTCTGGAGGAGCTTAGAACAGAAGAACAGAGGTGTATCCTACGTAAAATATTTCTTATCAAGATGTTACAATCAGCACTGTGGTCATATTTATTTCAATCAGGAGAGACTTGTTCTGATAGAAAAGAATATTTATTTACATGTGCACATAAGTATGAGAAATGTGAAAAGTCTTTGGCGATTTGACCCCATCATGATGTCATCTATTCTAGGAGGGTGGTTAAGGCGTAGTAGATTAGGGAGCCCCCTCCTATGGAGTCTAGATGCTGGTGGTGATGAGATGAGATGAAGAGGGAGCTGAGGATCTGGATGTGAAGAGGAGTGGGCTTTTGATGAGCTCGTCCTGGGCTCTGGATAAGGTGACTGGAGGTGAATGAGGTGGAGGAGGGCGCGATGATTCTGCCTACAATGACAGCTGATAGGAGCACAGAGGAGAACAGATTTTAAGTTTGGCAGCAGCAACATGAATGGCTGAAGGAGATCGTGATTGGCTAACTGGGAGAGGGAACACCCAGAGTCAGCTGATTGGCGGAAGTGGTGGGATTGGAAGAAAGCCACACTTTGAATTCTCTCTTCCTCGCTGCCATGACTCCTTGTTGCAAGTTTTCAGCAGCGTAGACGCATGAGTTTGACATCATAGTTTTGCGTTGTGCAATGGTGAGAAAATCAAGCTGGCATTTATAAAAGGAATTGATAATCTTGGAGGATTACTATTCTGATGGATTGGCCAATTTGGAAATGGTTCTTAACTGGAACTGGTTCTCAGTTCCCATTCTTAGCAGTAACTGACGTCACTTAAGACAGATGCTATGGAAATGCTTTGGCTCCTCCGTCCTTGAGTCTCTTACTTGCATCTCTCTTCCATATCCTTACTTGAAGGAGCTAAGACGCAAGTTAGGGAAGTGAGGAGACATGTAAGCATAACGAAATGCACGTTAAGTGGTCAACTAAAGAAAACCTCCTATTTACAGAATTAAGACACCATTAACCCTCACATCAACAAGTCTTTGTATGTTTTTTTAAACTTAAGCTGAACAAAAATCCACAAGTAGTGCATCATCTGTACCTCTGTGACTTTTGTAAGCAAATTAAAGTGAGTATAAATTCCAGTTTTGTTTTAAGCCTTATGCTTGACTTAACTATGAAATTTTGAAGATTACAAGTCTTATTTGGTGTTGAAATAAACACATTTTGATTAGAGTCATACCCATGATGTCATTTTTAATCACTGACTGTACGCATGATTTCTGTTTCCTCTGTATTTATTCAGTGTAATGACAGTGTTGCCCAGTTAGAGTGAGGCTCAAGCATTTTCACCTACACTTAAAAGTCTTCAGAGCGTATGGTGTAAGATAAAGCGCAGCACTGTGCAATGCTGATAACAAACCCCCGGTATGACTTGTGCTGGTTGCTACGGCGGCATATTTTAGCTGTGAGAGAAGTTTTTGCTCGTGAAAAGTATTACATAGTCAGCAGAATAAAACCAACCATCTGTGATAGCCCACATATGCATAAACACTTGCTTGCACATGCTATTGCACACACTTTGTTCTCACGCACAATTATCGACCAAAGCAGCAACCTCCTCACACACACACAAACGCACACACACACACACTGACAATGAATTCCATCAACAAACCCCACACCCACCCCTGATAGAAGCACTTGTTCCACAGTGTGGTGATATTACTATTGATATTGAGGGTTCACCACCTTGTGCAAAGTGAAGTGTTTAATTGAGAGTGAGTAAAGCGTAGGTTTGTGCCGCTTTGGCCGCACTCCACCCAGCAGCCTGTGAAATAGACTGTATTTCACGCCACTTCCACCAACAGACGTGAAGGAAATGACACCCGTGCCTCATGTCTCAGCACCATCTCCTTTGCTCGCTGAAACATAAACACCTGAAAAATTTTCATAGGTTTACTTATTTCATGCATTCCTCACCTCCCTATTTCATTTTAACGCTCGCATGGCTCAATGGCTGCGATCATTTGGGGTGAGGCAGCGACGTGGTGGAGCGAGAGAGACAGACCTAAAGGGAGATGGAGAGAGGTGTCGTGCGGAAGTTGCTGAGGTGACGACCTGATTGATTTTTAAATGAACTCGAATTTGTGGGGTTTATTCCCTTTTGCTCAGTGCTTGCCTGCAGTCCTGACATGCTTGGATTTTGATTTGGTCAAGAACAGCACTGGCAGCAACAGTAAATAGTGGGATGATTGGGGTGTGTGGGAAGGTGGGGGTAAACGGCCTTGGTGAAGGGTAAGGATGGGAAAAGAGATTTTTTATTCCTCAGTTAAGCTTGCTGACATCTTGAGTTCCTATATATTTTTGTAAAAATATACAGCTGAGAATTGCAAAGCATCCAGCGCCTGTATTGACTTTTTAAAAATGCAACTGGGATTAATTATCCACCTTAAATCTGCACATCTAAGCCTTTGGAGGTATTTAAAGCTGCACTCATCTGTATTTTTATATTAACAATAAATGAAATGGCTACTTGCAGTATGAAAGGTGTTGCTCAAAGTGATGAACCCACAGAGAATTATCACCAAATTCTAGTTTCCCTCAGTTCTACGAAGCGTTTTAGCATCTTTCAGCTCAATGTTTTGGTTTTATGGCCCACAACTGTACTGACACTCCTCACAATGACCTTGTTAGTCAGTAAAAATCTCTTGTAAATACAGTGTGCAGACAGACTTAGGAGTTCTTAGGAGCTGGTGGAATCAAAATAGAACTAAAAGGAGAGTGTTGTTATCAGGTTGCCAGAAGCACAACTCCAAATGAATGCTGCTATTGCTCTTTATCTGCTGGATTTGTAAATGAGCAGCTGTTTGTCAACTTTATAACGTGTTAATCTGTCATTACATCTTGTCTCCCTTTTCACAAATTGTTTAAAGCTGCATTAAATAATAGAAGAAAAAAATTAAGTGCTGCACTGGGTCAAGACACTAGCTGCAGTAAAAGTGTAAAAACTTCAGGTGCACTTCAAGGAGAGGGCAAATAGGCACAAAGGAATTAGAAACAATCACTGTCCAAGCTTACTCAGTGTATAAGTCTATGGTGTGGGCTGGCAGTCAAAAAACACATCCAAGGCACTCTGATTATAACTATAAATCTTCATTCACATGGGATAGACCAATGCATTTTGATGTTAGACAGTCTTCATCAGGGTTCATCAAAATACATTGGAACAGGTGTGGTAATTTAAAACCAATCAATCATGTGACGAAGGTCATATGACATGTTGGTAGTGCCTGCTCAAAGGAAACAATGTGACAATAAGGAAGTGGAAATGAAAAACAACATTAAAATGGAATAAGAGTTGTTTACTGTGACAATCCTGCACATGAAAAGTATTGGGTTGTATAGTGTGGGAATACTTGAAAAATACCTCATGATACTTCACAAAAAGATATGAAATAGCAGTGTAGTTAGAATGTATGGGACTCACAAAGAATCACCCTCAGTAATATATGTCCAAATATGTGAAATGCGTCAGTAAATAATCCACTCCTGAATTTTAAAGCCTTTAGGTGTCTTTAAAAAAAGCGCTTGCTAACAAGTAGCTAAATGAGACCACAGAACGTCATCACACAGAGCGCCACCTTTACAGCCTTGTTGTAGTGGGGATCACTGTTGCCAACTCCTCAGTAAGAAAAGTAGCTATTGGCTGTCCTAAAAGTCGCTAGATAGAAGTCCCTAAATGACGTCATCGCCTAATTTGCATAATTGTCCATATGCATATAATTGTAATGGCTGCTGTAGGAGAGAGGAATAACGTCGTGGGAGAGACAAAAACTGAGTAAAAAAACACCCTGAATATGTTTAGAACTACAAATGAACCTTCTTTCAGTGATTTATATTAGACAAAGAAAATTTTACATTTACATCCCGCCCTGACTGTAAACCAGGTCGGGATCAGCCAGCGGCGGTTCCGCGCATGCGCGATTCACTTGCAGTCTGGACGTGGAGGGGTTAACATCTCCTGCTCTGACTGCTGCTGGGAGGGAGGACTGGGCCGTCTGTGAGTGCTTTGGGGCGAGGGAAGGGCCCACGGCAGCATCTGCTGCTCGTTGAGAAGAATAAGAATGATACGTGGTCTCACAACAGAGTCTCCAGAAGTCTTCAATAACATCAGAAAAAGTCGCCAGATTTGTTGCTAGTCGCTTTTTTGAAAAAGAGTTGCTAGAGGGGTCTGAAAAGTCGCTAAATATAGCGACAAAGTCGTTAAGTTGGCAACACTGTTTGTCATGCAGCCATAGAATAGTTAGTTTGTAGTCTAACGTTAGCTTTTCATTTATACTGATTGAATTTACACTTTGAAAATGATAAAAGTGGTGTTTATTTGTGAAGATTATGTTTCTGAACAAAATGTGTGAGAATAAGAAACTTGTGTTGCCACACATCTTATTTTCCGCCATAATCCAAAATCCAGTGGGAAAATCCCACAGGACTTCAGATGAGGAAGCCAGGGCAATGTTAACTCCCACATTGGCTTACAAAAAAACCTCATCCCTGCAGCACTATCAACCCTGACCCCCCGAAAAAGAAAAAAGATCTTTTTTTTTGTTCTTATTTTAAAATCAATTCATGTTTTATTCCAGTAAAACAAAATATGATGTGTGCTTACATAACCTAGTAGCAACCATTTTTAACCAGTAACATCAAGACATCCATCCATCAATCAGTCTGCAGCCTCTAGCCTCATAGAGCTAAGATTAAGTTAGCTAGCTTACAGTAGTGTGCCACGTAAATGTGGCTAAGATTTATTTACTTTAAGGAAAGTGGTATCTGTGACAGGTCCAGATTATGTGCAGAGCATATGACAATGGACTACTTCAGGGACTAATGTTACATGGAGCACGCAATGAGCTCTGTGTGTCTGTCCTTGATGGATACTACTATCTCATTGGTGTTTTACTGTCGAGGCCTCACTCTTTTGACATGCCTACTTTTTAGAAAATCGAATCGAATTCTTCTCAGCATTCTATCCTGCCTGCTTATCCTGTTTCACTCAGAGAATGTCATGATATGGAAGCTAGATACTCTTGAAATGCGTTTTTACCTGCACTTAAAGAGAAGTTAAAAAGGTTACCCTCCTATCACTTGAAAAGCACCAAAACCAGTGTTGTGACTGCTTAATACACATTACATTGTAACTCAAAGTACATTTAATAAACCATCCACAAATAAGGATTAGGGCAGTATTTGTCTAAAGTTCAAGACACTGTATAGCAGCATACCGTACCCTCAGTGATGGAATTACATTGAAAGACTGTCTGCACTCACAAGATACCTACTTTCAATAAATGCTTTTAACATTTTCAAGATGCACTGCAGCAAATTAATGAGATATTTTTAGCCTTTGGCCCTCCTCAGTATCAGAAGTCAACAGAGGCATGCAGTCTGTGAGCGCTGGCATTCTTTAATTTAGTGCCTCTGAATCTTCACCTGCTCAAGTGGGTGGCCAAAATGTTGAGCATGTCTGATTTATTGTTTCAAGGACTGAGTTGCAGCTAGGAGCCAGGCCTTGAAATCATGTCTAAAATGCAGGGATGTCAAAACAGAAGTAATGTGCTCCCTATAAGTCCTAGTCAGCAATGCCAATTTACACACAGTGGCTGACAGGAGTGGACTCCAAAAGGATAGATGACTGTCCTTTACCAAAGACGACCAAGTTTTAGTCTCAAGTACAGCTTTAGTTAACTGCACCATATGCTGATACTGAAATGCCACGCTGAGGTATGTCTACGCTGAAGACAGGACACACTTTCTATATAAGAGTATGCACTGTAACTGCATTGGCCTCCTGGGGATGATGGTGCTCTGAATGAATTATAAAGCCATGTCTTGCGATTGGTGAAGCACACAAGTAAAAGCTCATTAAACTAGTAGAGTGGGAGACAGATGGAAGTCTGCTTGTCTACTTCTCTCTTCTAATGAGGTTGTCCCTGGGAAGCTTAGTGACTGATTTCTATTAGGAAAGGGGGGTTTGGAGCAAAAGAGACGGGTTGGGGAGAGGATGGAGAGGGAGAACGAGGCTGTGTTTGTGGTTTTATGGTCTACTTCCACATTTAGACTTAAACTTCTATTCCTCCAGGGAAAGACACCGTAAATGTGCCAGTGACTTATGAATCCCTATAAAACTTCTTATTCATCGCCTTGGTTATGTAGAGAAACTTTCTTTGTCACACTTCTGATGAGTCAAAGCTGAATTTAATCTCTTTTTCTTTGTGCAGAGGATAGAATAGGGTGTCCTTAAAAACTCTATTGTCGTAGACAGCGGGCAAAAGGTAACTTTTTTCAATTCCGAGCAATATGAGTTGCCATGGCATGCCACACATTTCCATGGCAACAAACCAAGTTATCGCTGTTCATGTACGGGAATAATGTGGTGCCAGAGTGTTGTTAGCGTCTGACCTCATGATATTCTTCTGAATAGCCATTCATGCAAGCCTGATAAATCCCTGTAGCCTGCACAATTCCTGACGAATAATTATAACATTTTCTTCATTGTGAGTATGACAAGTGCAAAAAGAAAAAAAAAACAGAAGCAGTTGGCTCATGAATTTACTTTCCCACTGGCAAAATCTTGCGCATTAACTTTAGACTTTGCTGCTAAGTGCATGTATTTTTCATTAATTTCTTCCTCACCAGTGTCCTTTAGCCCGATACCGAGCTCGGCGATGAACATCCACAAGCTTGGTTTTTATTAGTGTAAAATGTGAAGGCATCATTTATTAAGACATGGCTTTATGAATAATTTGCTCATCCAAGGTTTTTATCTCTGAGACATAACAACTCGTTCCATCTCCCAACTTGGCGCTTGGTCAGTGGCCCTCATTACAGTATCTGATACCGACGCACTAAGGCACCCTCTACCTTAAGTGTGAGACACTCAGAACCACTGATGTAGTATAAAGAGCAGGAAAGTCTGTGTGGAGAGGAGGTCAGGTCTTTCACCTAGCAGACTGCTGTTGATGTCCAATGTAAAACCAGAAGTCAACCTTGAGTTATTTTATTCAACCACACAAGTCACATTACGTACCTAACTTATGTATGAGAAAAGGTAAATTTAGTATTTTTCAACCTGGACCTTATTGTTCCATGTTTTGTGTAGAAGTGACTTGGTCCAGTTTTGAGTGAGATCGCTCCAGCCAGCAGCGGCAAAACAGTCTGCATTGAAATCCCTGCATCCAATTTAGCACTTTAAATTAACATCCACTGAAAGTGCTTGTTTTTGCCACTGACATGCTCAGATTGTTGTTCTGAGTACTTTATGAAAAGGACCCTACTGAGGTTTTGTTTAAGAGTAAGATCCTTTATTTTAAACCAGAAACAGCCCTAAAATCACTCTTTTCAAATCCACCAGACTTCACCGAATACAAAGTAAAAATTTGTCTTGGGTTGTTTCTCCACTGCTCCAACAATCACAAACCCTGGTTTGGTTAAAAATCACCCGTAATTCATCCAATTAAATGTGAAAATATGCTGGCTCTATACACACTTAAATTACTCTTTATTTAAATGGAGTCTGGTGTGGGTCTGGGTCTGTTTCTGGTGAAACAAATCTATAACAATAAGGTCTATCTCTGTGGGGACCCTTTCCATAAATTGTCAGACACTTACAATAACAATCTAATCCTGTCAGTGGCAAAAACAAGCACTTTCAGTGGACATGCATTGATATCGTTCAATCTCCCATCCTGATTACATTTTAGCCAGTTTTGCCCCTGCTGGTTGTAGTGCTCTTGCTCAATACTGGACCGTTTTCCATAATTGTTGCTCCTATTAGACACAAAAGGTGCTTACAGACCTTGAGTTGTCTTGCTTTGGTCTGAATCAGGGACTAATTTTGTTACACAGTTGTATAATTGCCTAGAGCTGGTTCGTGTTCTCACGGCAGCATTTACGGAGAAGATCAAATGCCTTGTGCGAGAAAGCTGCTCTTGATTGGTCAGAATTTCCATGTGGGAAAAATCTAGGAAGTAAACCAAACATTGAAGAAGAGTACACTTGCAAGATAAATGTGACACTTTCTAATGTCACAATGGAGGGACAACTACGCAGGTTGATTTTAGCGCTGCTCATCGTGGACTATATTGCTGTCATTGTTCATTTTAGTCAAACCATACAGTTTGAAAACGAGGCGCGGCTCCAACTAGAAAACAATGTTTTGATGCATTGGATGTGCTGAATGTTCATATTAAGGCAGTACAGGAGGAGGTGCACATTAATAATCCTCCAGGACTGTAACATGCTCGTGTTTAACGCAAACAATGTGTCATGTCAGTTGGTTCAGATCCAGGTCGGAACACCTTCTCACCACAAACCAACCGCACCAGTGTTAATTTGTAACCAGACCGAGACCACCTCTTCAAGAAGGTCTCGGTCCGGTTGATTTGGTGCGCACCCAAGTGCGATTGCTGTGTTCACACCTGCCCAAACGAACCACGCCCAGAGTTCGATCGAAAGTTAACCTTTAAGTTATGTAACAGAGGTATTTTTTCAAATTATTATTATTAACCCCAAACTGTGGTCTTTAATTAACCAAGTGATTTTGATTCCTAAACCTAACAGGAAGTTTATTTTAAAAAAGACACTGTTCATGTAATGATTCGATGATCCAAAGCTGATGCTAGTGAGGCGTCATAGTTTAAAGCATAGGGCCCCTGACCAAGTGTCTGTATTTGACCAGTTGAGAGCAAGAATGTGTTGGAGATGCTTTATTGTAGCTGCATTCTAGGCAGGTGTGCTTTGACCTCTCTGTTATTCTAGACAGAGATCATCAGAGACATTTAGTCTGAAAGGCTCATTCAAGGATGAAATATCGTCTGTGATTAAAACATTGATGGCGCACATTTAATTTTCTCCATCAGCGTCAGTCAATAGTCTGAATAAGTTATGTCAGGCTTCAGGAAGAGATTTGGATGTTTGTATTGACTCACCATCAAGCTAAATTACATATGACTCCACAAATTCACAACAGATTAAATCCAAGCCTTTTCTTTTTTCCTTTCAATTGCCTAAATTCAAAGGCAGCGTACAAACCACGCAGCAGGAAGAAATGGCTCACACCGAGGTTATCACTTACCATGTACATTTTTGCCCAGATTTCCAAGTCCAAAGCTGCGTTCCCTGTTGAGAATGTGGTATTTAAATGAAGAAAAGAAGCTGCCTCTACTGTTTTACCGCTTCCACCATCTGGCAAGATTATCATCAGCACAGCTTTGCTCCCGGAGAGCCATTACAGGAAGATGAAGTAAGATGTGGGAAGTATGAATTGTGAAAGTCACTCCAGTACCATATGGAAGACGCCTAAAGGATTTGAAGAGAAAACTCTTGATTGCCTCAATGACATTAACTTTATAAACACCCATGAGCTTTTACTTAACTGTCTTCCCTGAACTCCTCTCTCATTTAGAATAATATTTCTCTTGGATAAAATATTGTCACATCTTTTCATGCCTGCATGTTGAACATTATCACTTTTTTATTTTTTTAAGCAGGGAACCTCCGAAATTAGCTGCCACAGGGATCTATAGTCTGCAACAGCGATCAGGCAAATGTTTCTAAGGAGATGGATGGTTTTCATTAAGTTTTCAGAATGAAACAGAATGCCAACAAATTGCAGCCAATATTGCCAGTTGAAGTTAAATGGATGTATAACAAATGCAAACTCTTTCTCTGTTCTACATTTCTCTGCTGTTACAATGAATCTCAAATCTACTTAATCCCTCTTTGCTGTTGTTTATTGGCTATTTGTGGACATGGAAAGGAATGGGCTACAGAGACTGGCATTAGCATTCAGCAGACTGCTTTTACACTCCCATCACACAAATGCAATAATATAGAAAACACTGACGATACAGACAATTTAAAATGTCTGACAAGATCAGAACATGAAATACGATAAACATTGTGACATGAATAATTGTCTTTTAAAGATGTTTTTGTCATTTAATTATGACAGTAAAATAAAAAGTACATAATGTGTATTGTCGTTGTCTAAATTGCTTTAATTTGGGCGTTTTAAATCTTCCATATGATATAACCAGCTGTCATATTCTCAAAGCTTGTGAGGCAGCACTTTCAAATAAATCTAGATATGTTTCTAAGTTGTGTTAATGGTGTTGACATTTGCAGGTCAGTTGCATCTCTCATTTTCATGGCTTCAGATCATTCTTACTGCCAATCACTGGGGGTTCAACCGGGAACAGTTTGAACCTCCGGTGATTTCACGCTTGCAAATATGCAGTCCTGAACCAAATCCCCCTGAATGTCACCATGCACGCCAACACTCTGGGTTAAAATAGTTTGACATGTAGCCTTTCTCCAATTTTCTTGAGATGAGCTTCGTTGACACCTCTGCCCACTGCTGCCAGTAAAACTGAACATAATTTCAATTCCCAATACACCTGAGGTGAGCTTGCAGAGATTTAGCTGGCTGGGCACGGGGCTGCCACAGGTGTCACAGAAAGAGAGAAGATGCTATTTTCACACATGCCAAGCATGGTGCAATTTTATTCAGTTTGGAAGGTCTGGCCGTCAAAATGCCAGTTACAGTAGGGCCAGCTGAGCCCAGTTTGATTGTGTCACAAATGCCCCAGTATCTGGCTCCCAATACAGCTGGGGCTGTTGTGAGCTGTGGAGCTGTGACTGTTCAGGTGGAACTGTTGGTGTGCACTGTTAAAGAGCTACAAACAGAGTTCACAAATACTTAAAATGCATACATGCATACAAGTAAAGGAGTACGCACAAACACACGTACACACACAGTCCACTTGAGCCTGCTGGCATTCTTTTATGACTCACAGTGTCACGCTGGCAGCCAGAGGTTATTATAGCTGTCTGCCTGCCCAGGAAGCCTGGGCCGAGACAAACACACGCACACATTCAAGAGGTGTTTTTGCATCACAGAAAAACACTGTGCTCTCTCTTTCTCTGACTATAGCCTCTTCACCTCCTCCCACCCTCTCTTCTTTCTCTCTTGCTGTCTTCAGCAGCATGAGCCATCTACCCACACATCAATATCGTCCTCCCAACCTGCCTCTCTGGCCACCCACTGCCTGAAGTGACATCTGCCAATCAGCCGCTCGTCAGGCAGGCCGGTTAGTCGGTCAGTCAAGTCAGCATATCAGTCAGTTAATCTGTCGGTCAGAAGCGAGTCTGCTCGCTTTCCAGTTGGACGGTCCGCCCGTCAGTCAGTCAAACAGACAGCTTGTCTTTGAGGCAGCCCTGTCAGTCAGACATGCAAACAGTCAGCTGCATGACGTTCCCCCAACGCAGCCCTGTGCCATCAATTTCTCTTGTGGCTATTAAAGAAATTAGGCTCCTGCAGGGAGTCTCTTGATTCTTACAGTTAATAGTATGATATTGTAACTGATTGCTTCATAGTAGCAGAAAAAAAAAATCTTGTCAGAGCTGCAAAGATGCCAGCTCTGTCTGAGGAAAGCCTGCTCTTGTTTCCTTGAACTGGAACGGAATGTAATTGTACAGAAATATTGTTAAATGAAAAGTTTCTGAATGTACGGATTAGTGCATGTTATTGCAAGTCATAACCAATTGTTTTTGAGTAAAAGCTGTTTTATTCCATTTGTACATGAGTAAGAGCACTCACACACACTCACAGGAAATAATAATAATACTAATAATAATAATAATGATGAGAAAAAGAAGAGACGGGTGTTCATTTGTTAGAGAGGGAAGTCTGTTTTGCTGTTCTTGTTGATTGGAATGATTTGGATGGATGCTTCGCTGCTGTTTATGCGAATAAGGGAGTGTGTGTTTGTGTGTGTGTGAGTTTATCATTTTTTTTCCAGCATATTAAAACTGCTGGAAAATTGAACATTCTATTGAACAAATAATCTCACAGCCTGATGCATTAGTCTTCTACAAACGCCCACACCTACCTGTTGCATTTCACATTTTAAATTAGCGTGAGGCAAGATGGCTGACCCTGTCAGAGCTATCTGTCACCGCGTTAAATAGATGGAGGATCAGCACAAGTTGGAGCTTTCTCCAAATTGCGGCTGATTTGCAGTTGTAATCATGGTAAAGCTGTATTCATTCTCTCCTCACTGAAAAGAAATCACAAGAGACGGACGGAAGTAACAGAGCAACACTGACTTACTGCCACCTTGAAGGTTAAGTCAATATGCATAATTAATTTGTGAAATTCACAGGCACACGCGTGCCTCTGCCTCTAAACAACCCGCCCCCACCCCCGCACACACACACACACACACACACACGCCCAAACACACCTCCTGTCTGGCCCTAATAGCTTGGTTCTGACCTGAAAAATTGCAGAAGATTAGCAGAAAATTACAGTGCACCCGTGCAGTAATTACATTGTTTTGTCCACTGAAATTACATCTTATTCCTGAAGATATACAGGAACCTTATAACTGCTCTAAAAATGTGTACATACGGTACTGGAAGAACAACATCCTGAAGCTCTAGCAGTGATAATGCACTCTGACTGCTGCATAACTGAGAGCTGCATGACCTCTAACTGGAAGAAACTGAGGGATTTACCTTGTGGGGTTTGTGTGTGTGTGTGTGTGTGTGTGTGGGTTGAGGGAGGGATTATATGTGCCTGAAAATTCTCCAAATTAATTATGGATGATGGTAATATTTGAATGCTACCCTCCCACGTCTCCACCTCTCTCCCACTATGTCTGACTCATGACTCACCAATATTAAAACTCCAGCCGCTGTTTGGAGAAAATCATGTTGATTCTCTGATTTATGCTGTTGACTGTGCACAACGAGTAAATAAACAGTAGGCGATAGCTTTTGTTATTAAAGGATAACATATGAAAATGAAAAAAGAAAAACATTTAACAACATTGTTATCTTGTAAGTTACCCGAAGAAAAGTGTTTTATAAGATCTATTAAAATGTGAAGTTTTTTTTGTTGTTGTTTTTTGTTGTGTGACAGTCACAGGCATTTTTATATGCCCATTTATTTCAACTTCCTACTTTAATCTACCCTGCCTTGCTGTGATTTATGTTGTCTTTATTTGCCTTTTCATTTCCATTGTTTTTGCCCTGGTGTCTTGTCTGCATGGTAATATACCTACAGTATGGCCCCTTTCATGTGGGTTCATCTTTCAAGTATCACATTAGCATTTGATCTTCCCTTAAAGGGACAGTTCACCACAAAATCAAAAATAAATATTTGTCCTTTTACCCTGTAGTGATGTTTATCAGTCTAGATAGCTTTGGTGTGTTGGAACTACTGTCTGCCTTTTCTCCAATATAAAGGAACTAGATCAGTGGTTCCCAACTGGTCCAGCCAAGGGATCAAGAGTTATCCTTAGTCATTAGTTGGAGGTCCACACAGTTTAATATACTCAGCATCATACTTGGGTTTAGCCATGTTGTTGAGTTAGTTTGCTGTCTCTGTCAAGTAGCTGTCTGTTCGTCATTCACCCTACAGCAGGAAACAGCACATCAAAAGAAAAGCTCTGTGCCAGAAATTGACTGTACCTAAGATTGAAGTCTACTTTTTACACACTTGACATGTGTGCAAGTCACTTGCGGTCCATTCAGAGTGAAACTGCGACCCGCTTTTGGACCCTGACCCATCAGTTGGGAGCCACTGAACTAGATGGCACTTAGCCTATGGTGCTCAAAGCACCAAAAAAATACACTCAAAAAACTCAACAGCAATGTGTCTCTCTAGAAACCATGACCCGGATACTCAAGATAATCCACACACTGTGGTTGTGAGCACTTCTATGCCGCCAACACACACACGTGGTTGGGTTTAGGCAACAAAAGCATGTGGTTGGGTTTAGGGAAAAAGAACAGGGCTTGGCTTTACAATCTTATGGGAAGCAAACACAGGCCTCCAGGGTGAAAGTCAGTGGTTGTTGGACCCATTGGTGATCTTTTCCGCCTGCCCTACTACTAAGTTTCACTGTTGTCTCGCCGCGTTTCCCCCTGACACCACCGTGTGCCGTCAAACAATAACAGCGACCAGCAGTGTATCATGCCAACGTGAAAGGACAGCTTTTTTCATCGGTGTCGACACCACAAGTCACCATTTTCAACAAGTTCGGAGACTGGGTTGATAATAAGGGAGTTGTTTGTTTTAATTGTGAGCCGTGTGGCTTTCTAGACTGTTTCCTGTTGTCCTACAATTTGTCTGTATGCTTATTGATCTGTTGTTGCAGGGAGGTTTGCAGCTGATTTATACAGCTTCTGCAAGCATCAACAAACCAACAACAGATGCAACTTTCAACCAACAGCAGCACTTAAGAAGTGAGGTTATGTCATAACTGACAGCTGTCTTTCTGCACTTTAGTCACTCCAGTCAAGTCAAGTCAAATATATTTATATAACTGAATATCACAAATCTCAAGGTTGCCTTAAGGGGCTTTTCAATCCGTACAGCATATGACACCCTGTGTCTCTAGACCCTTGATTCGGATAAGGAAAAACCCACCCACAAGAAACCTTTAATGGAAAAAAAATCTGCCAAAAGAGCTCTCTCTGTAGGCAGTAAAATTAATGCCACCAGAGGCAATGCTACTGACTTTGTTCCCAGTTGATCAAAAGAATGCTTTCTGCTCAGTGCCACAGTTCAGTGGACTCTTCTCGGAAAAGACAGCCATGCATTGTGTTGACAATTTTAAGATATCTTCAAATGGCTGCCAAGCTTTTTATGATATACAGTTCAGTGCCAAACGTTCAGTGTGCTGGCGGTCCTGCTTTCAATATACTGTTATGATACTGCGTCCCTCTATGCTGTCCCTATCTTTAAGCATTTTAAATGGATTGTTAGGCTCTGGCGATACAGCTTTTGAATGTCTGGATTGTCAAATAAAACGTATCCATACTTCATAAAGTGGACACTGAAGTGGGCTGCTATTCTGGCGCTTTTATGAGGCTTATCGTTCATCATCATTTCCCTGTACTGCATAACATAAAATGAATAGCTGACTAGCATCCAAGTCATTTTAGTTGAATGTTATTTACACTTTTTTTTTTTTTTTACACGTGTACCATTTATTTTCACTATCTATGAAAATAAAATCAAAATGTAATGGTCAAGAGAATGTTTACCCTGCAGCTAGCTTCTGACTATGCTATGAAACATGAAGTAATGCGCAATGTCCTCTGAGAGTATGTGCTAGGAAGCTATTTAGTGTGCCCAAAATGTTGTTCTCAAATTCACAAGATGACTGAAGGGTATGATGCTTCCCTGTAGGCACAGAAGGATAAACAAAAAGTTATCTCAGCCAAACTCTCCCTGTAGTTCTTCAGCCCCCCAAGTGATGTGTTTTGACGTCAGTGGATGGCAAAAGTAAGCCAGGCTGCTACAGCTGACATCAGTGATAAAGAGAACATCAGCACACGTTGTGGAGGTTATAGACATGACACCCTTATGACTAATTCATGAAAACAATGTTGACAATCGGTGCAGTGCTCCTCTAAGGATCAGAACCCAGCAGGCTGCTTGTAACTTGTGTCTCCTTTTACCTTATCTGAACAGTCTGGTAGAGTGCATGCAGGGAGCCACTAGAAATCTGTAAGTGCTGCAGTTATGTGTGTGACTCCAGTCTTGTTATACTGACCGGGAAACATCAAATGATGATTTGTGTGCACAAGGGAAATAGAGTTCCAATTATATGGGTAAAAAAATAAATTAGGCAGAATGATTGTGGCTTTGAGAAAAGATAAACTAACAGTGTTGTTCTTTTCGCTACTTTTAAGCATTTTCCATCCACATAAAAGACAGTGAAATAGCTGTAAAAAGCTATGGTGGGATTTGCTTATTTAATTTCTTATCATTCTTTTTCAACACTGAGATACTCAATACTCAGAAGTCGTATAGGATTCTCTGTTTTTTCAATTATGTGCTTGTCATAATTTGGTTCAGACTGGTTTACTCACGTTTAATTAAATTTGTAATTCCATACAAGTAGACAAACTGGCATCTTGGATGACACAGTGGTGTTTAAATTATAAGTTGTGTAGAACATTTAGAACGGTACAGTTGATGCTGATGGTGTTACTGGTGGTGTTATTATCATTGTGCTTAGCAGGACAGTCATTTTGTTGTCATTTTGATGGTTTTTTCGTCCTCAGTGTGTTGAGTGCTCTTCATGCAGGGGTGGGAGATACGGCGTATATCCAGAGAATCATTGAAAAGCCTCGTGGCTGACTCGAATCAGGATTCCATGAGCAAAGATCTTCAGTAATTACTGTTTGTGTTCTAGTCAGAACCAAAAACGTGGAACTAATGTGGGTGTAAATGCAGTGCAGGCTCCACTACCTGGCTCTGCTAATGGTTTTTGTATTGACACACCAAAACAAGTTTGGATGGTTAATTGCAGTTTAGATAGCAACAAAATTCAGCCATGAAAAAGAATTTTTAATGTTCTCTTCATGCTTTTCGTGCTCTTTTAAAATATGCACCTGTTATCAGTGTTGGGAGACATATTAGGCATTAGATAAAGTCCTGCATCAAAAATTCTGTGAAAGTAAAAGTACAAAAGTAGCAGCATTAGAATATATTCGAATAAACAGAGGTAACTGTAGGAGAAAGTTGCCTTAAATGTAACATGTGTCAGTGTAACACACAAATTATTTCTCGCTATATAAATGTCATCATGATGTCATCATGTCTGCATGTGGCCAGTACAGTAGTAAACATCCCTGAGATATATCAACAGGATTTGTTCATTCTGCAGGGAATGTCTGGCGGCTGGAAAACCAGTTCAGCACAACCTAAGTAAAAATTAAGATCCAAGCATACTTTTACGATATAAATTAGTGTTTTTATGTTGCGGAGCTAAAATCCACATGGTTACCTGCATGTATCTGTTCTCCATCAGTTGGCATAGCTCTCACATGTCATGCATGCTAGTTTTGGTCTGTAAGGACGGGTGTGTCCAGCGGCTCATTTGTAACACGTTACATTTGTAACTGCCATATTTGTGAGCACAGCTTGATTACTTAACTTGTATTATCATACATATAACTTGCATGTCTGCTCTCCATCGAGTGTGTGGCTATAGACTGTAAAGCTAAGTGACTTTGGATATTGCCACATAGTTGACGCACCAGGTTTACGTGCACAGTTACACACAGGCCTCCTGAAACTGCATACACTTTGTTTTCGGTCAGATGATCTGTTTATTGCCGTTTTTTAACCATGTTACAACCGAAACTCACACTTTTACAATTGAGACTCAGATGTGCTTCATTTGTAACATCAGACAGCGTCCATTTTAGGTTTTATTGTTTTTGTGATTTTTGATGGCAGGCACATGCAGGTCGTTTGCTTGAAATTTTGCTTATATAGGTAAAAAAGTCTCTGGGTGAAAAGTGAAAATGTTTCAGTTATGGTAACTCTCTCCCACTCATTATGTAGAATAGACGATTTCAGAATCATAAGTGTGTTATTACTGCATTATGATAAGCTCTGATGTGCACACTTCAGTTTTGCAGCTGGTAAAGACAGACGCTGTGTCTCAAATCGCGTACTTCTGTACTTAAACTTAGTATTTTGAGTGCATAAGTACACTATGAGTACCTGGATGGTGCACTCAAAACGGTCAAGAAGTTGAGTGTGGAACTATGGACACTTTCGCCCTCAATGGTCACCATATTGGCTACGTAGCGGAAGGGGAGTGGCCACTTTTCAAACTGGAAATCACCATATTGGCTACGTAGCGGAAGGGGAGTGGCCACTTTTCAAACTGGAAATGGCGGCCGAGGACTGTGCGACAGTGAACGTTGCTGCATTGTACAAATACATGTGTTTTTTGCACTAAGCACCACTATACTGTTGTCGGGTATAAGCCAGCAGTATGTTTATTGGGTTAATTTAGCAGTCTGTAATGATTTGGTAACACGAATGATAACGCGAATGCTAATGCTAGTTTGCTAACTAGCTAATTTGCAAGCAAGAGATCATTTTAATTACTTTATTTACTGCTGGGTCACTTAACCAATAATAATATATCATGAGTTATTAGTTTATTTATATTTTGTAAAATTTAAATCTGCAAAGTAACTACAGATGTCAAGAATGTAATGCAACAAAAAGTATCACACAGGAATTCCTGTATAACCAGGTAATCTAACTAATGCACTGACAGGAGTAAAGGACGAAGTAGTGTAAAGAGTAAAATTCTGTATAAATAGTACAGGTTGGAGTGGTAAAACAAGCACAGGACTTTGTCCCGTGAGACTGGTGTTCGAAATTAGGCCAACCTTAAGTTATTTTAAGGTATGTTATCACTTTGTGATGCCAAAACATGTTTCACTTTCTGAACTTAACCTACATATCTTTACGTTAAGTACATAATGTGACACTGGCCAACCATGATTGTTTTCCCAAACTGGACCTATGCAACTTTACAGCCCCATAGACGGGGTACTTACTCGTTAGATATCATACGGACCGTTGTGTGAGCATACGTTGACTCTATATATAATTGCTCTGTGTGTGTGTGTGTGTGTGTGCAGACATGCATAAAGCCATGTGTACATCCGTCACACTTCTCCTGACAGTAAGTGTTTTAATGCTTCTTTTCACGTCTGCCTCTGCATTTCTTTCTTTCTCTCATACCCACCTGGATGTGATCTCTCTGTCAGGCCATAGACATTATAGATTGCTCACCCGGGGGTTGGAAAGATCCTCCCCTTCATCCACTTGGTCTTTTAATAATGGTGGCCTACCAGCACGGGGGTAGGAAGCTGCCAAAGGACAGCTGTGAAGCCTCACTGCTGGCCAAGCCCTCCCAGCCCTCATGTCCATATGGCCTCTATTAAGAAGCTAGCAGCAATAGTCGCCTGGGTAGTGAAGAAATAATTTTGAGGCCGCTCAACTCTGAAACAACTTGTTTTCTGTCATGTTGAAGGATGAGGGGTAGAGAGCTACAGAGAGACTGAATTAATGTGTTTGTTCTTGTGTGTGTGCATTTACATGCTCATGAGTGAGTGAGAGAGCTGGTGGAAGCTGCTTTGGCTGGTCTAAATAATTGAAACTCTTGTCCACTTTTGTACTTTGAGCCAACAAGCAAGCTTGTGTGCAGGTATGTGTCTGCCAGCCTGACACCTCTTTCCGCATAGCTGATGGCATTACTTGATCTCCATGCCAGCCGAGTGATGTGCCTGCAGGGCCGGGGTGTTAATGACCGACTGTACAACGGGGCTCATTCACAACCAGGATGCCTGACATACTTAGTTTAATTTAGTCTGTTGAGTGCTATTGCAGTCCCAGTGACAATGGCTGAATTCTCGCTGTCGCAGACCAGAGGGAGCTGAGCTGTGTGAGGTTTCTCGAAAATTTAAAGTCCCACGGTGTATTACATGCCACCCATACATTTCTAAACACATTTTGGAGACATTCATCTTCACTGGATTCATGCAGCGTTCTGTCATGCTGCGGAATCGACAAAATTACACTCATTATATGTCTTTAGGGAGGAAAAAGGCAGCAGACAAAAGATATTCTCTTTTTGTTGTGCTCAGAGCAGGAATCCAAGGATATGTTTTTGATAAACAAAAGTGTCGTTTTGCAGGCTGGCATCAGGCAGCCAAAAGACATTCATATTTTTCATATTCTTAGTTGTAATAACATGAAGAACGTCTTAATATATGCATGATTTCCACATAAGTTAACTCCCATATTTTGAAATTGATTCGTTCACAAGAGAAGATTGATGCCTGTCACAAAAGGAAATAAAAGATTGTTTTATTCTTTGAGGCATTTGAGTGTCATACTTTTACACGGAGACATTTTTGTACCTCATCCATGGTTTCCGAAACCCCCAGCAATATTGTGCTATCTTTGTTTTTCAGTTAGATGCAATACGCCTGCAGGAACAGATGAGTCCTTTTCTTTGATGTTCTCTCTCTTTGATGTTACCATGTCCTTTATGTGACACAATTTACATTCATGTTTTTCTTCGTAAATTATTTAAGTCACTCTCTTTTTCAATCTAGGCCCCTTTTTCAGGGTTTGGGTTTCAGGGTGTATTGCAGGGTGTATTGCAAGCCAGGCGGCCCTAAGATAACCCCCCGCCTGGCTTAAGCGTCCTTGATTTTTTTTTTTTAAATAGTCAGTTAACTACAGTTTGAGTCTTTGATGTTTATACTTACGTCACACTTAACTCTAGCCACTACTAGCTACTCAGCCAACAGTTGCAGTTACAGTGAGTAAGCTGACGATAAGGTTAACTTTGAGGACTCAAAGCTCAAATCATGTTACCAACATTAAACTGATCCTTACTCCTTTTGATTATCCCCTATGTGACAATATTCTGAAATAAGATCTTTCTATTGCATTTTTTCTTTGGCAACATGCCGCTCCTCTCCCCATGACGGGTGCATCCTCTCCAGTAGACACCAGGTAGCAGGGCTGTTTCTAGCTTTTTGGGGAGCCCTATGCAAAATCTGGTTTTGCCCCAATATTTTAGTCACTCATGACTACACAAATCTGCACCATATCCCATATGCACATGAAACAAAATGCAATGTTTAATACATAAAAAACTAATTTAATTTAACTTGGCTGCACGGCTAACATCTAAATCAAGTCTTGTTGCTGTCAGGCCACAAGCTTCCATCAAAAAATACTTACCACTTGGCCACTTACAACTTTTCTGAGGGAAACCCTGCTTTTAGAAGTTCCAAATCTTCAAATATTTCCTTTATTTCAGTCAGGAACACTTACTCATAGAAAACTTTATTTTCATTTGCAGTATGATATTTGGCGGTATGGCTCTGTTCTGGAGCCTCTGCCTTTCCTAGGCCTACGCAGAAAGCCTCTTTTATGCGCCTACGTGGAAAGCCTAAGGCGGAGAGAGCAAACCTTCCTGCCCTTCCATGCGCAGGAATGGAAAGCCTAAGGCAGGGAGAGCAGCAGCAAAGACCCCCAGCGAACAGAACAGAGCAGCATCAATGACAAACAGAAATGACATTGATAAAGATATAGCATGAAAAGGAGGAGCTGGGGTGGAGGCAGGTTGCAAAGCAGCTTGCAGAGGAAGCAGCAACAGTAGGCAGGCCAGAGCAGTTTAAATAGGGCGCCCTGAATGAGTTAGTTTAAAATGAGTCACTCGCCACGTGTAGACTTACAGAGTAGGAAAGTCATGATTTATATCATGAAATGACATGTGGTAGTGATTAAATGAGCAATGTCTTGGCTTGATATGTGCAATCAAGCTTAATGTAGTTTTGCATGTGAATATCATGCATGCAAAGTTAATCACTGACATCAAAGCTGTCATGTGTTTTAAAAGAAAGAGTTTATCTACTGCATATGCTTGACAGCACATTATGTCATTTTTTTTCTCTAACAAATTTTCCTGATTATACTGGCAGCTGTACTGTACATATTCGGAGACCAGTGAGGACTAATCAGCTTTCTGAGCATATGACAGTGACTCAATCTGGTGTTTGGTATTGATCAAATCTGTCGAAGACTATGTGATTTCGTAATTAAAGAAGTGTAATCTAATTATGCGATGACAAGCTTCCATTTGTGTTTTATCTAAATGTGTGGGGACATGAAACAGTTCGCCAAATGGTATTAAAGGATAAGCTCCCCCAATGGACCCCTCAAAATTCCAGCATGCAGTTCAATGAGCTGGGAAGATATTCGGAGATTCTTTAACAAAACCAGCACTGTCAGTTTTCCAGTGCTGATATATTGGATACTATTAAACAGAGCTGTTGATTGTCCTCATCACAATCCTAATGGGCCAGCTAACCAGACACTGGCTATTTGGTTGTGCAATAAAATAAATAAAATGTTTGCTCATCAGTAAAAATGAAATCTGGTAATTAGTGGATTTTTTGTTGGGTTGTAAATAATGTATTAATCTCAATAGTGTGTATTTTCACTGCTCCAAATGTAAGAGCTGCACAAAAACATCAGATTCATTTTTGTTGTTGTTGTTCTTATTTATAATTGCTTATTATTATATGCAAATGTCATAACTAAAGAGGTTTTTAAATTAGTTTTGAACTTCTGCACTTCATTTAGTCCCATTCAATTTCAAATGGCATGGAAAACAACTCTCAAGATCTAAGTCAGCAAAGGTAAAGCATTGCTGTGAATGACAAACTGGCATTTGCATTTTGAAAAGTTGCATCAGAAAATTAATATCAGGCTATTAACATCTTTTGAAAGCATTTCCAGCCCTGAATCATATGAACATGCATATTTAGAAACAGAAAGGGTTTCCAATTCTGCTTTTCCATTTCTTGCTCCAGTGAATTTGCTTGAAAATAATTCTTACAATCTGTTCATGTTGTTCAGAAGCAAAGGAAGAACAAAACATTAACTCTCCACCAGAAGCTGCGGGAGCCCACAAAACCGACAATGCACAGCAGACATCGAGTTGAGGTGTTGCAGTAGATGTTGGTTAAGAGGTCAGTCTTTGCAGAGGAAGCGTTTGAATGTTGTTTTGGGAGGACAGAAAAGAAATCTTTGAAATTATATACTTGGATTAGGCTCCTTTTTGTTTCTCCTGTGAAGACATGGATACTTTAATATCTGCGGTACATTGAGTGCTAGATATTCTACGGCTTTCTCCAAAAAAAAAAGAAAGATAAAAGTGAATAAATCAAATGAAAAAGAGCAGCCAGACTCTCTACTAGACACATAACAAAGAGATCCTCAGCTGATGTAAGGCTGCTGTCACGGATGGCATATTTTTTAACGTCTCTTTGGGGAGAGTTGGACTGTATTCTGGGTGTGACATCGCGTCTCAGAGTCTATCTTCAAAATGACTTGAGGTGTGACCACACTGTCTGGTAGACACCTGAGTGGCATAGCAGCCACAAATAATGGGACTGTCTCAAATAGGAGTGGAACAACATGTACACAATGTGTAGAGGGAGAAAACTTTAAAGTGAACAACAAGACAGTCAGTACAAGGTCTTCATTTGTACTTCATCCTCAATACTCAGATGAAAAGAATGTCTTCCGCTAAAACAAATGCTGGCCTTGTAATTGTGCTGGAAACCACAATTATGTTGCATTTGTATGTTATTATGTAGCTGATACATTAAAGTTATGTTTCTTTATGTTTCAATGCTATGTAGGGTTGGGTAACGAACTTAGTACGTTTTAGTGTACCAACCAAATTACGTCACTGCTACTAAGAACCGATTCGCATTAAATCTATTGGTGCTAAATTTCAGTACTTGAGAGCACATCTCGGTGAGAATGTTGGCTTTAGACAAAAGGCGGATATGCCACAAAGCGTCTTAAAGCCTAGAGGCCAGCCATGGAGCTCCAAGGCCAGCAGCAGAGCCCAATAGAGCTGCCAAGTCCAACCTCAGACATGAGATGGAAACACCCCAAAGCTAGTGAGCTGGCCGCTCCGTCAGCCCCAGTGTTGGCCCCTTCATTGGCCGCTCTGTTTGCTGCTCCATTGGTCTCTCCATTGGCTGCTCCATTGGTCCCTCCATCGGCTTCCCAGAGAGCCAAAATGCCATTTGCCGAGATAGTTTTGGCGTCTGGTCTATTTTCTATCTATATTATTTCAGTAAAAGCCTAGTAACACTGCTAGACAAGCATACACACACACAGTCAGACAGGCAAACAGAAGATGAGCTCTATGTGCAAATAACAAAATAGCAAAATATTTAATTGTGTTTAGTCTACTATGTCACCTCTGCTGCTTGTTCGAGAATTACACTTTTGTTAATGTAGAGAAAGAAAAGTACTGAAAAAAGGTTAAGTACCAGTCTTGAATTCCAGGTACCAGAACCAGAATAGTTTTTGGTTAGAATGTGAAAGGTACCCACTCCTAACGTTGTGGTTAACACGTGGTTGCGTTTAAGAACAAAAACCATTTGGTTATGGTTCAGAAAAGACCAAGTTTTGGGTATTAAAATGCCTGCTTTCAGTGGCACAATCTTGGCTGAAAATGCAGCAGTGTCTCTGTAAAAAACATCTGCTTTTGTTGGCTTAAAAAGCCTCTGGTAACACAGCGATAGCTCGCTAAAAAACACCCACATTTGGTGGTTAAAAAGCCGCTGGAAATGCAGTGATGACTCACAAAAAAACAAACAATTTTGTTTGCTGGCCTTGGACACTGGTCTGCAGCCTAGCAGGCATCTCGCCTTGGTGCCACGCCATTTGCTGTCTAACTCAGCTCAAACACTATGTCACTTTAGAAATGCTGATATGATGAATAGCCTATAAAATGTACAAATGTTAATGTGTCCATAGTTTGCAGAAAGATACAATGAGTACATGTTCTTCTGGTGGCTGGGCTACAGAGTAATGAGTCTGATGAACCAGAGAACTTAGTGGTATTAAAAGGAATAATTAGGCTTTCCACCATCAGATCCTCTCCTTTTATTCCTTTAAAAACTATCACACTCCCTGATGTTGCTTCCTGACAGTTTAATAACAGAGAGGAAAGTTCACTTTGGTTCAGATCTCAGGAGAGAAAACCCAAATGTGTCCAGGAGGAGCAGAGTCAACAAGGACAGATGGTATGGGTGGAATTAACCGTCCTGGAGATACTGAAAGCATGGTTGCCAACTGTTTTATGTTGGAAGGCAATAATCACGGATGCATTTTATGTGCTAACATAATTTACTTTAGGACAAAAAAGAAACCCTTTCAGCCATGTATTAACCACTGACCTTATTTTCTTAATAAAAGCCCTGTGAGGGGAGAAAAAAACAACTTCAGAAATCAAAAACGCTGACTCACTTCCTGCTTTTATGACTACAGACCGTAAATCTCTATTATGATTCTGAGATTGTCGGACCTTATACACACAGTTATTGGTGAAAAGCACACTCCAAATCCTTGGATGTGTTTCTCTGGGACTGCCTAATGGACAGCGCTGGTGCCGCTGTAATAGTCCAATCAATAGAAGCAAACTCTACATGATGTGTAACGCATAATGAGATTTTTGAGCCAAGACTGAATGGAGCCTCATTCAGTAGGTCTGTTGAGCGAGAGCCGGGCGTCTGATCACTTTCAACGGTCCTGCACTCATCATTTTTCACAAGCTGAAAATTGGACACGGATTCTAAACTCATGCTATCTTGGAGACATGCTTTCCTCCCAACTGAAATGAAAACACTGTGATATCAGAGATGAGTAATACATGTCAGTTACTCTGTCTGTGTTTATCTCTATCTCACTTTCTCTTTCTGATCCTCACATCGCCTCTTCTCTGAGCAGGTTAAACTCGCTGCCACTGCCTCTGGGGCAAAAGCCTTTTTAATCCATTTAGATTGAGACAATTGAGCTGAGACCCAGGTGTCAATGTGCCTGCGTCTATGTCTTTATAAGCACATGTGTGCGTGTTATTGCTTATCTGTTGCATCAACCCCTGAGAGCGGCAATTGTAGACAGGTCATGTTGAGGTAAATGAGGTCAGCCTTGGGTAACTGCTGCTGTGTGAGCTGCTCTTTTGTGTTTTCCCCATCTTCAGATAAGAAAATACCGTGAACTGGGCACAGGGAACAACACCGAGGCATGTGTGTGAATGTGCGTGTGTTTGACAGTAAGGGGGAGGAAGTGATATTGGGTCTCAGGCAAGAACATTTTCGGATTATAACCCTAAATCTCTCTTACTTTTTTTCTTTTAGTTCTGCTCATATAGTAAGTGTTCCAAGTCAGATTTAGCAAATTATTAAGTACCTAGATTTGTGGTAAATTTCTTGTTTCAGCCTGATGAATACTGACTGTTCATGAGTATGAGTACATTTGTGAAATTTCATCATAAGCATAACCAAAGTGCCTCATAAGGCAGTTGTGTATAAGGAGGTTTTGCTGTGTTTGTGGACAAGCTTCATTCACAAAAAATGTTACCAAGTGGTAAGAATTTCACACTGCAGAGCTTCACGTCCTGCTGGAAATCAACTAATTTCATCATTTGACAGTGTTAGCAGACCTATTACAGTTATGAAATATTGCTAATATAGCTGTCAATGTCATGTCATGAGAGTAGCGCTGGAGGAAATTAAGGGGGAATCATTTTACATGAAGTTAGATTCTAAGAAATGTCATTTTGAAGAGATTTAAGAAATTCAGAGTGTATAGGTTGTCTAGACGCAGTTCTCATCATGGAGGTGGCTGAGCCGTGCTAACTCCATAAACAACACTAAGACCACAGTTAAGAACGAATGCAATTTAACTTGGCTATACTGCTAACATCTAAATCCAGTCTTGCTGCTGGCCCCTGTCAAAAAAAGGGCATTTGTCCTTCGTCAAAAAATACTTGCAACTTTGCCAAACAACTTTTCTGGGGAAGAGCCTACTTTTAGGAGTTTCAAATCTTCTAAAACTCCCTAATACTACAATTAAAATATATTTTTAATGTACTCAACAAGTGATAACTAATTTAAAATGAGTTATTTCCCACATGTAGACTTACACTGTAGGAAAGTCATAGTTATAACATGAAAAGACACATGTGGTAGTGATTTAATGTGCAAAGACTTGGCTTTATAGTGTGCAATCAAACGTAACCCACGGGGCAACGGTATCCCAATATTAGCAGTATCCACTGTATTAGCGCAGTGCAAAGTGGCGGCGATGAGCTAGCCTTAGGGATACACACATGTACCATCATGCACGCATGGCCGGACAGGCTTGTCACCACAAACAACAGAGAATCTTGAATTAGAATCACACACAGCAGTAGCATGACTTCAGTCTAGTTTTACATAGCAAATAGTTGTTTGCTGCTATATGTAAAAGTGCTCTGAAAGATGCAAACAGACTTTCAAAGTAACATTCAAAGAGAAGTGGTCTATGATTCATTTTAGAGGCAGTTAAAGGTGATGCAACACTCAGAGATCAGAATATCATAGCCTACGGTAAGTGATAGTTACACTATCAAATCCAACAGACTTCACAGCGACGGACGTAAAGACCCTAAGGCTGCTGTCGGAGTGAGAGAATTTCCCAATAAGTACTGACCTGTATAAAATGCACAAGCCAATAAAAATTATAAAACCTAAAAAGCCTCTCAGTATATTGCTGTGGTGGAAAAATATTTTTATATCAGATTTTATAACACTTTAGACAAAGACAGTCAAGCTGACTGGCCATCTAAAATCATCTAAAATCATTCAACAGTCAAACTGTCGTCACACATATCTGGACATGTGTTTCAACTCTCAGTTTAGGGCCCCTTATTTCAACCTGAGGCCCCTACTTCCTCAAGGACAGTTACAATGACATGGTTCTGACTATCTTAAGGGGACCTGTCATGACAAACTCAATGCAGCAGACAGGATGAGAGGTCACAATATTTGAACATGATAACCCTTAATGTTTGCTTTCTCACTAAAATGATAACCTTACATGTTTTAAGTTTTAATTTCTTGATATACTGCTGGGTATCTATAATACATCATCATTTATTAGATGTTTTGTTGTTGTTATTAATAATCTAAACCTGCAAAGTAACTAGTAACTAAAACTATCAAATAAATGTAGTGCAGTTAAAGGTATGACATTTGCTTCTGAAACATAATGAAGTAGAAGCATAACATAGAAATATTTTAGTAAAGTCAACATATTGTCTTATCGACTTATCGATATAGCAAACACCGCTCTCATGGGTGAAAGTTGGTGGTTGTTGGACCCGTCCACCACCGCACCTGCCCGCCCTACTTGGACTTTTGCGGCCTTAAAGGGATAGTGCACCCAAAAATGAAAATTCAGCCATTATCTACTCACCCATATGCCGAGTGAGGCTCAGGTGAAGTTTTAGAGTCCTCACATCCCTTGCAGAGATCCCAGGGGAGAGGGAGTAGCAACACAACTCCACCTAATGGAGGCTTACGGCGCCCCAGATTCTCTCTGTACACTGCGCTCACGTGTGTGCGCTTGCGTGAGACCGTGAGACATAGGCACCGCGTTCATGTGTGTTCACGTGCTTTTGCTGGTCTCACACGCAAGCGCACACACGTGAGCGCAGTGCACAGAGAGGCAGTTAGAGCCTCCATTAGGTGGAGGCTGACGGCGCCCCAGATTAAAATGTCCAAAAACACTCAATTGAAACCACAAAATATCTCCATACTGCTCGTCCGTAGTGATCCAAGTGTCCTGAAGCCCCGACATAAAAAGTTGTTTGGAAAAACATCATTTGAACTCTGTTTTTAGCCTCATTGTAGCCTGTAGCTCTGACTGCCTCTCTGTGCACTGCGCTCACGTGTGTGCGCTTGCGTGTGAGACCAGCGAAAGCACGTGAACACACATGAACGTGGTGCCTATGTCTCACGGTCTCACGCAAGCGCACACACGTGAGCGCAGTGTACAGAGAGAATCTGGGGCGCCGTAAGCCTCCATTAGGTGGAGTTGTGTTGCTACCCCCTCTCTCCTTGGATCTCCACAAGGGATGTGAGGACTCTAAAACATCACCTGAGCCTACATCGGCATATGGGTGAGTAAATAATGGCTGAATTTTCATTTTTGGGTGCACTATCCCTTTAGCTTTTATTCCTGTCCCACCGCGTTTCCCCCTGACGCCGCTGGTGTTGTTAAACTATAATGGCGACCGGCCACGCATGAAAGGGTGGCTTTTTTCGTCGGTGTTTGACACCGGAAGCCACTGCCCAAACGCTAGATTTCTACGGCTTTGGAGTCAGACCTGGTTGGTAAAGTACATGTACCTTTAAACTGTAAATAAGTTCAGTACTTGAGTAAATGTACTTAGTTACTATCCGCCACTGATGAATTGGCAAACCATGATGATGAATTTGTGTTTGTCTTTGTAATTTTAAGTAATTTACGTATTATATTTTAACCCAAATTAATTCATATCAAGGCATTATTATTTCATGACAAGTTAGTATTATTATTATTATTATTTTTCTTGTGGCATATTAACTGTACATGACTCATACAACAGGCCTGAATCACCATTTCATACCTAGAGCGAAAATACACTGGGGAAAAATGTATTTTTATGAAGCTTAAAGTTGTCCTAAGGCTTTTATTTCCACATTTTTAATGGAAAAAAAATCACAGAGACTCAAAGAAAAACCAATCACATATGCTATGTACGTGTATTGATTTGTCAAAGTAGTAATTAATGTTTGGTTTTATTTTTTCTGTGAAAGTGTACGTGCTGCAGTAAGGGTCTGTGTGTTTTGTGAAAAATATCACTGTAAAACAGTTCTGTTCCAGTCTGAAGAATAGGTGATCTTAGGACAAGGCTCCTTCCTACTGTGTGTGTGTAGGTGTGTGTGTGTGTGCGCATGAAAAAGAAAAGAGAGACAACAGAGGAACAAGGAAAAGGGAGGGGAAAGAGCTCTACCGAATGATGACAAGTAATGGTTTTCAGCCCTGTGGTATTGGATGTGCAATTTGTCGTATTAGTGGAAAAATGCTGAGCCGAGTAACAAGAACTCATCACTGTTGTTATTGTGGCGACAACGCGCTCCATCCCTCCGCTGGACGGCCCCTGTGTGTTGTAGGAGAGTTGTGATAAATAATTGAAATGTTGACTCAGCCCAGTGGTCTGGGTCAGAACAAGCTGTATTCCTACGTGTGTGCGTGTGTGTGTGTCTGTGTGTGCGTCACCCTTGTGTGTTTGAAAGACCTAAGAGGCTGCTGTCTGAAAGGCATCATTGTATATTCAGCGGGGAGGAGAGGGCATAAGGTTTGGACAGATATGGAGGTGGAGAGTTGGGGAGTGGGGAGGTAAAGAGTGTGTAGGAAGAGAGGCAGCGAGTGGAAGTGTGAAATTGAACAGCTGTTTTCCATCGCCCAGCTGACGCGCCTTCCATCCCACCATCACTTAATAATGTTTGAGCTCGCCGCGAGTGCTGTGTAGGCACACACATACACACACACACACACACCAAAACACGCCGCTGGCTTGTGCAGTGCAGCAGCCACACAGAGGAAGTTAGCGTCAGCTGGAACCTGCCCTGTGTTTTTCAGGACTTAATTTATGTCTGCAATTAACTCAGCAAGGCGTGGAGGCTGGATGCTCTCCACTGGATGCATTTCTCCACTTACCACAGGGCACGCTGATCCTCATGCTTTGATATGAGCACAGTAGAGCAGGATGCACAGGAACAGGTCCCCAAAATGCCATTGTAACCCCAGTTTTTAATAGTAGAAATCAATGGGAGACAAAGCTCAAAGGATCAATCATGGTGACATTGAAATTCATTCAAGGTTTGACAATTTTATCAATTTCATTTAACCGCAAACTTTTGTCTTTATTCCCCCAAATGTCTCTTTTTCCCAGTCGCCTTGCCATTTCGGTTTAACATTTGTGCCGGCAAAAAAGGAAAAAACTTTAAAGTTAAACAGAACCTTTGTCTTGCCATTCAGCGTCAATACGGGATGTGTTTGCGAAGGCACGATTTCTGTGGCATTTAGTGGTGGTGTAATATGTCAGAGAGATTTTCTCTTTGAAGATGTCACCTCAGAAAAGTGCCTTGAGCCTGTAGTGGGGTGTGAATATAGAGCAGAAGGTGCTGCAGCTAAGAATATGGTTTCAGGGTGGAGGTAAAGAGAAACGACATCCGTGGGTATTTTGGTAGCTGCGCGCTGCCAAGGACCACAGCGTACCCTTGAGGCAAGTCAATTTCACTCATGCAGTTCATTGCATGCAGTGTAGGAATGGCATGGCGGGTTTTTACACTGCCATAGTAAAAGGTGACAAAAATGAATTCCAGACTCTATATAGAAAATCTGTCAAAACAGAGAGGATTATGTGTCTGCAGTATTTCCGCAGTATTTAGTGCAGCTGCCCGTTTCCCTGAAGTTGAACCCTGTTGTATTGATTCCTTAAAACTGATTGACATGTAAGAAATAATCCACCAATGGGTTTTAACACACGACGCAGAGGGGAGGAAACACCCAACATGAAGCAGCGTGCTTTGAAATCATTTTACACACATTTTAGAAGAGATTATCCCTCTTATATCATGGTCATTGGCCAGACAATTTAAACACCATATTTATTTTTTGCTGTTTTGGACTCAGAATTAAAGGAATGAAGCAAACGTTTGCTTCTATGCTTGTTTTTTTGGCATGTTTACAGAGATTTGTTGGTAACTATGTCTCAAACATTCAGATTTAACTGTGAGGAAGCTGGAGCCAAATTACTAATGCGTCAAGCACTTTTAATCCACAGCCTCAGGCCAATCACAAACATGTACACTCCATATGTATTCCATCACCATGGTATGGTGGATTTCTTCTTTAAAGCTCTGACAGCTGTGTTTCAGATCCAAGGTCATTTTTAAAAAGTGCAACTGAATAAGCGACAGTTAAAGTTAAAAAGACTCATTCAGACTAATCTGCTTCATCAGGATGGAATGCAGGTCGTTTGATCAGATTTGACTGACAACAAAAGCACACAACCCCACCACTGCTTTTGACTCGGCTTGGATTTAATATTGCTAAAACCTTTTTGGTGCAATGTAGTACATGACATCATCATTCTCCAGCTGAACCTTGGTCTTTAAGCTTGACAGTGTTGCCCTCTGAACAGCTGTTTTCTGGCGAGTACTGAGGATGACATACCTTCTGGTTCACTGAAACATCAAGTCCCCCTGAGCTCTCGCCCTACACTCTAATCTTTGATTTTGTGTGATCACATGAGCCGCCACAATGACAGTGACTGTTCAGCCCTCAGGTCAGGTCTGTGCAACAAAGGGTACTAAAGTGGAGGCTTTAAAGCCGGTGTTAATCCCTGATTGTGGATAGATGTCTACCAGTACCAAGCAGACAGGAAAAGATCTGGTAGTTAATACACCAGTACGCTATAAGTGTATTAAATTAATAGTGTTTAGATGTAATTAGGGCTGTGCACACATATGTGTACCATGCCTTCAATTGGCTCAAGTAAACACTTATTACAAGCAACATATCTTAGGAGTTCTTCTACTTATACAATTGAAATATGACAATTAATAATAAATTATGGCCAAAATATGACATTAATAATAATCAATGGTGTCTATAATGTGAACCCCTGTAATAAACGTTCATCTGCAAATTTCCATGTCCCTGTAACATCTGTGTACTGAAATAGCATATCACATGACGTGCTTGAGACGTGTTTGAGACATAGAACAAGACCACAAATACTGATGTACTGAATATCTTGTAAAACAATGAGATGCTGATTGCAAAATATTTACATAAATGTAGATTTGCTCCTGCTCTCAAAGCATTTAAAAATAATTTTTAAAAAGTTGTATTTGAAGTAATCCCCTGTCACATGTTCATAAGACTGCCCATCCTTTTTGACTTATTTCACTATTTTACTTTGTATTATTGGCTACGTGCTGGAATCAGTAGACTATGTGGTAGTCATGTTCTCATGGACTGTAATGAAGTAGTGTCATGTTTTACACATGTCTGTTTGAATTTTTGTGCTTGATACATTTTGAAAAAGTTAATTAAAAAACCTACTTTATTTCTTTACATTCCAATGGTGAAACATTTTAGTCACAGTATGGGATGATTGTTCAGGTACACATGTGGAGGTGCATGGAGTCTGACTAATCCAGCTGGCGATGTAAAACCACATTAAAACATATTATCATTATCATCGTTACAAGCAATAACATTGTGGCGCACCAGGCTGGTGGCTTTGCTGTGGTCAAAAAACAGACAGTTCTTTTCTTATTCTTTGGCATCACCTTCCTCGGTGTACTGTGCTGATTACAATAGTGCCACCACATTGTTGTAATGCTGCAACTGACCCTTTGTTAAACCACAAACCCTTTGTGATGGTCAGTCAAGCGGCCCACACTCTAACCAACTAAACTCCCTGAAGAAGTAATATAAAATATTTGGAGAAACGAAAATGTGATTTCAGAGACAAGCAGACAGAGGGGTCTGCAATATGTGTCTGAAGGGTATTTACAAGATGTCAAACTCACTCAACAGCAAAAACATAGAGCACAAAGATGAAAAGAGTAAGAAGCTTAAGTCTACAGATCACAGTGTAAAAGTGAACCACCATGCTGCCTCACAATCGAGCCAATTTTGAACCGACTATGTGTCATCACAGTGTGTGCAGATGAACAGCGTTTGGCTTCCCCCGGAGCTCTCCACCCATGCCGTTAGTGCACAGACTTGGCGGGTAGCTCCAGGGGGAGCCAAACACTGTTCATTCACACACACTGCGATAACTAATGACTGGGTGAACATCAGCTACTTCCCTTCACTGGTTCCTGTACAGCAGGGTAGGTTTTTATTCACTGTTATGATTGTTAAAAAATCAAAGCAGTATGTGCATACATTCAGTAGACCACCATACTTTCAGTAGCTAGCGAGTTAATTCTACGCTTTTAAGGGTTTGATTTTTATTTAGAACAGGGGAGTTTTACCTCCTTCCAACCTCTCCAGGTAGCAACTGTCATTAGATCAGAAACGATTGCACGAGTCTATAGAGCACAGCTCTGTAGTTGTCGGATCCTTGTCGGAGCTGGCCAATGTTACACCATGACATTCTGTGTTCAAAGGGCAGGACGTAGCAAAGGGTCACTTGCAGTTGCAAATAACAAACATCCTTCAAGTGCAATGCTTATTAGAAAACCATGTTTTCCATGAAGACCCCTGTGTCGAGTAGCTGGAGGCAGAACAAAATTTGACGAAGGCAGCCACCTTGTAATTCTCTATGGAGAAAAAAACCCTGTGTAAGTGTAAATAATAGCAAGAGATTATGTCATACACAGTGTTGCTTGAAAGACACATTATTCTACATAGTCTGCAGGTAAAATCAATGAACAGTTGGCGTAAATGCAAATTAGCTCACAGAATAGATACAGAAAATTACCACTGCTACAGTAAAATAAGTACAAAAAAGAACAATAAAACTCAATCAGTCATAAAATTAACTGAAGAAAAAGGGCATGCCAGGTGGTCTATTCAACATGCCTCAGTGTTTCAATTAAAATTCTAATTACATTAACGTTAAAATGAATATCTAAGAAAAAAAGGCCAGGATTCATTGTATGCCTGTGATGTAAAAAGAGAGAAAAAAGCTGAAATACATTTTCCTCTATCAGATCTATCAAATGCCAAATCAAAAGTCAAATGCAGCAAAGGCCACAACAGCAGTTTGCCAGCAAGGGCGCAGCACATCAAAAGGAAATGGAAAATGAGTGTGTCCCAAAGGTGGCGGAATTTGTTTCTCAACTTGCCCCCCGGCCCTTCTATACCTGCTGCCTTTTACTGCTGTTTTACTTGAAATCAAGTTTCACTTAAAAACAAAGGTTGGTGTTTAGAAAACACTGTGTAACCCAGAAGAAATGATTCATTCTATATTCATGTTTGTGTTTGGAATACATTAAGGAAGATTGCCAGCATGGCTGAACAGAAAAACATGTCGTCTAACTTAATCAACAGAAAATTTGACCCACATTGTTTCAAACATATGCAGATACATTGGACTAGATAGCACTAAATAGAAGTTTTTATGGGATGCCTGCTTTGGGGTTTGTGAGTTACAGTAAATTGGTGACACCAGATGGAATTTGATACCAGATGGAAATAAGACTGATCTTTGTTCAACTCTTGGCACGGTGGATCTCGGCAATGACAGGAGCAGGGAGAGGATGCCACTAGATTCAGCCTCCTTCCTTCCTCCCTCTTTCTCTCATTAGAGCTGTCCGTGTGGTAAAACTATTCAATCCCCGGTCCACATTTTAGAGCGTGCAGCCTAATTGCTTAACTAGATCTGCGCAGCCCAGCACACAAGGGGGGTTATGGGTATCTGTTGTGGCTTGTGGCCATCTTACCATGCCTTTTTCCCAAACACTGTTTCCATCTGTTTGCTGAAAATAAACCATAATGTCCTAAGTGGCGAGTAATGTATTTATTCAGGAAACAAGTCTCGGTAAACAGTGTTCGGGAAAAACACTTTGTATTCTGTGCGCAATCATATTGTAACTGCATCAGTTCACTATTGTTTGAAAGAGGCGGATGGAGATTTGGCCCCCTTATGAATTCACAATGTATGACTGGAAGTTGCATACACAGCCCGCACACATATGTAGGTTTGTTCAGTGTTTAGCCCACTGGGTTGAGTTCATTCGGTCACCAACAACAGGAGATCTGTCCTCTGCTTTGTTCTGTCTGGGCTCACTTGTGCCACACAATAAGTCACATGCACATTCAAGCACCTACACAGTCACAATCCTTTGTAGTCAAAGCCTTTAATTGTTAGTCGCCTTTCATCTCGATCATTTCTACTCCTCCGTCTTTCTTCATCAGCCTCTCCTTTCTTTGCAGTTTTCCTCTGCCACCATTCCATTGCACTTTGCGCTCTACTTTTCTGAGCCATAACACCTTTCCATCTCCCTTTCCTCTTCTTTGTTTACCCTGCTCAAAGGCTGAGTGACAGATTGACATTAAAACAGTAACCCCCACCCCCCCCCACCCCACCCCTCTCCGTCACTTCCTCCTCTTGTCATCACAGGTCCCAGAGTGACAACACTTTGCAGTCACCCTTCAGGAAAACTTTCTTTTTTCCTTTTGTGCTGCACATAGAGCTGCACTTCACCCGAAGCAAAGAAGCTTGCACCTCACACCTCTGGTTTGAGTGAGGAGGAAGGACTGATATAGCCTGGGAGCGAGGCCACTGAATGAAAGATATCTCTCATCTCACCGCCTTGTCATGATGGCCTGCAACAAAGCTATTTAAATGCATCAGGGATAATATTGGCTGAAGGAGAAGGATTGAGGGAGGAGATACGTGGGGCTTCCACATCTTTAGGGGGCAGAGAAGAGGCTGTTTGTGTTATTCCGCAGGGCATAATTTACATCCAATGCCAGTGTTCAGTGTCAACAGAGAAAGTAGTGTGCCTTTTCTGTTGCAAGGTGGAAACTGAGACAATGTCAGGAATGTGGATGTGGCACATGAAGCAGATAATCAGGAAACCAGTGTTTTGCTGGCATAACCCTAACTAGGGCTGGGTACTGGCACTTAATACATTTAAGGTATTGATGTAAATAACTCAGCACCATGCAATATTGAAGCATCTCCAGTCAAACAGTATCTGCATTTGATCCTTTTTTGCTTCAAGGGTCTGGTCCCAGACCATCCCGACTGCCCGTTTCTGTTGCTCATGTCTCTGGTCTCAGAACTGAACGATCAGTTCAGTGTCTGCCCAGTTAACATAAGCTAACACAGCAGCAGTGGCTAACATCCAACACAGAGCTGTTCAGCAAACTCACTCCGACACTGAAACAGCTCGATTCTGTTGTTAAACCCATGAATAACTGTTAGGTAATGTTAACTGTGTAATGCTAACCATTAGCCCAGTCACTGTGCGTGTACAGGCTTATTCTCACCAAGTGTGCTGGAGCCTATCTCAGCTGACATTGGGCAAGAGGCGGGGACACCCTGGACAGGTCACCAGTCTATCACAGGCCTGACACATAGAGACAGACAGCTATTCCCGGTCACATTCACACCTACGGACAATTTAGAGTCACCAATTAACCTGCATGTCTTTGGACTGTGGGAGGAAGCTGGAGTACCCAAAGAAAACCCACGCTGACACAGGAAGAACATGCAAACTCCACAGAGAAGTGCTCCCCCACCCTGGGTAGTTCAAACCCCCCACCCCGTGTTCACACAAGGAACCCCCCTGCTGTGAGGTGACAATGCTAACCACTAGGGCTGTGACAATAACCGCATCACCGCAATACCGCGGTCACGTGATGCCTACTGTGGTGAAGAGGTCATCACCGCACAAAAAAAAAAAAAAAAAGGGAAAAAAAAGCTGATTCATCATGGCGGCAGATCTGGTTCCCAAGCCAAATGTTAAAAGAATACTCGCTATCATTTTCATATTGAGACAACATGATGGATATCGTTTTTGTGCCTGTACGTCCAGTGGCTGAGTCTCAGCGGTTAGCATTGGGGTCAGTACGTCCGGCACTGTGATCCGCGGAGGGATACCCCGGTGAGCAGGCACAGGCACACACGTAGCCTGTAAACAAAACTCAGTTGTTTATTTAGCCTAGCGATATCTCCGGACTATAGTAGCTGCAATGGACGACTTTGAACGCGATTTTGAGGAGTTTCTTGTAGTGGACACAGACTCAGAGCCATACATGTTTGAACCAGAGCATACAGATGAGGAACTCCCAGGTGTTGGATGCTGAGCGGGCGAGAAGAGAGGCTGAATCCTCCAGAGCGGCAGAGCAGCAACGGGCCGAGGGGAGATGGAGGTCAGGGCAGGACTGGTGGTGTAGCCGCGGGGCTTGCTAACATATTCCTATGGAGGTGGAATCATTTTGCTGCACAGAATGGGATTCGGTGCTACCAGTGTTGGGGAGAAAAACCGCCGCAGAGAGTGCATCACAAGGAGTGAAAACTTTGCAGCAATCACTAAGTTAAACTGCAAAAACGCCCAGGCCTGCAGGAGCTGATGGACAGCTTTCAGTCGAGTGAGTAATATCGTCCGTGTCGTGTCTTTGTTTGCTTTCCCTCCGTGCAGGCCGTAAACACACTATAGTTCATGTATCAAACCTCTTCTAAAATGACTAAAACGGACTCTCGTTTTTTTTCTAATTAATGTTTAATGTTAACCGCCATAGTGGCATAGTGATACGTCACTCTGTCACCACTGTGAGAAAAATTACATACCGTCACAGCCCTACTAACCACTACAACACCAATTATGGATATTAAATAAAGTACTCTATTGGTATTGGTAGAACATATAGGGCGCTGGTATCTTAATGTTTTTGACGATACTCAGCCGCAACCCCGACCCTAACCCTACCTTAAAGAGACAGTTCAACTCAAAACCATATCACATAATTTTCCTCTTACCTGTAGTGCCTGTAGTTACCTATTTATCAATCAAATCTGTTTTGGTGTGAGTTACAGAGTTGTAGAGATGTCTCCCTTCTCTCCAGTATAATGGAACTGAATAGCACTCATCCTTTGGTGCTCAAAGCACTGAAATACCCAACAGCAATGTCTGTTTTTACACTGTAGTAATGTTCCTTTTTCTGAAGTAAAAGATTTGAATACTTCTCCCATCACTGTTTCATTTGCCATAACCTTGACCTTTACCTAACCTGAGCCAGGCCACTGTCCAATATTGACATTCTTGTCAGGCATTAGGGTTGGTGTGTAGATAGGTGGTGTGGGGTAAACAAAAATGGAACAGCAAGCAAAAAGGAGGCAAACAAGAGTGGCTCTTCTATTCTTATCAAACTTTTTTTGGCTTTTTTTTGGGAACAAACAGGGTCGGCGTGTTCTAAGCCTGGCACTCAGTGCTGAAACCCTAATGCTTTAATCTCTTGTGTGTGTGTGTGTGTGTGTGTGAGAGAGAGAGAGAGAGAGATTTCCCCCCAAAAAGGCAGAAGAAAGTCCCACTGTCTTCCCACACTGTTTGTTTGAAATAAGCTTCCCAAGCATAAAGTCTGATTGATGTCACATACAGAGCCAATTGGAGGGAAAAAACAAAACAGAGAATATGAGAAAGACTTTGATGACTGATTCATGTTAGTTGCTTGATTGTGAAGGCCAGTATATATATGCCAATCTATACAAGCTTGTATTGTAAGTAATAACAGCTATTTTTGTTTAGCACATTTTTTATTATTATCATTAAAATTCCCCATGAGTTAAAGGGACCAGAAACATATAAAAAACAGTTATCAATAATAACGTGAACTGTTTTTTCCATAAAGGCGTGCTCAGCAGAGCAGAATTAGAATGAAACTATGATGATAATATTTTCATAACAACACAAACACACATTAAAATGTCCACTCATTGGGTTTAACTACGGCTCATTGCACCCTCAAATTGAATCCAAAAGGATAACTAATACTGCTGGCTCATATAAAGACTGCAGCACAATGCAGAAACCATATTGGGCAAACAAACAAATTGCCAAAATTAGAGCGCCGGGAGATTATCAGTTGAATCATGTTTAGAAAATGAGTTTTATGTTAAACGTAAAAAGGTTTAGGCAGGGTGTTAAAAAGTTTAGTATCCACTTGTGTGTTCATATGTTTTTCAGTGTTCGTGTGTGTGTGTGTGTGTGTGTGTGTGTGTGTGTGTGTGTGTGCACATGCATATGTCCATGCAAATGTGTTTTGGTGTCCGTAGGCGGGCGGAACATTTGTTTGTTGGCGGCATCTTTCCCCCAAGTCCTGTCTAATGGGGATAAGGGAATGGCCTGTGGCAAGATAGATAGAAGGATGTTGTGTTTATTCCGACGGCTCCACAGGCTACAGCCCCAACATCACAACGAAGAGGAGGGGGGAGCTGGAGGAAAGAAGAGGAATGAGGAATCCACCAGAGAAGAGCAATGATTAAGACAACAAAGGGGAGTGATAGGAAGAGAAAGAGAAGTGGGGATTATTGGGAGGAGAGGGATACGTGATGGAGACGGCAATTGGGAATGACAGAGAGACTTACACTCTGTCAAGAGAGTTTCAGTATTGTTAAAGGATCCTGATATGCATACTTGAAGCCCTGCTACCCACAGTTGGCAGATTCCAGGCCCTTAGAAAGCAAGAACTCCCAAATGTGGCTGTGTGGCTTTAATCTGCATCAGTCAACTCAACTCACTCACTCAGTTTTATTGGTGATGAATGCAAAGCTGCAGCTGCACACACACAAACACATACACACAGGCATGGTTATACATCCACATTATGAATGCATTTTTATTACTTGCCAGACTATGCTGAACATTTGCCTCATGGGATGTGGAAATAAAAGTTTGAGGACGATAGACTCAGGCAAAATCTAAGTGTTTTGGATATCTAAGCAGAGACGAAGACAGCAACAAGAGAGCTGACAAGATGACGAGTGATACTGAGTCTCTTGAAGAAGCAAAAAGACAGTATCTACTCCTGCTGTTTCACTGCAATTAGCTTTAATTGGAACATGTGTTAAGCAAAATTGCCCCAGACATATTTGTGCATTTTAGCTGTCGAAAGGGAGCCTCCATTGAAGCATGGCTTGGATTCCGGTAACAATGAAAAAGTATGGCTGATTGGGTACGGTCAATACGAGTACATTTCAGTCAAAGAAAACTTTATTTCCATTTGCAGTATTATATTTCGTGGTATTGCTCTGTTATGGGGCCTCTCTGCCTTTCCTCGGGCCTATGCAGAAAGCCTCTTCCACGCGCCTGTGTGGAAAGCTTTAAGGAAGAGAGAGCACACCTCTACCCTTCCACGTGCAAACAGGAAAAGCCTTAAGCCAGAGAGCACACCTCTCTGCCCTTCCTTGGCAGGAAAGGAAAGCCGAAGACAGGAAGAGCAGCAGCAAAGTCCCCCTGGGCATAGAACAGAGCAGCATCAATGACACACAGAAAAGATATTGATATGTCAGACACAGCATTACAAGGAGGAGCTGGGGTGGATGTAGGTTGCAAAGCAGCTTGCAGAGGAAGCAGCAACAGTAGGCAGGCCAGAGCAGTTTAAATAGGGCGCCCTGAATGAGATCCACCGATTGCTTGCATAGAAAGGAATCATGTGATCTATCAGCTGACTCCCCTCCATCAATCAGCTGCTCCATCAGTTGATTGGGCTGTTTGAGATCAGTTTTCAATTCAGTGTGAAGTAAAGAATTAAGGAAAAAAAGGCTTTTTTCATATCAGAGGTTTGCTTCTAAAACTTAGAGTATAAAAGTTAACAGCTAAAATGTAAAGTAAATGAAAAATCCCCATATTTCTCCCAAAAAACTGAAACATTTCTACATAACAGGGCTGTAAAATTATCTCTTCAGCAGTAATGTGTATGGTTTTCGGCAGAGCACCCAGGACCAGAAACTAGAGAATCTGTTTGGGATTTTGTGAGATTTTGTACTGCCAGATATTGCTGTACACAGCAGGCAGTTCTAGCTACAGCCCATCATAATAAAAAACTGCCAAAAAATATTGTACAGTTGTCTGTGCTTTTTGAAATCTGCTTTTAGAGGTCTAAAAACCTCAGCAGTTTGACTTTGACTTTACTCCTTTTAAAGAAAATTTCCGTGTTTGCAGAGATATATGCTGTTTGCTTTTTTTTAATCTTCAGGCTTACTTTGGAATGAAAATGGTCTTAAAATTGATTTAAACTGGGATTAAACGGGTCTTAACAAGCTTCATAAATAACTTGCACAACCCCAAACTCTTCCAATTATAGTTTATCATTTGCTTTGTTTTTGCTTCTCTTTAGAAATAAACAGGACTGCTCTATTCATTCTAATTATCTTTGTTCAACTATTGGAACAACACTAAACCTGGACCCTGTACAAAGAAAGATAATTGTGTCATTATCCTCATTTGCCATATTTTACTGTATGCACTTTCTATGCAGTCATGTGGCTAGGACATAAGGGGAACCCTATTTTACACTGCAAAGTCTGATTACAGGTTTTCTGCCTCTTGTGGCTCCAGAGGGAGCTGGACGAAATCTGATAAATTGAGTCAAGTGATGTCACTCGAGTCAGCGTTGAGTCTGAAGACTTCAGGTCTGAAAATAAAAAACAAATCTGGGGGTGCTGAGTTATAAAGAAGTGAGCTTACCACACCTCTGCTGCCTGCTTTTCATCTCTGGTGGTTCTTGACCTCCGGCTCCTCCTGTCTCCATGTCTAAGTGTCCTTGGGCAAGACAAGTTGCCAGCACCGTGCATGGCAGCTCTGTCACCATCAGTGTGCGTGTGTGTGTGCGTGTGTGTGGGTATATGTGTTTGTTTGTGTGGATGAGGGGCAAATTGTACTGTGCTTTGTCAAGGTAGAAAAGCACTCCATAAGTACAGTCCATTTACCAAGTTTTGACAAGGAAGAAGAAAGTGTGAAATACAAACAAGACAATATCTCTGGTTCTGTTGAATTGATTTTGATCCTTTTTACCAAACCGTCCATTGTGAGTCCAACAATGTCATAGCAGTGCAATACTAAATGGGTAGAGTACTCTTTTTGAATATACATAGTGTGGATGGCACATAGTTCATCTCTCTGTGCAACATTTTGATATTGTGCTACCTCTGTCTGTGAGTCTAAAATGAACATAGCTGAGGGCCAAACCAAATAGACATTTGCATATGTGTGGTTAGTGCTAATAACAATAGGTATGCAGTGCAAAGCATACCTGTGATACCCCTGTAACTGTAGTGTGACTGGATTCAAAATTTTCAACATATTCTTACTCCCAAACACTTGGTCAGTGGCCCTACACATCAACATATGACGCTTAAGGTACCCCTCCAGCATCAGTTTTGAACCCTGAAGAACGAGGTCTCAATTTATGCTTCTCACATGCATTGTTTCTTTAACCTCTTGCACTCCACCCCCCTTTTGTAGCAAAAATGCCTAAAATGACATACCCAAATTAAAATGACTGTAGCTTCTGAACCGCTCTGACTACATGCATGCATGAGGTCTTGCCAGAAAGAAAACTCTCTGAAGTTTCTTGTGAAAGTATCAGAAACACTCTAGGCGATACAGAGACAGAGTAATGGGCCTCTGAAGTCAGTAAAAAGTTGAAGATTTTGCCTAAAATAAAATAAAAAATGTATTTCAGGATGAATAACTGTCTGTGGATTCATCTGAGCAGGTAAATGACACTGTGGGGCTGTAGGCACACTATCAATGAACATTTGTGTCAAATTTGAAGGAGATTGCTCAATGTATGACCATTCTACAGTGTTTTTTCCATGCAAAGATCCAGGCGGAGCTCCAAAAGACAGAGTGCTCACTCCGCTTCAAAACAGTACTATCAGTGATCAAACAACACTCAGCCAGCTTAAAACATTGTACCTTATTGAAATCAGGTGTGATTATGATAGCTGATGTTATTTATGTCACAGACACACCATAAAACATCACCAAATAAAGCCATATGAAACGTGAAAATTATGATCCCACTTTCTACGCGGGATATCTCAGCAAAAAATAGTGGTAGGAGTGAGACTCTTGTCTTTTATAAAACAGCTACATGCCTGCTAACAGCTCCGCATGAGATCGCGATTAATCCTTTAACTTTTCCCCTTGAAAAACGGCATGACATGGCTTGTCACCACTCATCGCGATTTTGGACTTTGTGTGTTTAGGCTGCTCTGGTGCGAAATCCATTAGAGATAAAAGAAAAACGATGCCGGATTCAGGAAGCCGAGAGCTTTCTGAATCTGGTGATACCAAACATCACATGGTTTGATGAGATACCATTTAACAGAGGAGGGAGGGAGAGCGGACGCCGGCGTCCGAGTGGAGTTAGAGAGGCTAAAATAAGCATCTGTTTTTACAGGAAATGTACAGTTTCTGCTAGTTAAATGCATACAGTCTCTTTTCAGAATATACGTAGAACCTTTTTTGTAGGTTTAGACAACACAAGTACATGGTAAGGTTTAAAAAAGAAAGCACATTTCGGCTAAAAATAAGTGTGTTTGTTACTTATGTAATTTAATGTCACATGACATACCTCACTAGACTTGTATGCTACACAAACAAGCACGTATATTGTTTCTAAAATGACTTGAGAGACTTTTGGTTTCACATGGGAGACAAACAGCTGTCTACCAGATGAAAGTCTGGGGTTTGTTTGACTCATCCACCTGCACTCCCACCCACCCTATATGGACTTTCTTGCTCTTTATACTTCAGCAGTGACTTGGAGCATCAAGCATTTTCAACAGATTCTAATTCTGAAATGATTGGTCAGTGGCCCTACACGTCAAAATATGACGCTCCAGGTACCCCTCCCGTATCAATTTTGAACCCTGAAGAATGAGGTCTCAATTTACGCTTGTTACATGCATTGTTTCTTTGAAATAAACTTATGTTTTCACAGGAAATGTACAGCATCTGTTGTTTAACTGCATAAAGTCTCTTTTCAAATTTATGTAGAACCTTTAGGCAACTTTTTGTTGCCTAAATTTAGGTGTAGCGAACAAAAGTACATGGTTAGGTTTAAAAAAAACAAACATAGTTTGGCTTAATACAAGTGTGTTTGTTCTTATGTAATGTATTGTCACATGACATACATCACAAGAGTTGTATGCTACACAAACAAGCACGTTCATTTTTCCTAAAATGACTTGAGACTTTTGGTTTCACACGGGAGACGAACAGCGGTCTCCAAGTTTGTTTGACCCATCCACCTGCACTCCCACCAACCCTATATGGACTTTCTTGTTGTTTGTACTACAGCAGTTGCTTGGAGCATCAAAAAATACCATCACTTGGTGCATCTCATACCACTACTGAAGGTTGCCTCAGTGTGTCGGTATCTGACGCCAAGGGGCCACTGACCCAGTGTATATGACGAGTTGGGAGTGAGACTGTGTGAAATTGCTTCTGGTATTTTGCTTTATTTATTTGGTGTCTTTCTATTTATGTTCTGCTCTGGACTGTCTCTATTTATTCCAGAATCTATGCCTTGTTAATTTTTAAATCAGCCCTGTTGCTGTGAAGACGGCAATTTCCCCATAAGGATTAATAAAGTGGAATCGCTCATCAAACCCTCATGCACATGAAAACATGCATACATTCGCACCCAATTTGGCAGTAGGATCAACACTCTGGAGGCAGAAGTGTAATATACTATAATGTGCTCATTTAAATAATCAGACAAACAAATACACATTAACTCCATTTTATTCCCCAACACCTGTTGCACCTGTGCTTGATTAGAGCCAAGTGGCTTGTAACTCAGTTAAGTTTATAATAATGTGGGGTTAGCTGTTGCTCGTATATCTTGTGTCAGATGCAGATGATGGGCGAGTGAACAGCTGTCGGTGTAGCCCGTATGCCAGGTGTAGGGAGCCAATGCTGCAGCACAATCTGTCAGTGCACTTACAGTACGGATATAACACCGCAAAAGTATCCATCCATCATCAGCCTGTCATTCATCTCAGCGTGTATCTGTTTGTCATTTATTCTGTCATCTGTTTCTCGGCCCATCCATCTGTTCATCCATCGATACAAACAGGAAAACATCCGTCCGGCCTTTGAAGCTTCTGATCACTTCACTCGTCAACACCCATCCAGCAGCAGAACTTCATTAAAGTTGCTGCATCAATTAGACCAAATATTCTGGCTGCAGTTTGCTCAAATCACACGTCTTACTTGTACAAACAAGCCCCCTGCCACCCCAAAAGGCGTATGGTATACTTGTCAACACTTCCTGTTTAATGATTTTTTTGCATGCATTCAGTCACAGGGAAATCACAAGCATATAGTATTTGGCGCACTTTTGGGAAACATCCTGACATTTTCAAGTTCCTGTCTACGCTGAAAGAATAACAAGCCCCGGAGCACCGAGACACATCACAGCCACGCGCAGACACATCGATGCGCACAAGCACACACATTTGTCGCAGCAAGACCAGCGAAGCTTGGGATCACTGCTATCCAGGAGCAGGCCTTGGGCGACTCATTCATTTTGGAGACCACCGCAGCTTAACTTCCCTCCCACGTGTCAGAGCAGACAGGAGAATGCAAACATCACTTTGTGCCCACTACGTTTGTGCAGGGAGGGCTGCGCGTCTCTCATTGCCCCTGGATGTCTTCTTCTCAGGCATTTAGGGATGTAATTTCTGTCTGGGAAGCTGTTTTGAAAGAAGAAAAAAAGCAACAGCGTTTTTCCCTTTTCTGGCCAGGAGCTGTGTTGTCATCGCTGTAGGATAGACAGGTTTTTACCTTAGCATTGGCAACTGTGAATATGTTGTCTTGTGTGGGTTTGACGAGAGAATAAATATGGTATAATACAAATTCAGTGATGTAACTATGCTGCAATCATGAGACAGCATGGAAATTATGCTGTCACCTATTCTGGGAGGCTACTTCAATTATTGAGTGTCCCCCAAAATATTGTGGGTGTTATGTAGGGTAATGTGGCATTTCCGATTACAGTCATTTATCAATGTCTTTGTTATTGTTAGAACGGACGCATTTAATAGAACGTTTCTGTAATCAAGTTGTTTGGGGAAACATGTTGATATTATTTCATTGTGAGTAATGTGACAATTGGCTGATGTGGTTTAAAATGTGTCTGAAAAGAATTCATTTCACGATCCAGCCCTTACAGCATGACAGCGTCTGTCCTTATGTGCCTCTGTACAGGCTTTTAAAACTGTGTCTGTATACTCTTTCCAATCCAATGGTTTGTGAAAGTACTATTAAATGTGATACCTCAGTGGGACACTCTACACACCTCCACACACACATACGCTCTGACAAGGCACTTCATTAACAGAGGACCTGAATGCCAGATATGTCTAGCTGCTGTGCACTCTGGGTAATAAGCTCTGGACAAAAGCTCTCCTTTTCTTGACTCCAAAGATGCCGCTCACACAGTCGCATGCGCACACATACACCACACAGATATTAGGAATTCAGCTCATGAACGAAAAGTGGAATCCCAGCGCGGAAGGCTGACAGCGGCATCACAACTCAAACTAGTTCAAACGCCAGGGAATGGTCTCCACATACTGAGAAATGGCGTCTGTGTCGCTTACCTTAGAGAGGCACCCGAGGGATAATTGCCAGGCTGCTTCCACCTCTCTCCCTTTCCACCTCTACCTCTCCATGGGAGAACATTGTTCTTTGTAATTACTTAGGAGGGCAGCAAGTCAACTTAAAGAGATGTGCTGTCTCTCTCTGTCCCTCCATCCTCCATATCTCATTTTTTCCCCCGCAGTATCCATTGTTTTGAGATAAAGACACGGAGCTGAATTCAGAATAAATTGCCATAACCTCAGATAATTAGACTGTGGTAAATATGAATGGGTCGTACTATAGATTACCAACATACAAATGAGACAAGTCACGTTTTAGCCAGATATTAGATAAAATATTCTGTTATATTCTGGTTTATGACGTGGTTCTATAGTGGACCAGCTCATTGTATGGTGGCTTTTGTAACAGCACATTAATTTAATGTTATCATTTCATTAAAGTCTATGAAGTGTGCCTTTTGATGAGGTGCTGACCTCTCTTTTATTGCTCATTTATTAACTGGGCTACAGTACATTTTAGCTGAGCTGAGGATTTAAAAATTTTGATTTGAATCCTTTTCTCAAGGCAAAGCTCCAGTACAGATTACGCTCCAAGTTGGAACACGGGTCACTCTGAGTGTGTGTGTGTGGAGTGTTGTATTCATGAGCTATGCTGTCAGAAAATCAAACCCATAAAACAAATATTAAGCCAACAGCAGACCACTTTCAAGTCTTGAAATGTTTACATGCGGGGTTCGCACAGCACCTGAATTCAGTACTGCACAACAAGTGTCAGCTAATGGCAGAGCAGCCTGCAGGCGATCATAAACTTTTCAAATCCAAATGCAGTAAATAAGATAAAGCAGTACAACCCTTGAACACTGTTTAAAAGATCTTAGAGTGAAGAAGAAGAAGCAGCAGTAAATCATTTGTTGCCAAGTCCTTAGCAGCACAGCGGGGAGTGTGTTTTAAAGCAGACGGACAGTCGCAGTAAATATTTATTAAGAGCCTGGTTTTGCTTCTGCTCGGGCCTCGGTGAAATGTTCCATGTGTTTCTCGGAATACAGATCCATCTGAAGACTTTAAAAGGTAGACGGTATCCAGTATTGTAACATTGTTACTTAAAAAAGAAAGCAATCATAATGTTCTTTTTATAAAGGAGGTTTTTATGGAGCCTGATGAGTGCCTGTGTATTTTTGATTGTGTAACGTAATTTCATACAGCAGTGCTTTGTAGCATTGTAGCAAGTAGATCACTTATGAATGAATGCTATTGTGCAATAGCAAAAATGAATGTTGAGTGAATTATAAAGTTGCTGGGAATGCTTTTTTTTACTGCCAACATTTGTTTAGCAGAATATTAAGTATCAGCAGTTGACAGCTAAATTTTGGTTGCTCTTTTAGCAAATTCATGCACAGCACTGTAGAACGCTCTGTAGAGGGTCTCCTAAAAACATTAAAACCTGTTAAAAAATAGGTAGTAGACTTCTTTTCCATTACAGGTAGACCAGAGCTGTGTACACGGCTCTGCAGTAGAAAAGTAGCCAACATGTTCTCATCCCAGGTCGTCACATATCGCTGCTTTGTCTGAGGCCTTTCACATATACGTATTACGTGCTAACTATCGCTCTGTATCTGCTGTTGATGTTCTTGGACGGCCACCGATGCCGGAATGTCAAAAAAAAAGGCACATGGTTAGGTTTAGGCAACAAAGGTACATGGTAAGGGTTAGAATAAACTATCATAGTTTGGCTCTACATTATTACAGGAAGTCAACACCAGGCTCCTGGGTGAAAGTCCGGGGTTTTTTGGACCAATCCGCCACAAATAGGGGCTTTCCAGCTGCTTATATTACATTGCTACTGTCAGCATTTCAACCTGACGCCATTCAGCGGTGTGTCATATTGCCGGAACAGGTGCCATCTGGCCGCGTTATGAATTGACACCACCCATGCACATATCATAGTGCTGCAAAAGGGGCCTTCTGTGTCATAACACTGTGAAAGGTTACGTCTGGACATGTTAGAACCTGACATCATCCAACAACGAATCATACCGCTGTGACAGGTGCCATCTGGCAACGTTATGAGCTGAAATTGCCTGTCCACATATCATACTGCCATGAAAGATGCCCTTCTGGCCGACCTGCAACGTATCATAGCACCGTGACAGGTGACGTCCAGCCACATTACAAACTGACTCCGCCCAGTTGCATATTGTACCATCGCAAAAGGTGGCTTTTGGCTTCAGGTGTCTTGTGGAATGTTAACGGGCTAGAGTAGTCTTTGCCTTTCTGTTTTGTTGTTTGTTTGCTTGTTTTTTCTGGTGTGTCATGTTTTACATCATGGATGCACTGAAAAGTAGGGTATTAAAAAGTAGAAAGTAGCATTGAGGCCAGTAAAAATGTTACTGTGGTTACTTATTTTACTTATTCAATCTCTCTCTCAAACTCGGTGCCGACTAAATTGAGGTGATGTTCGAGAGGGACGGAGACGGACGGTGTTTTGTGGCAGCTCATCATTGTATTGCATCGGCGAAGAGGCTTGAAATTTGCTTGGGTCAATAACTACCTGTGACTACTGCAGAGTCATTTGTCCTGGGAGTGAATACCGATTGTATGCTTTCCCATTGAATACAAAAGTCAGAAGTTAGTGGGTGTTAGTGGGTTTTTTGTCCAGTGGGAAAGGCCTTTAAGACAGTAACCTTGGGTAAACCATGCCCATTCACCATTCTGATATCCTCTTCATTACATTTCACACGCTGGGCTGACACTGAACATTACCATTGAAGGGAAACTGAATAGTTGCACCCACCTTGTGAAGGACCTGCTATCTTTTTAGGATTCAATGCTGTCATTTTAATTGGCCTGTCAGTGTGACATCTACAGCATTGATTCAAGATGGAATCTCCATCCTATGTTAAATAGATGAATAAATGAATGGATAAGTGTGCTGATTGTAGCGAAACAATGCCAAGTTCAACTTTTCTTCCAAGTCCATTCCTGACAAACAAGTATCAGCTAGTTTCATCGCACATCTCAATAAACCATCCTGGCTCCCACTCTCTGTCAAATTGGACATCATTACCAGAGTGTCACACAAAAATAGTTGTTTTTGATCACACAGGTTTTTTTTTTCTAACTTCCCACCTTCAAAGAAAAAACACCTGTCGACTCTGACTTTAGATATATTTCTCTTTAATGAAGGGACCAACTGACAGTGTTTGGGAGGAGGTTACAACCATCAGTCGGTGTCCCAGACTGACAGATCCGTGCTTCTGACTCTCAGTGACGCCCTGGCAGGGTGCCACACAGCCAAAGCCTGGGCTGGCAGACAACATTAAAGCTGAACCTACACACCCGCAGTCACATCAGAAGACACCCCGAGCCTACACTATATTGATTGAGGATCAACACTTGAGATGAGAACCTTCGGGTTGCTCATAATCAGTGTTTGGCTGGCCTTGATGTTGCTGTGATCAAAATAGTGAGAAGTTGAATATCACAAGTTTTATTTGAACAGCTGTGAGCAGTATCTTTGAGATGTCTCCCTGTCTTTAAAGAAAAAGTCCCCCCTTAAACTCTATTCTTATTCCCATGGATCACTGAGCAAACATGATGTCACTCCCAGACTTTCTGGCGCAATTACAATGAAACTTGATGGAGGAAACATGCATCACACTTTCTCTTATATTCATATATATATCTTTTCTTTATCTTTTCTCTTCTCTTAAATGGATAGTTGCCCACTCACTTCAAAATATCCAAAGTATCTCTTAAATATATACAGCCTTAAACTAACCTTTAACCAAGGGCCGACCTGTATTGGTTGCTGAAAGTTAATAAATAAATGATCAAATGCTATCCAGTAACCCAAATGAAGCTACATTTCCTCACATGTTTAGTGCAAGAGCTTCAAACATTATTCCCCAAGGTTGCTGAAAGCCATTCTGAGAAATGCAGAATGTATAAACTATGAAAAATTGATAAAAGAGTAACAGTGAAACTGTATGTGAGGGTTTTCTTTATGTTGAGCAGTCACTACAGATCATTAGCTTGGTTTTCATCCTGTAAGGCTTCTGCATCTTGAGCTGGCGAAGTAAATAAATGCCTGTTTCATCTCTAATCCCAGTAAGGTCAAGAAAATTATGTGGGTCTGAAAGAAAAGTGTATGAAAACCGCTAATTACAAATGTCAGTTATTACCGCTGCAAAATTTCAAGTGTGCAATTAGTAAATTAACTGAGGCAGATAAATACATCTTTTCCTCCATGCTAATAAAAGGAGAGGTGTCCATGAAAACCATCTCTCCTCAGCGATGACATTAATATACAGAAAAAAACTTAAAAGCATAATTATTCTCCGGCAAGTTCTTGGGTATAGTTATAAGACGCATCTTGTATTTCTGTGATTACTAAGCAGTGTGTAATCATGATGGATAATGGAGATAATGATATTCTCGGAAATTGTACATCACGCTGAACATAAAAATATGTATATCTTGTCTCTGTCTTTATATCTGATTGAGTTATGACTCAGAGAAGGAGTGGGTTTTTTGATGCAAATTGGTAATCAGGCAATAATCCTTTTAAGTACCTCCATGAGCTGTGCGACACAGTCACTGCTGCAGTCGCAACTGCCGCAGGCCAAATCACTGGGCCAAATGTGGTAACACTCTACAATACAGTGGACAAAAATGTGACTAGTTACGAAGAAACAAGTGAGGAATGAATCAGGGACAACTATGGTACATCACGACAGACAACTTTTCAAACCCTGACTACCTGCAAAAGTTTCTAAGTGATATTATTTTTGGCGCCGCTGTCACAGAGACAACTGGATGGCATTCCATTTTTCTCAGAGCCTTGCAAATAATCACATTAATATCAATGTTTAAGTTATAACTATCAACACACTCACTTTGAAGCATTTACACACAGCAATTAACAAAGGTTGTATACGAAAATATCAACCACAACAAACTAAACTGAAACTAAAACTCTTGTTGTCGTCTCGTTAACACAGCAGCTCCAATGTCATGACTTAGGTGAGACAAAATAAATTAGTATAAGAATGATACAAACAAATTTGTAATGCAATAGACAGGCAAACTTATTCACAACAATGTGGCCATACTAACATACATTGGTACTCTTCACTGGGGATAGCGGGGATAACGGGGGTTGTGCAGTAGTTGACACACTTCCTTTGTGCCAAAACTGAGGCTTCTTTTTCCTGTGAGATTGAACCCATAGACCAGGGGTAGGCAACTTGCAGCTCAGGAGCCACATGAGGCTCTTTAGCCCCCCTTCAGTGGCTCCCTATGGCTAAACAAGTTTATTTCGGCTGTAAATGGCATTTTAATATGCAGGGGTCTATGGGGGTTGACTCACTTCTTGAGCCAGCCTCAAGTGGCCATTAGAGGAACTGCAGGTTTTGGCACGTCCACATTGGCTTCAATATTCAGCCCTGGAGGTTAACACTTGATCGTACGTGGTGGTTTACAGAATTGCATAGTGAAAGCAAGAGTTTATAGGGAATTAATTTTAACTTATACTATAGCCATTATGTTGTCTAATCAACATTTACTTCATAATGATAACTTAAAGTAAAATTTGTCTAGTTCCACTGTTAAAAAAAAAAAGTAGGTAGTGATTTGCAAGTTTATAAATATCTGTAAATCGAAATAACAAGCACTTCCTTCACGGCTGGTTCTATTTTTTCTTTACATTGACATGTAATCAATTGTCCTAGTTGTGATTAAGAAAAGAACCAGGTCATTGAGCCTTTAGAAGTGTAATTGCTTCCAGGACAATGCAGTGGCATTGAGAAGTTCCTATTCACTTCCACCATTCACACTGTCACAGTCAGTCTTAAAGCTGTGACTTCACAATCAAAGGTTGCTCCTATAACAGAAATGCACGCCTGAAAGAGGTCCACTCTGAACAATAATGTTCTGTTAACATTAAGGTCGGATAGAAATTGAATGAATAATGCATATCTATCAGAAAAGTCAGGTACACTGAAGAATTGAGTGGGGAAAAATGTGAGTTTAGTTTGCTGCCCAGACCCAACACAGCGTAATTTAAAGGCAGCCAAAAGCAAGAGCAAGCAAAAGATTAATTGCTGCTATAATGTTCGCTTCGTGTGAGATGCATATGTAGTAGCAGCAGAGCATGAGCACTGAGGATGACATCTTAACTAGCCCACTCTATTGGTGATGGTAAAGAACAATATACGAATGCTTCATTTGATTTTAAACTGCTCTGCCTTATTGAATGCAAATTATTGAAAGAAGTTGCGATCAGAAACCAAATACGATCTTTATTTTGGTGTCAAAGCTGTTTTATTATTGCTCCCTAAGAAGCATAAGTCAAAGCAAGTTAGGAGTTTGAGACCTGAAAACAAAACCACAGAGTCAGACACCAACAACAGAGAGTTCACAGGTGCAGCATTCGCCATGTGACCGAGCTGCTACCCCCATTCTGTCAGTCTGAGGTGAGATTTTATGTCAGAATGCATCATCACTGACTGGGTAATGTCACCATGTCTTGTTGTGTATGGCCAGGTAACAAACAGTATGTAATTTTTCCGTGATAAAACCTTCAGTGTTCTTGGTTATTTCTATGCCCTACTTTACCCAAATGACAGAGATATTTCCTTCCACCTCAAAAATGCAGTAGCATAATCCATGTAGGAGATGCTCAACAAGTCCGTAGATTAAATGATGAAATATGCTGTTTGTCTGTGACCTCTAAAGGGACACATGGAATTGTACTCTGATCCGATGCCCCCATCAGCAGGACATCATCATTTGTCTGTGCCTTCCGAAACAATAACAAAATCACAGTTTGAAAAATAAATCTGTTTAATGATAAGACAATATGTTTTAAGAAATACTTCACACGCAAAATGATCATTCAGTTACTCACCCTGTGTTGTTAAATTCATGAAGAAAATGTTTTTCTCACATGCCTCAACTGTGAACGAATTAATCCCAAAAGAGAGAAAATCGTTGGTGAATTGGAGCATAGGGGGCTGCAAAACTACACCAAAGCAGCTAGTTACAAACTCTCACACAACACATGCAGTATAATCCAATCTCATTTATCCAGTCATATGCTCAGTACTTCCCAATGCATTTCACCAAAATCTGACTGATTGAATACGTCCTCATAAACCAGAGGTTGTCAGCCTTTACTGTTAAAAGAGCAATTATTGGCTAAAAAAAAGAAAAAAAAATCTCTCTGTAGCCGCAAAACATATTTGAATAAAGGTAGCAGCCTATTAAGTCTAAATTAGCCCATCAACTTTACAAATAGGTCTAAATGAGCATTCATTAATATGATTTACTACAAGGAGGCTACTCTGCAGTGAGCTGTTTATAATTACTACAAGTACTTTAACTTTGCAGCGTTGGTGGTGAAAGCAAATGAATCTGTCCACACTGTTTAATCCTTTAATTTCCTCCAAGACTTTTTCCTTTTTTGAAATTTGGAATCCATATCTAGACTCCAGAATAGCCACTGTAACTGAAGTTCAACAAGGGTTAGTAGTAGCAAGTAGCAGCACTAGAAGTGTGTGCTTCTGAACGCAAACAGTTGCCCTAATTCGAGATGATGAGAGTTTGTAATCTGATCTTTTGATATAGTTTTGCCCTCTACTCCAGTTCATCAAGAACTTTCCTCTGTTTTCCGATTCTTCATTCACCATGCAGGCATTTAAGAACAACACTAAGTGTAGCTGATATACAAATCATCATTCTGTGGGTGAAGTATTCCTCTCAGGATTGGTTTGGTTCAGTGCAGTCAGTTCCCACACATTCTGTGACAGGCAGAGATCGGTTTTGCTGAGGCCCTGCACATTTTCTCTTTACGACCCGAAGGCCCATCATATTCATTTATTACCCCTCATTACCTAAAGTGATTACTTTAAGTGTGAACTACTGACCATATCTGCAAGTTGGTCTTGATGAAGTTAGTGCACAGTAATTGTAGAGATGTTGGCATCGGAGCAAAAAGTTGACATATTCGATAATGGTGAGATGAATCAGCGAATTGGCGTGGCATCTGCAGTAAAGTGGGCACTGTGTCGGACCGTTGTGGTGAAGAGAGAGCTGAGCCAGAAGGCAAAGTTTTCGATTTTCTGGTCCATCTACGTCCCAACCCTCACCTGTGGTCATGAGCTCTGGGTAGTGACCGAAAGAATGACTCCAGGGATACAAGTGGCCGAAATGAGTTTCCTCAGAAGGGTGTCTGGGCTCAACCTTAGAGACAGGGTAAGGAAGTCGGACATCCAGTGGGAGCTTGGACTACAACCCCTGCTCGTTTGCGTCGAAAGGGGTCAGTTGCCGCAGTTCAAGCATCTGATCAGGATGCCTCCTGGGCGCCTCCCGTGAGAGGTGTTCCGGGCACGTCCCACATGGTAGGAGACCCCGGGGCAGACCCAGAACACACTGGAGGGATTATATATCTCGCCTGGCCTGGGAACACTTTGGGAGGAGCTGGAAAGCGTTGCTGGGGAGAGGGATGTCTGGAACACTTTGCTCAGCCCGCTGCCCGCACGATGAATGGACGGATGGATATTTGATAATGTAGTGATTGATAAGGAGAATAACTGGAAAAAGTCCAATGCAATTTGAAAAAAAGACATATACTACGCATGATTTTCCTTAAAAACCAATGTATAGCCTCACACTATACAGAAGTAATCCCATTCAGTTACCACTTATGAACCACTACAACTGTGTTGCAGCGTATTCTTTCTGCCTCTGCCTATATTTCCTTTCTTTTTCTTCTTATTTTCACTGTTCAGAAAGTTAGGCATGTACATCTACAGCATCCTGGGGAGGTCAGGGCTTCATGAAAAGGTAGCAACCAGGTGCCAGACTGTAAGCAGCAGGCATCCAAGAGACACAGCGTTGAAAGAAAAAGAGTGGCAAGTATGTTTACTTACAGTAACCGACAATCCTGTATAGTATACCTTTAAAGAAATAATGAAATAGTATGTGTCTTAATGCCTTTTGATGATCCTGGCTGCCTTTTTTAAAAACATATTTGAAACAATACATTCCACTCCACACTTGCAAGTCACGTACTGTACTGCACATAGATGAATATATTAAAATTTAACATCCTCAACAAGTTTTATGAACAAACTGCACAGCTGCTATTAGGCTTACAGTTCTCTCTCTCTCTCTCTGAAGCTTGATTTAGTTTCTGATCTGAAGGCCTCATGAATTTTTGTAACAGTGGAGAGAGAAAGACAGTGGAGTCCGACTGTAGCTCTCTTTCAAGTGTTGAGGTGCTTCATGTACTGTAGGAAAGAAAAAATAGACTTGATGAAAAAAAAAAAAACACAGGCTTAGCCTCTCGTATTCTCTTTGCTGCCAGAGTGGACAGAGCGAGGAGGCCAACAGCCAGAGGCATTTCCAGATGTGAGCATAGAGTCGGGCTGTTTAGAGAAGCTGATACTTTGATGACTTATTCGTTAAAATGCTCCCTGTCTTTAGCGACAGTATTTGCTCAACTCAGAGAGACATATCGACATATAAAGCTCTGCTCTGTAATTGTGATAATTAGATTGAAATTCAGACTGCTGCCTGAGGACATGGTTTACATTATTTATATACTACCTGTGTTTTAGTTGTTTGTTTGTCAGGGTGGTTTAATATACTGCCAGACCAGGTTAGAGAATGTGCCCCTTCTGCTGGCTGTAGTCAACTATTTCCTGCGGCGTTGGATGCATTTCTGACTTGCCCGATCTGATTTGGCCATTAGCTGGCTGCCAGCACCAACTGCAGCGAATTCCCTTTGAAATTCTTTTCATAGAGTGCTTGAGTTGATCCGCCGCCTGCAAACAGTTTATTGAGTCCAAAACTACGAGGCCATGCCAGACAAAAGGATTGATGTTTGGCTGGTCGTGTATCTTAGCCGCCGTGTCTCTGAGCAACAAAACACTCTAACAAGGCAGTCAGACGCAACATTGTGCCAGCCAGTGTCAAACCCCCGGTAACTGATCATGACCTCTTAGTAAACACAGCCAGCCAGAGGGGCATGATCTTAATTTGTGTTTGTTTGTGGTCCATATGTTACCAGCGTATATTTCACACTGCATTTGTCTGTAGTTGTTCCTCGGTGTTGGATGGATTTGATGCTACCTCTCTATAGAGAAGCATATGAAAACACTCATTAAGCACTAAGCATGTGGGATATCATTAGTGGAGTTGAACAGATTGGAAGCAAAGGCCTTTTTTCGTTGAAGACATTTTGACATGGCACAGCAGGGAAGAGGTCTGTATAATGAAATGAATGATTGCTAAATTCTATTTAACTGCTTCAGTTTCAAGGTCCAGGTGTAGTGCATAAATAATCAGTATAGCCACTGTGACATCACCCATTGGTTGGACTGTTGCTTTAAAGCCTCAGGTTTGACATTTTGGCAGTTGCTAGAAGTGACCACATTTGGAAGAGCCTGAGAACAATCAGGCCTGAAATGCCTAATTTCACAGCAGCTTTTTTTTTTTTTTTTTTGCAATGAAATTGTGGGGGCAAGTGAAAATTGAAAAATTAGTTGCAATGCTGACTTGGATTTGGAGCCTATTATTATGAGTGTTCCCAACAGAAATTTGGTAAGGGCTGTGCAGCTGACTGTTTGTGCCATTTGCCGCAGCACTGATTGTTCGTCTTTTTGAGCCATTCTCCACCTGGCCTCTCTTAAGCTAACACAGCAGCAGAGATCAACATCCAACTGATGCCCAGCAATTAAACAGCCTCAGCAATCTCTGACACCCTCTGATGTTCACTGACACTAAAGTGGCCAGACTCTAATGTTAAACCCATTATGATAAAATTGTAAGGTCCATCAGAATTCATAGGGATCGCAACATCACCACATCCTGGAGGGGCTGACTATCAGCAAACAGCCTGTCTCTCGATGCACCCGTGCCATTAATTATACTTAACTTTAAGCCTTAATAAAATTCAAGACATGAAAAGTCCCCCAGTTACCTAGAGACCAAAACATTTTCTGTACCAGGCTCTAAACATGTTAATTTCTGCTGTGAATTTGGGCATTTTTACATGGATGTCTATGGGGATTGACTTGCTTTTGGAGTCAGCCTCAGGTGGCCATTTTAGGATGTTTTGGCACTTCTGTGTTGGCTTCATTTTTCAGTCCCTGAGGTTGCCGCTTAATGCTGAATTACTGTCGCAGGACTTGCAAGGACGCTCAAATTAATGAAGCCATTGTTGATGTTATTAACATTAGTAAGATGCTCAGTCACAAGTCAAAGAATACCATGCAGGACTCGATCTTTCATCAGAAGCTGATTGAGAAAATAGGTTTTCAGGGCCTTTAACACCGTAGAGTAGCATGATGGGACACAGTCAGTACACACACACAAACACACACACATAATGACAGGCTCTCTCCCGGTCCACAGCCGCAGGTCAGAGGAAATGCTAATGAGGCAACATTGCTGTCAAATTAAATCTTAATAATGGCCATTTTCTTCAACCAGAAACAATAACAAAAGTTTGAAACACATTTGACTTTTTAGTTTGTTAGCTTAAGCAAGGACGGCACATCAAAACACAGGTCTACAACAAATAAAGAGGAAATGCAATCGATAAGAAAGGCTTATTTATCTGATCTTTACCTTTAAAACTTCCATTAACCCCTGCACAGTTCAGTTTGGAGAAATTTCTCCCAAATAAAACAACATTACACTTTGGCTCAGCTACACAAGCAAGTTTTTGGTCCCAGGAAGTCTTAATCTGACCCTGAAGCCTGGTATGAACTGTGCTGCTTCTACCAAAATACCAGCAAACTGGCTCAAGGAAAAGCCTCATAAATCAAAAGTGTTTCGTGAAATGAAGTCCTATTCACATCTCAGACAGAGCTACTTCATCACAGAGGAGTTTTTCCTTTGAAACAATACACCTCGAAAAGTTGATTGTGTTTAGTTGGCTCTCCTCTCACCTCTCTGCGGCACTCTGAGAAGTACTGCATGCAGATCTACGCACTGACAGCTCCTTGTGTTTGCGGTAAAAATAACAGTATATGTGTTTTTCAGGCATGAAGTCCTTGCTCCTCTCCGACAGTTTGAACCGAAGTCGAAGCAGAGCACTGTCCAAGTGATTAACGACTTGCATGCTCGCACATTCCGACACAGTCTGGTTGTGATGGAGGATGAGCTTCACCCTCGATCAGATACATCACAGACATTTTAAGTTTTGTGAAGTTCACCTTAAATCGTTCGGTCCCCTCTCTTCAATGCAGATTAGCATCCCGCGTTGCAAGGTTATCACCGCTTGCACACACACATACTAATAAACACATATATAAGAGCTACTGGAACATTTGCAAGCTGCCTTTTACATGCAAATATACTGTATAAACACTCATCATATCCCGCTGTTACACCGCCTCTGCAATCGGTCTTCCTCCCCTGAACCATTTCTCTCCGTCCCTCTGTCCGTCACACACACACAAACGCACACGCATTTCTGTCACTGGCTGATACTCAACACGATAAACTTGACACAGTCATTTAAAAGAAACATCAATGCATAAACAGCTTACGCACCGAAATGAACCGTCCTTTTCACAATCTCTCAACAGCATGCTGTGAATTCAGCTCTTTTTTTTACAGACAACATATTGCTCTATGATTACTTTCATAGCCATTAATGTAAAACCAGCATGTGTCTGCAGTCATAACTAGCGTCTATTCAACACTGATGGCATAATACTGTGGCTACATAAATGTTAAAAATAATATGCCTTTTAATTTGGGGATTTTTTTGCTCTTTTGTATGACTTTGTAGTCATAGCAACTGAGGATAACAGAAAACAAACATGTTCTAAATGGTTTGAGTGTTTGGTTTTTTTAAAGATGCAACTGTCAATAAAATAATTTAGGCAAATACCTCCGGGGTCACAGTTTGGTATCCACCTCTCTGCAGTCACATTTCAAACACACCTTTGACAATCTGAAAACCCAAGAAGTCACCGCTCCAGCTTTAGGTCATGCACAGATGTAGCAAGGCTCCAGATGCCTGTGGCTGAAAAGACTGCCTCTGTCTTGTTTGTTTGTTTCCTCAGGATTAAATTCGATCATCTGTCAGCGGTTGTGTAGCTATAGAAACTTTCCTAAAGTTCATCTCCAGTTGTCTTAGATGAGTGAGCAGGTAATCAAAACGTCAAACTCCTCAGTATGCCCTGGGAGCACAGCTTGTTAGATGCAGTTCTTAAATGTGTGTGTGTCTGTATGTGTGTGAGGGTGTGTTTGCGTGCGTGTGTGTGTGAGGGTGGCCATGCAGCTGCTAGAGTCAGTGGTGTGTGGATGTGACCTTTTTTTGCATTTGAAGTTGCAGCCACACATTTGGGTTAGTGCATGGTATGAATGGGTGTGCGTGCGCCGTATGCACTTCTCAAGTGTGTTCATCAATTTAGTAGTAGTATATGTTTCCGAGACCCACTGGTTCCTTGCTCTGTGTGTCCTGAGTGGGTGCAAGGAGACAGGACTTGGCTCTGATTCGCTATCTTTCCCCCCACAAACCGTTTAGCTTTAAGGACTTTTCCCTCTGACTGAACAAAGTTCTTATGGAAGGCGACAAGAGCATGTGGCTGGCACAAAGTGATTTCCCGTTTTACTGTCACTTTAAAGTGATATGCTACATGTCGCACAGTCAATTCCCCACTACCTGTGACAGATAGAAATTGGCCGGGCTGAGGCCCCGCAAAATGGGTTTTCCAGTTGATGTGAGCGAGAGCACCGGAGCAAGTGACTTGGAGGAGAATCAAAATCAGTTGGAGTTTAGATTGCTTCAAACAGTAATGGTGGTCCGGTAGCTTGTTGGTACATACTGTTAAAGTGTGTGGCGATGCTATCGGTGGATGCAGGTGATGTTACAGACCTGAAGAGATAAGTTCATTATCTCCTCGCTGTCCATGATAACCTCTTCCATCCACCAGGCTGACAAACTGTGTGTCTGTGGTTTGACCCTGATAGAGAAGGTAGACTGGAGAGGTTGTGGGTGTTTCTGGCATGAGTTGTGTATTTTTACTCCTTGTGTATGTTCGGTGATCGTCAGAAAGTTTTTGAGTAGGAACTGCTCTATAACAGGGGACTGTTGTGAAAATTCCTGGTGGTTTAAGAGGTGTTCCAGCGTCCGGGACTTGACAGATGGTAGCAGAAAATCATTGCTTTTATATATGATTTTGAAGCTCAGACACAGAACATAAACAAACATCAGTGCTTTGAGCAGGAGCATTTTTATGTTCTCGTTTCTTACATTTTAATCTGTTATAAAGCTGTTTTGGGGGGCATTTGGAGGCAGTGGAAACAAGTTCTAAATACTAACATTTCATCACTTTTTAAGTTTATATGGTGAGCTTTATTTACTCTCTTCTACTCTGGTTTTGGTTTCACCAGCTCCAGGGAAATATCTGGCTTTCTAGCTGCTGAGTTCTCCTCTATGTTCATATTCTCTGACTGTCTCTATTTGCCATTTGGTGTTGAGCAGGTGGTGCTCAGTGTTTTTTTATTTATTTTTTTATTTACAGCTTTTTAAACTGAAAACCGCTGCCTGCTGCAGCCAAATGTGAAGCTATGAGAATGCTGACAGTGAACCAAAACGGTGAAGTTATGAGCGGAACAGATAAACAATGAGCTGAATAAAGCTTGGTAAAACTGCCAACACTTTCTCACCTCATTCAGCTACAGCAGCTTGGTCAGTGTTCCTTTGCTGAACACTATGTTGCTTCAGGTAACCCTCTAGTGTCGGTTTTGGATAGTCAGTGCTTCAAGTTAAGGTCATTACATGCATTTTGTCTTTTCAAAATAAACTGTGCCCACTGAAGGTTTCATTACCAAAACTGCTTACGGTTTAGGCAACAACAATACTTGGTTAGGTTTAGTAACATCTTCAACCAAGCACCCAGGGTACCTCGCATGTCATATGTGACCAAACACTGATATGTGATGAGGTTGGAGTGAGAATGCGTTGCCCTGTCCTGCCCTGCTCAGGCCTTTATGCTACGTCATTGCCATGGATGGGTTTACATTGGAGGCAGTTGAAAGCCTGTTGCATCTCAGACACATACGCTTATGCTTCAGAATCAGGTGTTGACGGCCACTAGCCATACTGCTGTATTTGACACCCTGGGAATGAGAACGAGCTGCCCCTGCTCACATCTGTGTGGATAACTTTGATCAAAAACACACAACCAATAAAATGTTCGATATGATGGATTACACGTCAACCAAGTCTGAAGAAATACACTAAAAGGTGTGGTGCCAAATGGCTGCTCGGAACACAAGAAATTAATCTTTGTGAAATGGTCAGCAGTAATGCAATTGTCAGCAACTAAGACATATGAAACAATTGGCGCTGTCTTCTTAAGCGCTCATTCAACCTTGTTTACAGGCTTTGTAAACCGTGCCCTTGGCGATAACTTTGGATCAGCAGCAACTATTCATTGTGTTTATTGGTGATTTCTAGATGCAGAGCTGTTGCATTAAGAAGTACTATGTGAAAAGACAAACAGTGTGTGGCATTTTATTTAATGTTCTAAGAACCCTCCTAATCCTTGTTTGTGCCAGAGGCTAATTTCCTCCCGCACAGAGTCGGAGTTTTACAACAGTGGCATAGTTTCTTTTGTTATTAAACCACCACTGTGGTGAAATTACATTCTTCTGCTTGTTTATTTTCTAGTGTCAGCTGAGTATTTTAGCATGATTATTAGCTTCAAGCTCTCTCTGTGTGTCTGTCTCTCAGTCATTCCCACACTCTCTCTGTATATTGGTAGAAGAAGGGGAAAAAGTAGGGATGATTTCAAGCCCAGAAAAACACATTCTTCTGCCTCCTGTTTCCTCCTGCTCCCTCTCATCCCTTTCCCCTGTCAGGGTTGCTTGGCATTATCTGCTGGAACAGTTGCTCTGAGGAACAAGACAAACTCTCCCCCTCCCTCTTTCCCTCCCGCATTTCCATCCCTGCCACTACCCACCCTCCACCCTTTCTCATTGCCCTGCACAGAAGAGAAAGCAATTAAAAGGGAATCTGCTAGATTGTCTGTGTTTATACCATCTCCGAGAAGGTTGCCGGGCTGTTATGATAATAACGCATTGCTGGATCATTACCCAGAATCTTCGTTTTACCCGTGCCTATCTCTCAGTGTGCAGATGAGCGGTGGCACACGTACTGCCACACATGACAGGGCTTGAGAGCACGAGGCCTTTTCTTCTCGGCCGCGGTTATTGTGGAAGTTATAAATCCTTGCTGTCTCTCCTTTTGTTTCCCTCCTTTTCTCTCCTTCGCTCTCACTCCCTGCCCTCCTTTTTCTAAGAAAGTGTTACTGCCAAGTTTTGACAAAAGGCTTCAATTGCGGGCACTCATGGGAATAATATTATTTATTAATTATGGCGGTTGGAAAGCAATGTATTGACATACTGTTATTTCACATGCCTGGAAATGAACAAGGCTACATTATGGAGCCCAAGCGCTAATTATTAAGTACAAATCATTTGATAACGTATCCACATTCTCTGCTACATGACCATTTGGTTAACAAATGGATGCCAAAGCACTAATATTAAATTACACAAGCAATTTCAGTTAGTGTAGTATTTTCCAATAGTTGAGTTAATTGTTTTTATCAGTCTTATGGTAATTTATTACACAAGTTTTTTCTCTGTGTGTTTTTCATTTGTTGTATAATGTGTTTACAGTAAAGTGACAAGGTGTTAAAAGAACATGCTTCTCATGTTTGTTTGTGTCTTAGCCCTCTGCTATGCACTTTAACACTAATTTAGGTCAAAGATAAGATAATAATATCTTTGTATTCATTCATGAGCCCCCTGCTGAGTCTAAATTAGGGTCTTGAATATCATTATTTTGCAGCAATGGCTTTTCCAGCAACACCTAATAGCACTTGTAGGGCTGCGTCTTGCCACATGAAAAAGGTTATTAATGAATCAGTAGGTTTGCACTTCATTATCACCATACGTTGTGATCCAGATGAGATTGCAGTCCAAAAACCTGACAAGTGTACTGTAACATCCTCCCTGTTATGAAAGATTGTGTCAGGGTGCTGTGGATACTGAGATCAACATCTACTGTACGTGTCAATGTCCATGAGGCTCATGGTTTTCTTGTCCTTTGATACAGATGCCAACTCTGCATAAAGTGAGTAATTAAAGATCACCCAAAGAACACTCGCTCCTAACTGGCAGAGTCAAAACCTTTTCACACTTATGCCTTGTGCAGCATGCAGTGGTTGTTAACATTAGTTAGCCTTGTACAGGCTCAGGGGACCACTTGAAGCGATGAGTTATCCTTGGTGCTAAGTGCTATGAAAGACCTCTGCAATAGCAACAGGATTCATGCTGAGTTCATGTAAGAATCATTGTGGTTATTAAACCCTGTGGAAATGAAAAAAAAAGAACAGAACTATGGTAACGTGTTGAAATTGTGACATGTTACTATGGCTACACTATCGACTCATGTTGCTGTCGAACAGCGGGAGGTTGGTCCTCTCTTCTTCCACACGGGCAATTTTGTGTGAAGGATGCAACCAAATAAACGAAGGGAGTACGTGGCTGTGCTTTATGTGTGAATACTGGAGTCATTAGAGCTTATGTGTGCCGACAAGTCTCTCTTCAGAATGCAGAACTAAGATTGCGATCACAGTTCCACAGATGTTCAATGCAGCTCGGACTGTGTGCTCGCTTATCAACACTTAAATGCAAACCAGCAGCCTGGACGCATTCAGGTAGTCAGAAGTGTTAGATATTTGCTCTGTATTTGTATTTTAGGATACATGCATCACATTTGCTTTTCTTGTTTGTTGGATTGTTTTTTGAAGTACAGTTGTATGAGGTACTTACTCATAGTCACTCTATTACCTTTAGTAACCTTCAGGTAGTTAGTGCACCTCCAGTTTGGAGAGGGAGGCAGTAGTGCCAACACGGAAGCCAAGCAATGTACTGCTGTAGATAGGAGTTAACAGCAAAATGTATTTTATCCACCTAAAGAAAGGCCTACTGAAAAAGAAATCAATATCAGTTAAGTGGGTCCTATACTGAGAATATTTTCAACACTTTACCTTGCTGTCAGATAACCCCTTTACTTTGGCCCTATATTTTCCCTACTGCAATAATCAATACTAGAAAAGCACAAATAAAAATTAAAAACTGACTGATTATGACAGCAATGACAAAATGCCATTCAAGATTTTGACAGAAACAGTACTATCAATGATCAAACAACACTCAGCCAGCTTCAAACATTGTACGGTATTGAAATCAGGCGTGATTATGATAGCTGATGTTGTTTATGACACAGAAACACCATAAAACATCACCAGAGTAAAGCCATATAAAACATGAAAGTTATGATCCCACTTTCTAGACAGTATATCTCAGCCAAAACTAGTGGTAGGAGTGAGACTCTTACCTTTTATAAAATAGCTAAGTCCCTGCTAACAGCTGCTCATAAGATCGCGAGTAATCCTTTAACTTTTCCCCTCGAAAAACGGCATGACATGACTTGTCACCACTCATCGCGATTTTGGACTATGTGTGTTTAGGCTGCTCTGGTGCGAAACCCATAAGAAATAAAAGAAAAACAATGTTATTTTTGAGAAGTCGAGAGCTTCCTGAATCCGGCATACCAAACTTCACATGGTTTGATGACGTAGTGCGTCTGTGAGATACCATTTAACAGAAGAGGAGGGGAGCGTGGACGTTGGTGTCCGGGCAGAGTTAGAGAGGTTAAAGTGTCTAAAATATATTTTGCTGCTAACGCCCATTGCCAGCATTACATGGTTTAGCTTCCTTGGCGGTGCTCCTGTCTGCTTCTACAAACTGGGAGGGTGCCGACCGCCATCTAATGCAAATAATACACAGACTATACAGCAGCACCTCATACAACCCCACTTCAAAAAAATCCAAACTATCACTTTAAGATGTAAAGCAAAGTTTTCAGGGCTGTAAAGTAAAAATAAACCGTAAAAGTAACACAGCTGACACATAGAGACAGACAACCATTAATGCTTACATTCACACCCACAGCCAGTTAAGAGTCACCAATTAACGTGCATGTCTTTGGACTGTGGGAGGAAGCTGGAGTACCCAAAGAAAACCCACGCTGACACAGGGAGAACATGCAAACTTGAGTTTGAACCAGGAACCTCTTGCTGTGAGGCGACAATGCTAGCCACTGTACCACCATGCAGCTGTATATACTCAGGTTTCATATAATGGAGGTGGAATGGAACACAATTTAGTGTGAAAACCAAAAATAGAATATTTTTAATAATTAATCACTCACTGTCAACCTTAATCACTGTCATCTGTAAGACAAAGTAAAGTTCACCCTTTTCAAGTCCCCTATATGGCAAAGGTGAAGTGCATTAAACTCAAAATGTATGCAGTTGCATTGCCTTGCCAGTAAGATTTCACGTGAAGATATGAGGAGTAGCTGTTAACCTTTTAGCGTGTCCCTCTGCATCGGCATTTGAATTTGCTATTCCATCCCTGGCAACAAACCACCAAAGACCTTTCTGGCCTTCTCATTTGACATGACACCTGTCAGTCATGCGTTTGATATGCCAACCCCTGTGCTGCTGCTGGCTAACCTTTAAAGTGCACCCGCAAGACTAAGTGCTACACATTGTAGATGCAGCATCAAACGGAGGCCCTCACAACCCCACCTAATAAGGCTGCGCTTTCGAAAATTGGCCCACCAGGGAGAAATGCTGATTAGTGTGGTGAGCGGGTATGAAAGCCAAGTCTCACATAGGAAGTGATGACGAAACAACCGGCGCCTCAAGCTCTGATTCACACCATAATTATTTAAGACACATCTTCAGTTCAAAGTGTTACCTTTGAGATAAAAAGGCCTATGAGTGAGAAAAGGTAGCAAAGCTCCTGGATTATATTTGTGTGATTTCGTGGGCTTTGCTAAAGCTCTACTAGATGCAAGTGGAATCTGTGTTGTTGAGATGTAGTGCAGGTCTCGGTAGTTCCGCTTTGTACATTATCAGCAGCTTTCCCAAAACACATAGTGTGCTGGGCCAACAAATTCAAATAAGCCTATTTCATTTCAGACAGAATTTATGATGTTGCATTTCATTTCGCAGCCTAAATAGTGGCAGCAGGGTCTGGAGTATTTTAGCACTTACAAGACTATCTTTTTTTTTCTTTTTTCTCTTGCCTCTGTTCTCCTTCACTGGCACTGCATCATCAACTGATTCACCTCTTTCTGCCCGTAATGCTCCAAAGCAGAACACAGTGATGGATTGCGTAAGAGGTAAATGTGCAGAGTGGAGAAATGAGGTAGTAGTTCCGCGGTGTCACACTTGGAGACAAGGCCTTATGTGACATCCTGTAATAATAAGAGCAGGTTGTACGTTGAGAGGGGAGTGCAGCGTAAAGGTCGACGCTCTGCAGCCGGTAATTGTGGAGTAATGAGTATAATTTGCAGCTGCAAGAGGCATGTGGCTTACATTAGCAATAATATGTCTCCCCCCCTATGCTTACAGACTTGTCAGCACAAGACTGCACAGATTCAAAGGGCATAAACACAGACGCAAGGATATCCTTATGCAATACAAGCACCTCCTCAGGTGCACTTTCAACAAAATTTTAAGATTCACAAAGGTAAAGTAGTATTTTGTTTTATCGGTGCCGTTATTTTTCTCCACCCACTGCATGCATTGACTGAGGAGTGTGCTGCACAGTCAGACCACGGCTATAAGGGGGAGTAATAACAGGCAGGGGAACAGGACAATGAGCTATGAATGGGAAGGGGACAGGTAAAGAATAGGAAGATGGATCGAGCAAAGCATGAATGAATGGGGTAGACAGAAAGGGAAGGGCAAAGACAGAGAGACAAGAGAAGGTACAAAACAGCAGGAAGAGAGGGAAGGTGACAAAAAGGGAAGATATGATGGAGGGAGGAAGTGCGGTACATCTCCTGAGATTTAATAGCAGCATCCTGCCCTTGCCATAGATCCTCCTGCCTACGTCTCAATGAGGCACCATCTGTCACAAGCTCGTTACATCCAGCCACTTCTCCCTCACACTCCAACCCTGCGTAAAAATGCAGCACAGAGGAGGGAAAGAGGAAACGATGGAGGGGTTGTCACATTGACTTTCAAATGAGGATGGATGGGTCAAAGTGAAGCTAGACTGACAGGGGTAGTGTCAGGGCTCCTGTGCTGCTGACATGTACAGTATGAACTCTGATCAGCGGTTAGATCTCGGTTTTCCACCAGGCACACGTATTGCCTTTGCCCTCCTCCGCTGGCCCCCCACGACAGTTGCCGTGGAGATTTAAAATCTTGCAGTTCACAGCAGACCCCGAGCACAACATCTAATTGGAAAGGCTTCAGAAACTTTTGAAAAAACACGACACACACAGAAATTTAACTGCCCTGGCACTTGCAAAGCCTTGGAGGTGAAATCACACCTGTGCCAAGCAAATTTGAATCAAGCAATCCTGCAAATTCCTGAGTTGTTTGTAACCATTTTTGATTAATAAATTCCCCCCCTGCTAGGTCTGCTGGCCAAGTCTCAAAACAATCATTCCTGCCCTGATTAATGGCTTGCTCTAAGCACTGATGCATGCCAACCAAGATGGAGGGGCTTCATGATGGGAGAATTATATGAGGATTTGTGGCTGTCTGGGGGCTTTGAAGCAGAGAGGATAAATCAACTCAGCAACATAGGTTACTTCAAGTCTATTCTGATGTTATTACGTCACCAGGGATTTCCCTGCAGGGATTGACTCCGGGGTTTTGCTTAAGGGAGGGAATGATGAGTGCACTGACTGAAGTGATTGTAGCGACTGATGGCGGGTCTTGGAGAAGTTTAAGGGTTAACACAGCTCTGTCTTCTATGTTCTTCTTTGTATGTGGATCTTAGGGACAGACAGACAAAAAGACACAGGAACACTTTAATAGATAGGTCTCTTTCCTATTCCAGCTGGTCCCCTCTGTGGTGTGTGCAAGGCCCAGGGGATGGGCTCTATCTGTTGATAACAGCTTTGTTTAAAATCACTATTAATGAAAGGAGACAGTTTATCACCCTCGACATATCACCCTCATCATCCCTCTCTTTAAATGCTTCATTAAACCTGCAAAGGAATTTTTGCAAACACGCTTCAAACGCTTTGCACCTGCCTTTCGGAATCGCAATAATTAATGTGTGCTGTTTGCCACTGGTGTCAACATCAATTCAACAAAAGCCAAACAGCGATTGTTAATTAACACATCTTACCCTGTGACATAAACATGCATGTGCAGGTGCGATACATTCAGTTTAATGTTTGCATTAACATGTTTTCTATGATTTCACATTATCTAAGATCTTTCTTACTGACTTTGTGTTAAAGTGTAAAATTTAGTTTTAGTTTTGTTTGTTTGTCAAAAAGGTGGAAAGTAAATTCTAAAGCAAGACAGCATTGCACCAAGTAGTATTTCAATAAATGCTTTGTTCTGCTAAGCCTGGTCCTTGGGGATAAAAAGTTAGACCTTACCGGAAATACATTTAACCTGCTGCGCAGAGAATATCTGGGGCAAGAAACTGCTTTGAGGGCTGTAAAGGAATGACCTGACTTTGATTTGGTATGCAGCTTTAGCTTTGTTTCGTTCCCATAGCTCACGTTACCTCTCTCTTTTCTTGGTGTCGCTTTCTTCTGCATCAAATCTTTTCTTTCTCTGGCTGTCTTGTTTGTTGGTGTGATTGGCAATCTCAACGCCCCCCCCTCCCCCTCTGCCTTTTGTGCCCCTTGCCACATACATATAGACAACAAGGACAAAGAATTTACTGGCAAGCCTTGGCAGCTCTTGCCCACCAGGTTGGAAAGAGGCAGATTTTGATCAAACAGCCAGTGTGCCAGTCTCACCTTTAATCTTTATTGATTGCTGAAACAAGTTGTTTGACTTGTTTGGAGAAAAGACTTCAGATTCTCTCTGTATGGCAGGTATTTGCTGCAACACACAGAAATCTGCAGCAACACATGCATGCACACAGATATGGTGAGGAGAGGGGAATGACAGGGAGGCAGAGGGTTGAAAAGGGTGGAGGGCAGAACAAGACAGGAGCGCTACAAGGAGGAAATGGAGAAAAAAAAAGATGCTTTGTTAAGGGGTGAGTGTCAGAGAGGCAAAAAAGGAGAGAAAAGACAAGGTAAGATGAGGAGAACCAGGGTATTGATGGGGATAGCGGGTGGTGGGGCTGTTCTGTCAGTCTTGGCACATCGTTCCTCTCATTACAGTTTCACTCCCTGGCTTCAGCCTGCTCTTTGGTCCTCCCCCACGGCTAGCCCCGGAGCAGGGATCCATCCAGCCCAGCCCTCCTGTCAACACAAGCCCAGCTCAGCAGCTCTGGCCCAGGCATCTGTCAGCCCACACAGTCCCCTGTCAGCCATAGCCTATTGGCCAGTCCATATTGGCACAGCACAGCAGGCCAGAAAAAGAGTATAATATAGCACAGCAGAGCATCCATCAGCAAAGCTCATGGTAACACAGAGCAGGACAGCAACCTAGGCATCCATCACAAGCAGACCCAGTGTAAACCCAGCCCCCTGTCTCTGAAGGGACTGATAAACAACCATGCCACTTTGTAAAACCCAGTAACAAAAAAGAAAAAGGTGCATTTAACAAGGTTTTTTGTTTACAAGCACCAGCAAATATTTGCTAGCATTTACAAGCTTTTTTTATGTTAGCTGAGACTATGTATTCTGTCGAGGATTATGGGTTTGGAGAGGATTGCGAACATGGAGATGCTGTTGTGATTAAAAGGGGCTGATTTTTTTGCCAAATATTCAAATAAATAAAGTCACGCTGGCTAAATAACACAGCTGAGATACTGCATCATTGTGAGGGCTGAAGCCCGTTAATGGGATGGATTTTCATTACAAATCGTTCAACCGTGCCTCGCTATTCCAATCAAATCGAGTTCTCCCGAAGCGACTTGTTGAATGTGCCTCAGATCAGGCCAGCTGGGGACATGCAAGCTCTTATTTCTCATTCTGGACGAGCAGAGCTCCGGCACAGCCTGAGAACCCCGGCCCTGCCTAGTCACACCTTGACAGCTACTCTGCTAAAAGGAAGCGAGCGCTATAGGCAGACGGCCCCTCTGACAAGTGATAGGAAGTTATCTGCTTCCCGGGCAGTCTCTCATTAGTTAGAACAGGAAATAGCTACTACTGAGCATGCTCTTCTCTCTGCACCATGGGTTGTTGGGCTCCTCTAGGGGTTCGAGCAGTTCGAGGGAAGGCAGACAAAGCGGAGGGCAAGAGGTAGCAGAGAAACCTGATCTGTGGAGCAGATCAATGAAAAGTCCCTTTGATTTCTATTTCATGCTGTCCACTTTTACCCAAGAGTGTTGATGGAGAGATGAGAGGGGAGAAGAAACTCGCAGAGAGGAGCAGGAATAACCAGGAAGAGAGGCAGACGGGGGTGAGAAGACGAGGATAGCAAGCGGAAGAGAAGTGGTAGAGTGGAGAGGCAGAGGTGCGAAGAGATGAGATGGAAAGATATAAGGCAAAGGAAGATGAGAGCGTTTGGAATAAGTCTCTGATTGAAGTCTGAGTGTGGTGGCATGTACAGCACCATGTGTTGTGTATTTATTTATCTATTTCTCTGACCCATATGGAGCAGCATATGGTGACCGCTAAGTGAAAGGAGGTAATACAATTAGGAACATTTGGATGATTAATAGTCCCAGTCACCTGTATTTATCCAAGAGCTCGCATGATGCTTTGGAGGAGCCGCACTCACAGTATGAGTGCAATTCACAATTACAACTGCTTGTCCCACTTACACAGAAGGTATAATTGGGTGCACCCTGCTACACCATTCATCTTTCCTCTTTTATTTCACAATGTTTGCTCCTTCCTTTATGACCTGGAAACTGGTGTTTGCCCAGAGATCTTGACAGCAGCCACAGGACAGTTGGAAAGAAAGCTGTTTTGATATTACCTTCAAAGTACCTTTGGCTGAGGATAAAATGTAGGAGAACCATTTCATGATTGTCTTCCAGTATTATTTTACCATTTTTTCATAGTTCTGTCGGTCATTCAGTTGGTCTACAACTTTGGTCCGGCAAAAAAATCTGAACCATTATTGGATGGATTGTCATGAGCGTTGGTGCTAGCATTCATGGTCTCCACATGATAATCCCCTGACTTTTCATCTAGCACCACCTGCAGGTCAAAGTTCAGTCAAATATTTCTACACCTACTCGATGGATTGGTGCAATTTTATGCAGACATTCAAGGTACCCAGGGGATGAATCTTAATAATTTCAGTGCCCCCTTATGCTTGTTAGCATGCTGACATCTTACTATATAATGACGAAAACTCTGTGTGTGTGTGTGTGTGTCTGTCTGTCTGTGTGTGTGTGTGTGTCTGTCTGTGTGTGTGTGTGTCTGTCTGTCTGTGTGTGTCTGTTCCACGTTTTTGTCCTCACTGACTTGGTCAGTCCATGTGAAATTTGGCACAGTGGTAGAGGGTCATGGGAGGATGTGAATGAAGCAATATTACATCAATTGGCCAAAGGGGGGCGCTATAGCAACTGATTGAAATTGCAAACTTTGAATGGGCATATCTCATGCNATGGGGGCGCTAGAGAGCTAATTTCTTATCTAGGCCTAACCGCCATATCGATTTTTACTAAACTTCAAGGTGACTGGAGAAATTTACCTCTAATTGGCAACTGGGTGGCGCTATAACAACAGAAAAATGCTTAAAAATGGCTAAAATGCGACCGATCGCTGTGGCTCCCCCTGTGGCCAAATGTTTTTTTTTGTTTGTTTTTTTCTAATTTTTGGTATGACTAAGTCATGGTATGGCCTGCTGTACATAATCAAGGAAACTGTCAGTGTGTCATTCTGTCAGTCAGTCAGTCATTATACCAGTGCGCCCCACTTTTAAGTCAATACAACATATAAACACTTTAACTATCTGCCTTTCAACGTGCTACCTCAACTACTAATGTACAGTTTTAGCCCACTAACTATCCCACTATTGGCAATGGTACTACTGTTCTTTCAATAAAGCAATCATACTATCAAATTCACAAAACCTCTGTGTGAATACATTGCTCTTCTTAATGGGTTCACTTGACTATTTAATCTGCAATTTCCTATGACCTGTATCCCAAACACACACCATGTGACACTGTACGGGGGCAACTGTGCACTCAATGGGTATGGACTAGTTAGCGTTTAAGACAAAGCACTGTTGTGCCTAAGTGCAACCTCCCAGCTCTGCTAGCATGGATGTAGGTCTTGTTTAGAGGAGAGTCAGACAAAAAAAGACAAGTTGGCAATAACAAGACAGTGTGAGTGACATCCCTACAGTGTCTGTGATGTTGACACAGACGCTGTATGAATAATAATTATCTCACCTCGGTGACACCCCTATGAATGCAGACTTCTGTTGTCCAAGACAAATGTTTGGAAGATGCACCAGAAGGCAGGAGTTCTGACGAAAACATAAAAGGCACATTTCCCTGCTAATACTTCATAATGATACTGTACGTATGTAAAATGCCATATGATATCGCCTTTGTGTGCACAGTTACACTTAATATTATGGTAACGATTATTGTACCATTGAATATTTACACAGGAGAGACGGCACTTTAAATCAAAGTACACAATCTGTGTGCACAATGACCAGCTGTCAAAGTACACAATGACAAGCTGTGGAAATTTTCATTTTCATGTGTTTATAGGATCTTCGCAGCTGTTTTTATTGACTTTATAGTCATATATTTCTTTTGGAAAGTTTGATTTATTTTCTATTTTTCCTTTTCTGAATTTTTACGACAATGACTGCTGCTTTCAATTACCTACTTTTCCACACAATTTTCATCTTATCTCTAAATCCACTTGAGTTTAAAGTCTGTAACATTTACATATTAATTGCATGATAAATCTCATTACAATTCACTGAGTAACAATTCAGCAGTCTCTGAAGCCTCTTTCTAATGATCACAAAGCATCAGTCAAGCTGCATTTTGTCCTCCACAAAGCAGAAAGCAACAGCTTGCCACATCAGTCTTTCATTGAACAGAAGTCTCAGTTTACTCTGTAAATAGTAAATAGTAATAAAAGTGTCAGTGAGTGTGTGGTTGCAATTTTCAACCCACGGATTTTTGTATGTTTAACTGAAACGCAAGGACGTTTTCTTCCTCCTTTTTTCATTTTGTGGTAGAGTATTTTCTTTTAATAAAAACTCCAAGAAGCAGTCTTCTACATCATGTCTCTGAGATCAGTGACAATAACAGACATGGTTACTAGAATCACAATCTTATTTTAACAAATCTGTAGATTTTAAGCAGCATGGTGGTGCAGTGGTTAGCATCGTTGCCTCACAGGAAGAGGCTTCCTAGTTCGAACTCCAGGTTGGGGGAGCCCTTTTGTGTGGAGTTTGCATGTTCTCTTGTGTCAGTGGGTTCTCTCCCAGTACTCCAGCTTCCTCCCACAATCCAAAGACATGCAGGTTAATCGGTGACTCTAAATTGTCCGTAGGTGTGAATGTGAGTGTGAATGGTTGTCTGTCAGCCCTGTGATAGTCTGGTGACCTGTCCAGGGTGTACTCTGCCTCTCGCCCACTGTCCGCTGGGATAGCCTCCAGCTCCTCCACAGTTATGGAAAATGAATGAATGTAGATTTTAAGCTTTACTGTTTGAACCGTCAAATTATTACATCACTGAGACGTATCATTTGTCAAACATGCTCGTTGCAAGTCTGTAGTTTAATCCTAAGCTCTATGAAATGTCTGTGCTGTAGACAGTTGTCTTGCACAGTCCTTTACAAGATCACGATTCAGCTTTTGTAACAGCCTGCTGTTTGGTGTAATCTAAGTTGGGTTTTTTTTAAAGAGACAACCGAAGGAAACTGGTGTCAGGATTCTGTTCACGTCTCCTCGTTCTGTCTTTCACTTTCCTGCTTTTGTTTTTTTCACCTCCTCCCGTTTACTTCACGGTAGGAGACAAGTGGTAATAAGGGAAGAGAGGAAGCAAGGCTCAGTGAAAACAAACAAGATGCAGCCATTCAGTCAGCCAGGGCAGTTTATTGCTTCACTGCAAACACGTAAAATCTCTTCAACTTGTCACTGTGTGTCCATGTGTTGTACTAATTTAGAACACTGTCGCGTAGAAAACAGAGAATAGCTCTTAAACGGTCAATCACAGCATTAAAACCTCTACACTCAAACTGTTTACATCAAAACAACAAAACAATCCAATCATACATTTATAATCATAAAGACTGTGTTATTACATTTTGTGTATTAGATTGCTCTTTCAATAAACTGTACCAAGCATATATGCACTTCTGCACAGTAGATTTTATGTAATTGCGTGGTAAATGGACAGGTGCTGAACAAAGGCAGGCACTTCACATCTCAGTAGCTGATGTACTGTTGACCTCTTTCAGTACGACAGTGTCAAATACTGTATTGTACATAAGGTGATGTGCATCTGGCTGATGCAACACTACACTGAAGCTACAGTAGAGTACATCGCAGTTCTGTACAGTGAATTATTTAAATGTTTTGTGCATATTTATATGCATTCTGAAGTAAAATTCAAAATTAGGTTTGTATTTTCGAAAAGCCCGAAGGTTTTGACTAGAATATAAAGTTCTGCAGGTTTGACCACACAACTTGCACCGATCGAGCACCGCAGGGGCCTATCGTTTATGGATGATTTGCAGAGGTTAAAGCTCAAAACTCATAAAAACGATCTACATTTTATGAATTTGAATTATGTGAGTTAGGCTTCATTTTCCAAATGTCTCCTCTAAATTGGAAAAAGCCATGCTTTTAGTTTTCAGTCGTTCATGTACTTCTCCTTGATAATGTGTCTTAATTAGTTGCATTCGACTACAAAGTCGATTAATTAGAGCCCCATATATATTCGAAACAAAATGAGATAAACCTGTTCTCTTTAGAGTGAAGAAAGTAAAGGGTAGATGTCAAAGTGAGTCAATAAATACAGTGAGTTATCTTGGTTCCACACAAAGGGAAGGAACATCAACAAGGATTCAAGCTGCGAGTACAAGCCTTCAACAAATCTGACATCCAGCTCCCACTGGGTAACAGGCTGGGGGTGACTGCACCACCACTTTTGTGCATCACCCGGGGTCACCTGCCAAAGACAGCCTCACTCCACTGCCTCGCTAATCTACTCTCTTGTAGCCCAACACACTCCAAAGCAGTTTGCACAGCCAAGGCTCGGGGAGTCGCCGGAATTTGCATGTGAGGCGCATCCGCTGTCGGCTTGCATTACGGCTGATATCCATTCTCATTGATTCCGACGTCCTCTCACATTTACATTTATTCATTAGGCAGGCGCTCGGCTCCCATCCCTCCCGTGCAAGATGTCTTAGCTCAAGCTTTAGCTCGAGCTTACTTGGCGTAATGTTCTGACAGCGTGCAACAAGCAGTAAACAAGAGGATACCGGTGTCCTTTCTCATCCACAGGAATAGGCTCACTGTTAAAGGAGATGTATTTATCAGAGAGAGGAAGGGAGGTAGATTCAAAGAAGGTGGAGAGACAGGGGTAAAAAGAGACAGTGAGTGGGAGGAAGAGAGTGTGTGAGGGATGAATTGAGGATAGGAAAGAGAAAGAAATGCTCCACAACTTAAGCTTTTCTTTCAAGACCTCAGGATAAGTGGATTGCTGAGTTGTCCCTTGCTGGTCAGCAGCATCAAACACAACACAGCTGAACTGTGTTGCAGTATCCCCAGCTTGGCCACTTGTTTCAAGAAATTATTATGCCTTTAAACCCCTACTTAAAACGCCTCTGAGTTACAGCCCACCTACTCCGTGGGATCCGATAATTGCTGTTATTTGTTTCTTTCCTATCTGCAAAGCTCCACATATCCTTTCTCCTAATAAGATTACAGCTTATGAAATGAAAGATATTACCTGCCCTTTTCTTTTCACACCCTCTCGCACCACATCCCCTTATGAGAAACGCAGCCTTCCATTTCTGTTTCCTTCTCCTCACCTCGCTCGTTCTTGTTGTGCCCACAGGTGTTATGTGGATGACAAAGTGTCCAAGGTGGCTTGGCTCAATCGATCCAACATCATCTTTGCTGGCCAGGACAAGTGGTCCCTGGACCCCAGAGTAGATCTGGTCACTAAAGGACAGCTGGAGTACAGCCTGCGCATACAAAAGGTAAAACTGACCTAGAAACTGGAATGGACTGTTACATTCATTATGAGCTCAGTGTGATTGACAGTTGCATCTCGAGATGAGAGAAAAACAGATTTTTTAGTTGTTGTTCTTTCAAGGATCCTATTCAAGTCATGAAATATGACCTTAATAAACTGCACACTTTGACTTTTGAACAGCCGGAGCTGTGTTGTTTAAATATTTATTCATTCGTTTATGCATTTTTTTATGCAGCAGGTTCAGTCAGACTTTCTTCATTCTGTCCTTAAGTTTTAATTTACCACTTATGTGAACCTGCCTGACCATTAGCATATGAGAAGACAGGATGAGAAGACAGGGGCGTTTTTACATAAAAACAACTCTCTGCTAGCTAATATTAAAAGAATAATTTGACATGTTAGGAAGTACGCTTGTGTGCTCGTGTAAAGCCGGAGGGAGGGCTGCTAGATTATCTTAGCATAAAAACTAGAAAGAAGGGGAAATAGCTAACCTGGCTCTGTCCAAAGCTAAAGAGGGATTCATTTGAAACGGACAAATATATCTAATCATGTTATCAATATCAATCTTCTCATATGACTAATGGCAAGAAAGGAATGAGAGTATGCACCCAAATTTCAGGCTATTATTTACAACCTGTATTCATGCCTAGAATAAATCAAGCATCCGAAACTAAATTTGCAAAAGTGGTGGCATGACCCACTGAAGGAAAAATGTGTGCATAGTTAGTCAACTTATTCCTTCAGTACAGGTAGATTATATCATTTAATTAAATTATTATTCTCATTTATTATCAAAACAGTAAGTTCTCATCATATATACTACATTGCATGCTGGGAGGTCTGCTAACATGCTGATCATGTTTCCTTAGAAACTTAATTTAATGTGTTGAGTGACCTTTCAGCATAACATTCATTCAGCTTTTAATTTACACTCAGAAAACTTCAAATCAGAATTTGTGTTCATAGGTTCAGACACAAAAATAAAAAGAAACTTAAAGTCAAATTAATTTACAAGTAGTAAAACTTAGTCTATGTATTTATCTTAAATCAATTAAAAAAGATTAGCTCATTCCACTAAACAGTAGTTGTAATAATAACAACTATTTATATGGTAATTTAGACAAGTATGTATAATACAGTGTAATTGAAATGAAAATGATAAAGCACTATGGGCCGTAAAAACCCACCTGTACATACTGGGATCTGTATAACATTGTATAGTTTTGTATGTGTGCATGTACGTATTTTAGGTACACGTATATGTATATTCTTACATTGCATTTTCTGTATATAATGTTCTTTTACTTCTTTGTATTCTGCTATTGTATGACATTGCACTGTGAAGCTCTTTGTAACTTTACTTTAACTTTAGCTTTAGAAAAGCGCTATAGAAATAAAATTATGATTATTATTATTATTATTATCATTATCATATCTTACACCTGTCTCAAAGCTGTGCATAGAGTGCAACTCTCATTGCTAGTTTCAGACCAATGCAGTTGTCATTTTCTCGGCCAGCACCCACGCTGTGTTGGTAGTAAATGCACTTGTGCCCATCTGTATGCCCATGTGTGTGTAGGTCTTCAAATGAGGTGCGGTCAGTAGCATTGTTGGCATATTGCTACTTTGAGGCAGCAGAAAGCCATTGTGCCCTTGACTAACAAAAACCTGGTCTAACGTCAAAAGCGCAGTATCTTCCTGCTATTTAAAGGATGCAATGTTCAGATAATTAGATGCAGCTACATAGGTGGGTTCATAACACACGTACACTGTGCTTGTTACACACACAGTGAATGGACATATGGATACGTTCCAGGTGTGTGTAATAATACATAATCAATGGGGCAACTGTTAATACATTCTCTGAAATATGAACATAGCAGAGAGCAGAGCAGAGCTGCTGTCCAACTTACCTTTGGGACAGAAGCTGTGCGCATTTATGGACCAGGAGCAGTTTAACCTTAAGTTCTGTTTCCTTTTTCAAGTTTACAGTTTTCCTGCGTAAATGTCCACGATATTTGCTGCAGTGACATCACTGCTCTTACTATATTAGTCTCAGCAGAAAACTGCTTGCTTCTCCAATTTGCCGAATCTGCCATGTAAATAGCAGCGGGTCAGGTGCAGGACTTCTGGCTTTTAAAGGGAAAGAGAGTTGACACTTGAATACATGTTATGCCCAAAACATACCTATGATTAATTAAGGGGGTAAATACAACCCCTTGTGCCTTACTTTGTGCCCAGATCAAAGACCTTTGCACACTGAGTCGTTTTTTTTTTTTTTTAAGACTTATTCCATCATGCAAAAAAAAATTGTTAGGCACAGAAATCTTGCACACTGATTCCAGTGTGTTTCATTGTTCTATTCATTGTGAAAATTGGCTATACTTAACAAAATGATGACACATTTCCTCCTTTGCCTCTGGAATTACCTATCTGGCTGTTACCACTCCCTCCCTGCCTTTCATTTGGCACTGCAGCTGCAAAAGGAGCACATTCTGTGTGCGGTCCACATCCTCCTCCTCTTTATCATCATCCACCCAAATATTACTATCTAACCTGTTGAACGTGAGCTATCTATGAGTTTTGAAATGATTCTGTGTGCCCCGTTCCTCTGTCTTGTTGCGGATGTTTCTTCACTGATTGTAGATCAAAGAAACTCTCGTATGCCAAATCGCAAGACATCTAGCTTGTTCTGAAAATTTTAATGACGGATGAAGGTTTAGGACAAACGTGATTGACACAACGTTAGGTCATATTTATTTTTAGATGTGCGACAATTTTGGACAAAAAAAACTGACTCAGTGTGCAAAGACCTTAAGTTTAACTAGCAAAGCAGCTGAAATGCACTTGCACTTTTGAACACACGCTATACATTGTTTAAAATAGAGCCTGATATCTCTGAAAAGGTAACAAAGTAAAATAAATGAAGACATGCACTGCCAGTATTATTGTAATGAGATATATTCAAACTGATGAAACAACAATGTTCTGTTTTATTGTGTGTAGGTGGATGTGTATGACGAGGGGTCGTACACCTGCTCCATACAGACTAAGCAGCAGCCCAAGACCTCACAGGTTTACCTCATTGTACAAGGTAAGTGGCAACCATACATAAACACCCACAGCAAAAGTAAACAAGTATTGCATCACCTATTCATGACGGCTGTAAAGATATAAACTTAAATGTTGGGTCAATAAAGTGTATTACATGCTAAACAGAAGCTACAGCATATAATAAATTACATTTCAAATGTCTCCAGAGTCTGAGGCATCATTGTCCAACAGCACACAGGCAGCATACATCAGCGTCACCACCGCTCTATTATTAAATGTTGAAATGTGTCCCTCTAAGGTTTCTGCAAGGAAAATATATGAATATGTATTGTCAGGGAAAAGAAAAAAAAGCTATATGTCACAAATGCCCGCCTACAGCAACCGTATTTCTTGTTCCAGTTCAAATGAATCTTAAGTGCACTTGAAAACCCTTCAGCAGTAGTTTTCCATTTCAAAGAATGGGGAAGTTATTTCTCCTGAATGGAGACAGCAGGAAAGTTGAGAGCGAGAGAGAAGGTGCTGCAGGATTTGATTCAGGGCCTAGAGGGTGGATTTTTTTTTCCTCAAAACTTTTTCTCTTTTTTTGGCAAAATGCCTTACAAAACTTATCTTTTGGGTTGTAAGGCTGTAGCTCCTGTTCAGGAGAAAGCAATACTATAAAATCATCAAATGCACCTGAGAGGGCTGACAAAAAGGTGCACAGTCATGTTCAGTTTTCAGCTTTCTTTTGGTTATTCTGCATCTTTTTCGCCTTTTGAGATGAAATCTTCTGACTGTCATCCAAGACAACTAACTCCATGACTATTTTTTAAAGGAGCATTTTGAGAAATGAGTCCTTATCTCTCCACTAACTATCTCACCATAATTACATGAATGGCGTACACATTTAAATAAAGGTATTACCAAGCAGCTGTGGAGCACTGGACAAATCAGTGATTAGATGTGGCAAAATTCTCTATGGTCTAAAGATAAAAGCAAAGATAAAACAGAAATAATTGTTTTAGGTGCCAAAGAAGAATGATTTAAACTCAGTGCTTAGGGGTGCAAATCGAAATTTAACATCCACGTGAAAGCGATAACAAAATTAACACACTGAATTCTTTCAAATCAAAGCTTTAAATATTCGTTTTCTACCGCTATTTTTTATGAAAATAAATGAGTATTTTTTTTTATTATTCATCTGTCTAGTATGTTTATTGTCTTTATCTTCTATCTTATTGTATTCTTTTTAGACTTAATACTTTTTAGACTATATGTGTAAATATACCTTATCTTACCTGAGTGCTCTGTAAGGTAAATATGTACCAGGAGCCAGCAGCTTCTTACCTTAGCTTAGCTTAGCACAGCCACAACTTGAAGTTTTCACACATTGGTTTTTGTACATATTAAACAAACATGATGTAAATTTTCATTCTGTAAATTTGTGAACTTTAGATTTGCTGCAGGCTTATTTTGTTACCATCAAAACAAATCAGGCTGTGTTCTCCTGTTTCCAGTCTTCAAGTCTTTATGCTAAGCTAAGCTAACTATAGTGAACCATAGCCCTTATTTCAGTCAGGAACACTATAGTCAAAGAAAACTTAATTCCCATTTGCAGTATTATATCTGGGGGTATGACTCTGTTCTGGGACCTCTCTGCCTTTTCTAGGCCGACACAGAAAGCCTCTTCCACACGCCTACTTGGAAAGCCCTAAGGCAGAGAAAGCACACTTCTCTGCCCTTCAGCGTGCAAACGCCAAAAGTCTGAGGCAGAGAGAGCAAACTTTCCTGCCCTTCCATGCGCCTACATGGAAGAGCAGCAACAAAGACCCCTGGGAACAGAACAGAGCAGCATCAGTGACAAACAAAAATGACATTGATAAGTCAGACACAGCATGAAAAGGAGGAGCTGGGGTGGAGGCAGGTTGCAAAGCGGCTTACAGAGGAAGCAGCAACAGTAGGCAGGCTAGAGCAGTTTAAATAAGGAACCCTGAATGAGATTCGCCAGTTGGTTGCATAGAAAGGAATCATGGGATCTATCAGCTGCTCCATAAGTCAGTTGGGCTGTTTGAGATCAGCTAATGTAGCTGGGATGTGAGCTCAGCTTGACATCACGTCCTGCCTGAGCTAACGCTATGATCAATGTGTATTATAACTGGAATTTTGTGGCTCACGATATCCTTTAACCTGTCACATGTCATTTCACCATCCCTACTCCATCCTGTCTAAACACTCTCTAACGAAGAGAATAATTGCCAACAAATAATCTTGGCAAAAGCAACCTCATTAAAACCTACATTCAGATCATCTCACGTCTCCATGTTGCAGAAACTACAGGCAACAGTTTTCTTTTCTTCTGCTTTTTAAACTGTCAGTACACTTGGCCCTTTTAGTTCTTCTTTAAACCTCTGAAATGTTTCTGAATTGCTGGGAAGCTCTCGGGACCATGAAAGAATAACAGCAATAAAAACATTGAGCTGTGCATCAAGGCCAAAACAAAAAAAGAAAGAGTTCATTATCCATCAAAATGCCATCGCCAAGCCTCCGTAGTCTCGTTTTCCAAAGCCACAGTTAGTTGACAGAAATTGCTCTTAACCTGTCAGACGCAGGCTGCCTGACACACACGAATGCAATACCTGAGTGCTCAAAAATGGGCTATAGTTTGTTTGTTTGCATGTGTGTAGGAGTGTATGTCTTTATATGCTTTGCTGTCAGCGATGAATGCTTCAGCTGTCACCTGTCCATTATCCTGAGAAGACACACTCAAGCAAGACATGGAGCGCTGTGTATGTACAGTGACAAAACTGTTGTTGCAGCCCAATACATTTCAGCGTTGTTCACTGTTTCATCAATCACAGTTTGTTTTGTTTAAACTGCCCCTTCCATTTTGAACATTCTGACTGACTGATGTGAAACCTGACCCCAGATAAATACTACAGGCTGTCAGTGGAGGAAATGCACCACAGTGTAATTTCGCCCCACACAATAGCCTACTAGAGAACTTCCCATCCAGCTATGAACTGAAGATATCATCCATTAATAGCATTTTTAAAGGTCAATATGTGAATTGATGCTCCTCTTCTTGGATCCATGGCAGCAAATTGCCTCTCCTTCCCAGAATCCATTGTGTCCGATTATTCAGCGCTTGATCATTGGAATGTCCTGCGTCGACTTTCAGAGTTTCTGTCGACGGCCTCGTTTATCACAGCTAATGCGACAGCTATAGCCAAACATTGATTCTGTTTCTTTCTGTCCCTGCTACTTTGTCCTCTGCTCTGCTTCTCAAAGTCCCATTCAATTTTTGCTGCCATTGTTATGCTCATCTGTTGTATTTCCCCGCTGCGTGGGTGTAATCTTCTCCTTGAGGTTCAGTTCAGCATCTTTCATCTAAATTGCGGTGCAGTGCTGAAGGCGTAGGTTTCTGGCAATTACTGCGAATGTGTTACTGTGCGCAAGTACTGTGAAGTTTTTATTTACTTTTAAACGGTGGTCAAACATTGAACATCGATGTGAGGAAACTACTGCGGAAACTAATGCGGAATACTGATTAAATAACAAGTAGGAAGTAAAACCCTGCTTCATTAACTATCCACCACTTATTTATCTTCTACTTTGGTCTGGTTTTATCCAATAAGGATTCTACCCTTTATGTGGGTTTAAGTCTTTCACTAAGGGATGATAAGAATTTGTCTTTGTGTGTGGCTCTACTATACCATCTCACGCAGCAACCTAAACCCACCCTGCAAAACCCAATCAACTCTGCAGGATAATAATTCACCCTGCCTTCATCTTTTAATGGATATGAAAATGTTCCAAGCATCAAACATTGCCCCTGGTTACAGACCCAAGAGCGGGTTCACATAACCAAAGCTGACAATTTTCTGCTAGCAGGGACAGGGACGTAATTGGAAAACAAATGATCAGACAAAGTAAATTTGCGGTGGATGAAAAAAGTGGCAAACTCGCAGGGCTCAGACGAGTGGTACCAAGCAGCAGGGTCACTGCACATGACAAGAATCCCAATATAATGGCAGGCTTTCCACCCCCAATCCAATTTGATTTTTATGAAACACAGACATAGAAGTTTAGCCGATGGGCAAGCCCAGCCCAGTGTTGTGATGATTTGAAGGTCTGACTTTGATTTTTGCCAAGTCTGTTTGCTCGTCAAGAGATGTTTGTGCATTTGGAAAAGTAAGAATGAGCGTGCACATGTACCTGAATATGTCTGTCAGTGAGCAGTCTTTCTTTCTATGCTGTATTAACTGTGGTTATAGTTAGTTCACACCATTGTTTGATTTGTAGTCACAGTTGGAAATGCTCTTCTTTTGTTAAGTTTTTCTTTTAATCAGTAAACCTTTCCTTTTCTCTTTTACCATAGTCTATGGAGAGGTATTGCAGAATAATATACACTTTCAAACTTTGAGCTCAAACCAAATATCATCCCATTAAAATTATAACGGTGCTGCATTGATGGAATTTTTTTTCTTTTTTTTTAAATATTAAAACATTCCACCATTTGATCAAGTTGGAGAAAATATACTCTGTAGACACGCCGTCTAACATCAATCCCAGTGAGGTGGAACAGTCTGTGCTTTCATGCTGATATCCACAGTGTTAAATCCCGTCTGTAGCCCATATAAACTGCTTGGCTGTCATTAATGATGTTCCGCTCCTAAAGTACAGATGGCAGGAGTATATTTATCTGACTCTAAAAGAAAAATATTTGACTTATTTAAAAAGTTTAATATCTTATTCCTTTGTAACTATTGTCATACTGAATCAGCAAAATCTTTCTTGAATCCATTTGCATAGGACTGATGTAACTTGGGGCTATCCAGTCATCTGTAGTAATCCTGGACATCATTCTATTGATATTTCCAATTTGTGTGTGCATTTTTTTAAACATTATTCTATCAGGCAAGTCACTTGAAAAAATAAATTCTTACTTACAAGCATGACCAAGCAATTGCTCAGTATTATGGGTTAAACAACCAACATCATTATAATGAACAGCGGGCAGGGAAATAAAGTGAGACAGCAGCAAGAGAGTGACACAGTGGCAAGCAAAAAGCAACGCATTATGACGGGGCCATCAAACAGTGCAAGTCATGTAAGAATAGAGAGGATTATTTGTGCTGGTAGGAAACTATTGCGTAAGTAAGAACATCTTGTAAAACTGTCCAATATTATTGAACATCATAGTTTATATCCTAGCAATCACAGATGGATCAGGAAATCTGACAAAAGGAAATCAGATCTGTCATGTCCATGATTGGTGGATAATACACCGTTTTCTGATGAAGACAAAAATCCTCTGATGAAAAAATATGATCCCTGGTGAATCAAAATCTGCACGCAATTTGTTTTTCTTGTTTCTGAGGACAATTGCTGTATTCTTTTGTCAGGAAAAACAGAGTTAAAAAAGATACATACAATGAAATTTGGGTTGTTGAGATGGCTGCTGCTTTAAAGCCTTCAACAGCCATCATCAGATCTTTACCAAAGTGTGAGGAGTAAGGCCTATATTATCATCCATGTGGGTGCGTTCCGAATCACTTCTTCTTTTCCTTTAGTAGGTACTGCAGCTACCCTTAAAAAGTACATACTGTTGCATGCAGTATACCCTCTTGCACTCCACCCCCATTTTGTAGCGAAAACGCCTAAAATGACATACCCAAATTAAAATGACTGTAGCATCTCATCCACTCTGACTACATGCATGCATGAGGTCTTGCAAGAAAGAAAGCTCCCTGAAGTTTCTTGTGAAAGTGTCAGAAACACTCTAGGTGATACAGAGACAGAGTAATGGGCCTCTGAAGTCAGTAAAAAGTTGAAGATTTTGCCTAAAAAACAAAATACAAAAAAAAGATTTTCAGGATAAATAACTCTCTGTGGCTTCATCTGAGCAGGTAAATGACACTGTGGGGCTGTAGGCACACTATCAATGAATATTTGTTTCAAATTTGAAGAAGATTGCTCAAAGTATGACCATTCTATAGTGTTTTCTCCATGAAAAGATCCAGGCGGAGCTCCAAATGACAAGAGCGCTCACTCCGCTTCAAAACAGTACTATCAGTGATCAAACAACACTCAGCCAGCTTCAAACATTGTAATGATTGAAATCAGGTGTGATTATGATAGCTGATGTTGTTTATGACACAGAAACACCATAAAACATCACCAAATAAAGCCATATGATACGTGAAAGTTATGATCCCACTGTCTAGGCGGTATATCTCAGCCAAAACTAGTGGTAGGAGTGAGACTCTTACCTTTTATAAAAGATCTAAGTCTCCACTCGTAGCTCCGCATAAGATCGCGAGTAATCCTTTAACTTTTTCCCTCGAAAAACGGCATGACATGACTTGTCACCACTCATCGCGATTTTGGACTTTGTGTGTTTAGGCTGCTCTGTGTTCTTGTTGGTCATACTGGACGGGCTGATGTGCAGCTTGAAGTCAGGCCCAAAGTAATCGTTGTAGGGCAGCTTGTTGGGGATGAAGTAGTCCAAGGCAATGGCAGTTTCGTATGTCCAGCAATGGGCCACTTTGCCAATGATGTAGCCCCCGCCACCCAGCATCCGCAGGGGCACACTGAACCTTTTGATGTACTCAGCACATTTGGCTTGGCCTTCGATGGTGAGGTTGAAGCAGTCCTGTCTGTCTCCAGAAAGAGAATCTGCTCCACACTGGAGTACAACTGCACTTGGCTGGTACATCTCCATGACTTGAGCCATAATAGGTTTGAAGATGGCTTCACAGGACTAGTCATCAATACTGTCTCTGAGCAGGTAGTCTCTGACGGCCTAACACTCATTCACACCTGGACCCATCTAACCCTAATGGCACCCATGATGGCTGGGTGGGTCAACAACTCACATATGACCTTAATGACTTTGAAACTCAGAGCTCACATGTGACCTCAGCAACTCTGTAAGGGTTCACACCCACACAGGGTTTAAAGCCTGTGACTCTGCACCAGTCCTTTAGAACTGAAGAAGCCTCTTAAGTGAGAGGTAAAACGTCTTCAGGAAGTCAAACAAGTCTGGCTGCCTACGATAAAGCACTTAAGATTAGCATGCTGATACACTGAAGTAAGATAAAAACATTATACCTGCCTAACATCAGCTTGTTAGCAATGTTATTGTGAGCATGCTAGCATGCTGATGTTAGCATTTAGCTCAAAGCACCGCTGTGCCTAATTAAAGCCTCAAAACGCTACTATAGACTCTATAGTGTTGTTTAGATCTCACTGATACATTATTTTAAGAAATTATGGTGTGGGAGCATTTTATCAAATTTAATGAGGAGGTGCAGTAAAATATTAGTAATATTGGGGAGGGCCTCGCTTTAAAAACAAAACCATGACATATAAGCCCAAATGTAGCCCCAATCCCCACCACAATCATTCCTTTGTACAACTGTACCCACGGCAGCAGTGTTTCAGCAAATTCAGCAATTCTTCATGTGCATGCAAATGTGTTTTATAAAATGCCGAGGCTAGGGAGTGATTCATTCATCTCATGAGGTCCTCTTATAATACTCATCCCGCAGGAGTGGAACTTTTATTTCGTTTAGCCCTTACTGTAACTGACAATCTGCCCGCAGACTGCTGACCCCAATCAGAAATATTGCAGCTTGTTGAACTCTGTTTCCACTAGTTTATTCAACAGTCAGCATTCACTTTATGTGACTCTTTCACCAGATAGGAAAATATTAGTAGCCAGCCAGTGAGTGAATCAGCTTTCAGCATGCAGGGTCTCGAATCACTGGCCCAGTCGCTAATAAGTAAATCGAAAGTCATTCTGTTGAATTGTGCATCCCAGGCTAAAGGAGCCATAACAGCTGGATGGATCGTGACATGCGCTGACCTGCTGCTAGTGATTATACATAAAATGTATCTGTGTCCATGTGTGTGTGTGTGTGTGTGTGCTGCCAATTATACAAGAGTGTGTGTTGGTTGTTTGCCAGATGCCACGAGTTCCTTGAAGCCTGTCAATTGTATTGATCTCTTGTTGGTTTGCAATTGCAGTAGGCTGCTTCCCTTGGTTCCTTGTCTTTCTATTTTTTTCTCTACTTCCTTTTCACTCGAGTGATGCTTGATCAGCTGATTCAAATCAGCATTGATCTGAAACTATTGAATTAAAGTCAGCACTGTCATATGCACTGACCTTTACAAAATGATTTAAGTCGCCTTGTTAATATAAAAATTGCCATGCAACCGATCTCCACCTCTGAAACCCTTTTTTCCCCTTCCTAGCATTGTTCAGAATGCAGTGCAGCACAGATAAAACAACAAGGCGTATTCACTGGACTGTATATTCCTACTTATTTTTCAATACAACATCATAAGTCTTATATCTGTTGGGTTTATGACCAGAACCAGTCTGGCTAGGCAATCTGGATTAGCTCTTAAATCTACAAGTTATCACCCAAATCTTCCTAGCGAGCAGCTCTCCCTCCAAGACAGATGGTATTATCCATTCATAAATGTCACAGAAACAGAGTGACTATAAAGTAGCAGACAAAGTGAATACAATGGTCCCATAAGCAGATGTTCCCTAGCTTCTGTGACCCCATTTCAATATGTTGCGTCCATTGAGAAGTGCCACATGTTAATATACTGCAGACACTTGCTCTGGAGCATGGAGAATTGTCAAAACTAACGCAACAACAGGAGGTTTTGTGTGTCGTTTTGGCCATGGCACAAAATCAGACAAATATAATTATACCCTGGCGCTTTGTTGTGGTTGTTTTTCATCCCAGAGTCATTAAAAAAAAACTTTTTTTTAAATTCTAACCACATCCCCCCCTGCTGTGGTATTTAAGGAGCTAATCCGCAGAACTCTCTAAAGGCAGCCGTGTCACTCTAAAGAGCACCCTAGCAGGAGGGGGGCAGGTGTGCTTGCGCCCACACGTGTGTCTGTGTGTTGCTGTGCACGCATCTTCTACTCTACAGTCTGGGCAAGGAGGAGGACTGACCTTTTAACAATTATCATGGGACAATCAGAACCTTTCGGCGGTGCCTGTGAAGCCATCTATCCACTGTGCTCCTCTCCACCTCTTCCCATCTCAACGACCCCTTCCTCTTTTCTTCTGCCCCTGCATGCCCCTCACTTTTCTATACCTTGGACCACCCCTTATCTGTGCTGTTGCTGATGTCTTCTGTTACTTCCTTTCACACTAAGCATGGGGTTCTGTGAACAGGAAGGGAGATAGAAAGGCATGTGCAGGAAGTGCAGATTAGGCATGGCTATCATTAATTCCAGGTATCGGCAGTCTGTCTGGCTCTGCAGCTACAGCACCGTGATCACACCCACATACACATTATTGCTTGTATTGCCGCCAGCCATGGAGTTCACACTACATTCTTTTTACTGGATGATCCCTTCTTACCTGTCTGAGAAAAGCATGTTAAGGGAGATCAATGAAGCTTCTGTTCACCGTAGGAAAAAAGCAAACACATCAACAAAATTTCTTCCTCGCCATCCAGCAGACATTTGCAGCCTCTCATTGAAGGCTGAGCTATTGCTCGTCAAGTGCTTTCCAGCAGCCAAGGAGCACATGGAGCATGGCACTTGAAGTCTTGAATACCATTCAGTTTCTGTCCAGTGTTAAAGTGTTTACTGCATAAACGTGTATGCCATGCGCTGCCTTGATGCCACCTGTGCTGCAATTTGCAATATATCAACACCAAAACACTGATGTTATTTTATTCAAAGGGATGTTTATCTGATATATGATCCAAAATCAGAGGAAAAAATTATAGACAATAATACATTTATTTGATATAGCACCTTTCACAAAAATAAAACTCACAGTGCTTCACAATGAAACAATCAAACATGTAATCAATAAAAACAAGGGTAATATAACAATTAAAACAAAGCAACAAAAGCAAAATAAAACAGAGCAAATACAGAACACTGAGGACCCAAACAGAATAGCTGAATAAAATAAGTTTGGGTCAATGATTTAACATGATGATCAAAATGCATGGCCTGATCAAAAACAACATCATGATTCCTAAAATTCGACTATATAGCTGATGAAAGGGACCCAATACTCTGGGCAACCTTTGAAGAATTATCATCACCATCTTGTTTGTGTTTAATTGTATGTCGTTAAGGAAGTGGTGCATGTAGGACTGTGATCACCGGAGAGTAACTAGCAAGAGGGGTGTGTCGCCCGGTGTGTCACTTAAAAACACCTGAAAAAATTTGAAAGACAATCTAGTTCAGAGATATGGTTGTATAGCCATATACTTGACTTGTTTATTGGTTTTTATCCTTACAGCCTTAGGTCTGACTTAAAAAAACTATATTTTTGTGGGCCCCTAGGGGGCAGCAGAACAGGTTATAAACACACCATGACATATCATTAGTTAATGAAGTTGTCAAAAGCTAATGTGTTAAGGTGCAGACACACCAAACCGACATCAAAGAACTAGCAGTGACGAAAGCCAACTGTTGCGTCGTCTACGTCGCCTCACGTCGCCCTGTGTCAGTTGCATTTGAACACATTACACGGACTACATCCGACGGCCAAGTAGCACGTACGTTCTGCGCCTGCATGAGAGAGAGCGGAGTGAGAGAGTGGTACATCCTGTCAGCTGAGGGGTTTCCTATCAGTGCAGCCGAGCACAGCAGCACCTCCACTGATGATTACATCCAGAAATAAACCTGCTGCTTCTTCTCACTTTAACCTGAATAACAAACCAGGGCTCGGTGCTCCAGTTGGATCCAAACGGAGAGTTGGGGTTAGTTCAGAGACTAGCGGAGGCTAACTGGCAGAGATGGGGACTTGAGTCATTGTGACTTGGACTTGAGTCGACTCGAGTCGCTGTTTTGATGACTTATGACTTGACTTGACAAAAAATAAAAGACTAAATAAAAGGCTGAAATTCCCCAAAAATATCTTTAAAAAAAAACAAAAAACCTAGGCCGACAGACGCTCACCGACGGCCCGACTTTGGTCGACGGCCGACCGTGGGCTTGATGTGTCAGGGCATTTAGCAAACTGTTCCACAACCTCCACATCCCTCCAAGTTGCGACACTGTGTAGAATGCAAAGAAATGTAAAGAAAAACAATGCAGTAATTTGCTGATCCTGGAGCCTATCCCAGCTATTATTGGGTGAGAGGCGGGGTACACCCTGGACAGGTCACCAGACTATCACAGGGCTGACACATAGAGACAGACAACCATTCACACTCACATTCACACCTATGGCCAGTTTAGAATCACCAATTAACCTGCATGTCTTTGGACTGTGGGAGGAAGCTGGAGCACCTGGAGAAAACCCACGCTGACACAGGGAGGACAGGCAAACTCCACACACCTGAGGTTCAGATCAGAAGCCCTCTTACAGTGAGGCGACAATGCTAACCACTGCATCACCATGCTGCCTAATGTTCAAACTGATAAACTTATCACACTTAATCTAATGCCTGCAACATGCCTCAAAAAAGTTTGCACAGGGACATGTGTACCACTGTGTTACATCATGCTTTATTTTCTTGTATGTTTTAATCGCACAAAGTAAGCATTAGGAAACTGAGGACACTAACTGCTGAAGTTTTGAAAATGAAATTGTTTACCATTTTTGCTTGTGAACAACTGAAGCTATCAAAGATTATTTTTTTGGCCTTTTCACCTTTATTTGATAGGACACTTAAGGTCTGAGAGAGAGATGGGATGACATGCAGCAAATGGGCCGTGGGCCATTGAATCCACGGCCACTGTGGCAAGGACATAGCCTTGGATGCCTGTTCTACTCTCTGAGCTATTGAGTGCCCCGCTACTGTGGCTTTCAGTCATGATCACCTGTTTACCTGTAGAAAGTTCTAAACAGGGATTTTTTCAGCACTTCAGAACAGTCTTTTGTTACACCTCTCTCAACCTTTTTGAAACATTTTCCAGGCATTAATTTAGGAATGAGTTATTTTTACGAAAAACAATAAAGTTTATTAGTTTCAACATTAATTATCTTGCCTTTGTACTGTAGTCAATTAAATATAGGTCGACAATGATTTGCAAAACATTGCATTCTGTTTTTATTAATGTTTAACACAATGGCCTCTAGTGCACCTGCGCTTCGCCAACTGGGTGTGGCAAGGCAGATTTTGCAAGTTTGGCACACCGTGCGCCTGGTGCAGCTTCTTCTCTTTCCCACCTCCATCCCTCCTACCTGCGCAAGTCGGAAAGAGGGAGGAGAGAAGACGTGGAGTGGGTTTTACACAGCCGATTCACATCACACTAATCAAATGAGCCCCTCTCCTCGCCTTTAAATGCGCCGCGCGAAGGCGTAATGAGAGTTTACTTAATTCGCCATGGCAGAAGAGAGCAGCAGCATCAGATGGCCAAACTTTTCCCAGGAGGAAACTGATGTTTTGGTCCGGGAGGTCCAAGCTCGCAGTGTCCGAATATGCGGAACTGCGAGCAGGCAACCACAGGTTTCCATTACGCGTGCCAAACGTGCCAAACGGTGCCAATCCCCTTTGATCTGACATCAGATGTGACGGGACAGTCAATATAGAGATACATTTATGTGCTGATTGCAGATAGTTGCATTGAATAGTGTTTTTTGTGGGTATTTATTGCATCGTTAATGTGCCTGATATTCTGGAAACTCTTCTGCTACACCGACTGCGCTCCCCCTGCGCTGACAGTAGACCTGGTTTCAGCTGGCGAGCTTTTAGTGCACCTTCGGCAAAGCCTTTTGGCACGAAACTGTCACTGCGCCAAGCTGGATCTGTTGACACCTCCCCCTGCTGCGCTGCAACACCCATCTCAGCGCACCTCGGTCTGCCAAAATACCAAACTGAGCACGCCTCGGGTTGCGCTGCTCGAAACTAGCTCTGCGCGGAGTTTGCCACCCTGCGCCACCCTGTGCCGCGCCGGGAAACTAGAGGCCAGTGTCACAACTTTTTGGGAATTTGGGTCGTATTTACGAGTCCAGCAGACACGGAGCAACATAAGCATTCATTTGGAGTCCAGTGTTTGGCCACCTGATGAATCTAAGTCCAATGTTTTCTCCTTAACTTCTGTATTTGGTCTCAACCGATACCTGAGGGAAATGTCTGGCTCTTAAGCCGCTAATGTCCACCAGCCAGTTACTTACTTGGTCTGTTGCGTGGTGGGCAGGTAGGGTACATTGGGTTTTTAGAGCTATTTCACTGAAGCCAGCCACCTGCTGTGGCCTGAAACTATTCTGGGAGCAGTGAGACTGAACCAAAACAGTTAAGTTGCAGGCTGGGGAACTGCAGAGTCGGGTGATAATTCTCCGAATGGGAATTATCACCCCTCTCATTTGATGTAGTCATTTGATCTAGTGTTAATATAAAAGTATTGATCGGTGCAGCTTTTAAAGCATTACTACACAGTTGATTTACCCATCTCTGAAAACACTTAGAGTGGCTTATTTTTAGCCTATATACATCCAGGATATTGAGAGGACATCGACGTGAAAGGTTCGAGCATTTGAAAAGCCCCAGAGTAAACTCTGCAGAATCACTGGCTTGTGTGAAGGCCAGCATCAGCCCCAGCATGCCTTATTATGCCTGCTGTGAGCATGACGGCAGACTGGCGACTAGACATATATCCATATACACCAGCCCTCTAGGGACAAGATTACACGTAGTTGTCACATCTGCCATTATTCCATGTCACTACCCAGTGGGATGAAGAAGAAAGACAGGCAGAGAGACAGAGGGGGAGAAAGCAGCCACACACATCCTCCATTGCCTTTGAACCTTCATAATGAAACTCACTCCTTGAAGTTTCAATGAAAGCAACAATTTACCATTCCCTTTTTCTTCCTGGGCTGCTGAGCTTATGTTGCTTAGACTGAATCTCTAAAAAAAAAAAAAAAAAAATGAGTGTCCTTTAATCTTCTTCATGCTGGCTGCAAGAGGTGCTCTCATGCATTTAAATGGGGCCATCCCATGGACACACATGACAGCAGGGGTATTGACAGGGGCTGCAGGTGAGCCATTCGGGGCCATATTTCACCGACTAACCAGGCGAGCCCGTGGCCATCGGTTCTGGACAGTGTCTCCCCGGTCTAGAGGCACACTATTTCTTTTCCTATTGCCTCCACTCCCTGCACACATACCCATTACTTGTATAGAAGTGCCAGTATCCTTTCCCTCCATCTTTTTCCATCCTCTATGTGACCTGGGCCTGTCAGATAGATGGACAGCCCTTTGGCACGGTGCTCCTTGTGCTCGTGAATGCCTCTGGAAGTGAGATTGAGTGGCACAGTTAAACCTGACCTCACCTGCTTTCTCTAAGGGGAAAAGATGAGGTTAGGTGTGTGTAGAGATTGTGGTAGTATGTGTCACAACATGTAGCATGAAGTGTTTGGCCCTGCATAGATAAATACACATACTTGTGGCTGCCTTTTAAGAATGTCAACCTTCTGTATTGCTTTTTAACATTTCACACCTCTGTGGCTTAATAGAACGCTGACACCTTTTCTTCAGTGTCTATGCCCTGCATTACTACAGGGTCACTTGCTGTGTGTGTGTTTATGTGTGTTGTTTAGTGTGTGAACGTACTGCCACTCAGCCCCGCTGGTGTTCAGGTCAATCCCACTGCTAGGCCTTGATCCCACTTTTATCACTGTGGGCTGGATAAGAGCAGAGAGGCAAACATGTGGGGGTTTAACTCGGAGACATGACAACAATACAGAACAGAGCGCGCTAAATATTACCCTAAATTGCTCACTTTGGTGGTGACACCAGCGGCCCTTAAATGCTTTCCACCTTTTAGATCCATTTAGGTCCATGAAGGGGAGAGAACAGCATGAGGATGAAACGAGTTTGTTTTGTGTGCACTTGGTGTGTATTAGCTCCACAAGCCTGCACTTCAGACACACACTGAGAGATATGTGATTTACTGATGGCTCACTTGTACCAAGCTCAGCACTGCTCGGGCCCATGTGGATTCAAACTACTTCCCTACCTTTCCTCCTAGTTCTCTCTACCGTCAGCAATCAGAAAAAAAAAAAAAATTAAGTACAAACTTTCTCATAATAGGAGTATGAACCATGCATTCTCTTTTTAGCAACACTAGTGGCATAGCCCCAGGGAAGGCGATGTCGGTCTCCTTGTCTGTCAGTCGGTCAGTCCTCAGCTTTTGTCTAGACTGAAATATCTCAAGCAGCAGATGGATTGCCTTGAAATTTTGTGTAGACATGCATTTTTCTGACAGGATGAAGCCTGCTGACTTTGCTGAGCCTCTGACTTTTCCTCTAGTGCCACCATGAGGTTGACAATTGTAGTTTTGAGTAAAATGTCTTAACTACTTTTGGATGGATTGCCATGCAATTTTGTAAATATGTAAAAAAAAAAAAAAAATCCTACAAAACTAATGACATTCCCATCAGCCTCCGCTGTACTTTATGTTTAGTACTGATTAGCAAATATTAGCATACTGATATGATGAACTAAAGTCCCTTCCCCAGTTGACAAAACAAAACAAAACAATAACAACCACTAACCACGGACTTGCTTTTGAATTTAATTGGAAAGGTTACAATTGGTAAATTCTAATCCCAATCCCCGGACAAATGACTCTGCTGTAGTCATGGGGATTTATCAGCTCCAGTTCTGATTGGCTCAGATCGGCAGGTATTGAAATACCACGCCTGGATGGGTGTGCTACTTTTAGCCCCTTTGCCAGCACGTTTTAAAGATGGGCCACCAGGAAAACTTTTCAAATTATTCAGCACTGAGTTTTATAAGAGACGTAAGATTTAATCAGTGTAACATTCTCACAGGCCTCCATGCTGCTTTCTATTGTTTACTGACCTGTTTTCTGGCCCGTTCATGACGTCAAATGTGACACACTAGAAAAAAAGAAAGAGACAAAGAAACAAACAAACAAAAAACTGAAAGGGCCGCATGGTGGTGCAGTGTTAAGCATTAGCCGCTTTTACATTGCCAGATTTTCGGCGAATGTTGGGCCGTTTTGCCGGCAAGCTGCGAGCGTTTAGACACACAGAGCCGGATTAGTGAGTTGATCCGAGGTGCCCAGTTTTCCACCTCGTAGGGTAGACATACTGGCAGAACCCTTTTAGTTTAAAAAGAACGAGGCACCCTTCCGCCACGGGAGGGGCTGTTGATGACTTGTGGGAGGATCTGTTGAATGATGCCGCACATGCGACCCACTGGCGGTGGATACACAGGAAACAGCTGATAGCAGGAATTAGCAGCTAGTAGCAAGAGGGAAACGCAAACCTGACACTACAGTAAAGATGAGCAACTGGGGGGACAAGGAATTGTGTGCCCTCCTTGCCCTCGCAAACGAAGAGGCCATTAACCATCAGATGACGGGGACGGTGAAGAACGGGCCAACTTATGAGAGAATTGCCGAAGGACTGACCAGCCGCGGCTTCCCTCCCACATCACTGTTTACGTCACACGCTGAGCTACACGTTTCGTTCTTGCTCACGCCCCCCCATTGCCCCAAAAAAGGCACATTCAGTATGAACAAAAGTAGGTAGGCAGCATTTTGCTGCACTCCCCGATTTTGTTTTTATACTGCCAATGCTGAAAGAAGACTGATTGGGCTTTCCTGCAAATTTGCACAATTCCTATTTAAAAAGGGCTATTGTCACCACACAGCAAGAGGATTCCCGGTTCGAACCCAAGGGTCGGGGAGGGTTCTGTGCGGAGTTTGCGTGTTCCCCCTGTGTCAACGTGGGCTTTCCCCGGGTCTAGCTTCCTCCCACAGTCCAAAGACATGCATGGTCAGTTAATAAGTGACTCTAAATTGCTGTAGGTGTGAATGCGAGCATTAATGGTTGTCTGTCTCTATGTGTCAGCCCTGTGATAGTCTGGCGACCACTCCAGGGTGTACCCCGCCTCCCGCCCAATGTCAGCTGGGATAGGCTCCAGCCCCCCGCAAACCATACCAGGATAAGCGGTGACAGAAAATGAATGAATGAATGCTTGGCTGGATTACTGGCAATGGGAAAACAGTCCTTCACCAATTTTAACAGGTTTTCCCGTGGTAAATTTGCAAACCATCAGCATGTTAGTATTTAGGTTAAACCACAGCAAACATCAACAGCCCCACCGAGCACCTAGCATTACTGTATACTATTAGTCATGTTTAATGTTTAGTTTGAACTGAGAAAGATATGCAGGAGAAATTTTTTAAAGCCGCTGTTTATGTCAGGACTGTTACAAAGAGTCTCACGGAATTCATCGGCTGACATCTGTCATCGTGCTTTGCATGGATTGTGTACTCATCCTCAGTGCTTTATAGTGAGTGTTCTTGGCTGCTCCTTCTCCCAGTGCCCACTGCCCCACCAGATGTCTGGCATGTTATTTAGTTGGACCATATGGTAGCCAGCGCTGATGCAGGGCTTTACATACCAAGCCGTCTGTGTGGCAAGAGAGCGCTAAACACTCCTCGTGATGGAGCATATGTCTTGTTGGATGTCTTTTTGATGGAGGGCTGCCTTTGTGAATGCTGGGGTTGGGTTAAGTTCGGGGGACTGAAAACTGATGCTGACTGTTTTCAATATGTGGTTAGTCACTGCATGCCATCTAAGTATCTGATCGCACAATTTGTGAGAAAGCTTTTTCAGAAATGTTCTCATATGATTGTATTTTGTGTTAAATGAGGAAAAATATGTCATCACATCAAATTTACTTCCTATAAAGTGACTTAAACTTTTATATTGATATTGCTTTGTGTTACCTTATTCCACACTAAGTTTATGGTTTTTGAAGCACACACATGCACTGTAATCAAAACGGGGCCCTCGGAGAAACTAAAAATACATCTCACTAATGAGAAAAAAATTGCTTATCACTTATGGAGGGAAAATATTTATGACTCTTCATTACAATATGCTGCTCTCTAATGCATAGGCGTCTCACAGCTCCAGTCGCTGAGTGTTGTTGAGCTTGTGCCTCTTCCCAGCGCTTTGATGGCGCAGCTTCGGATTTAATGGGAAATATTTTTTCCCTGGGAGGGTCTTTGACAGTTGGCACTGGTCGGCTGTTGCAGTGGCCACTGTGGTAAGTAACATATGGGCTTGTTATCTCTCCTCAGAGCTAGAAAACACTCCCAACACCAGCCACTTGCTCATTAGACTGCAGCTCAAGGCAAAGCATGGAAACAGAGAGAAGGAAAGACAGAGTGAGGAAAGGAGAGGAAGAGTGACAGTGATGAGGCAAGAGTCGAGGAGACAGAATGGCAGCAGACAAAGAGAGCTCGAGAAATAAATGCAAGATGGGAGGATGGGAGGGAGATAGAAACACACACACACACAGAGTGATTATGTGTATTGGACATAAGTGTGCAAAATTAGTATTTGCGTCCAAGTGTGCACGTCTGCATGAAAGACAAAAGGAGTTGATAAAAGAAGAAGTTGAAAGGCATCGAATGACACCCACAGAGACACAGGAGAGAAACGCGATGGCGAACACACCCATTCCGTCAGCCCGTATAGCAGCAGCAGCAGCAGCTGTGAGCCCAGTCAGAAGCTCTGCGTGTGTGTGTGTGTGTGTGTGTGTGTGTGTGTGTGTGTGTGTGTGTGTGTGTGTGTGTGTGTGTGTGTGTCTGTGAGTGAGAGAAGCACTGTGGGGTGGTCTCCAGCTGAGTATGTCAGGTGCTCTGCACTCTACCAGCTGTTCACAGCTCTTCACACAGCAAGAACCCACAAGCTGGTTGAGAGTGTACAGATCTGGAACCTAATCAACACTAACACAATGGCAGCCCTTCGTTCCTGCTTTTCTGAGCCATTGATACACTCTGAAAGTTGTGCAAATTTTGTCGGCTAAAATAGATTATCACAGTCCATATTAGTTCCCTAAAGCCCGGTTTCCACCGAGCATTACCGTAAAGTTCAGTTCAGTTCGGTAGGGTGTTTTTCCCGTTTCCACTGTGAAAAGTTGTGGATGGTACCAATGGAACCGTTCTGTACTGTCCCCATTTTTGGTCCCCCCTCTGTTGGGGTACCTAGCACACAGATCTGGTACTAAAAGGTGGAGCTGTGAACACTGCAGTCTGCAGTCCAGTAATGAGGAAATACAGTGAGTAATGGACAGAGCAGCGAGTAGTCTCACTCACCAGACCTTTCTCAAGAAAAGAAAGGTCTGGCTGGGCCGACTCTCACTTTGAGATTGGAGAAAAAAACGCCCCGGCTGCTTGTACTTCTTTCAACCAATCACAATCGTTCTGGGCGGTGCCACAGCAACGGTGCGCTTGCAAAAATATTGCTGGGGGGAAACAGGTTTTGGTGTAACACACCCACAAAAATATTGCCTACAGAACGCGAACCATGGCAGAAAAATGGCTACATCCCCACAAGATCAAACACCGCAAAAGTTAGTAAGAACTTGTTGAAAACGGTTGAAAACTGCTACACAACCGGAGGTGGTAGGGCGGGACTTCAGCGGGTGGCTTGTTCTTCCACCCACTCAGACTAAGCAGCGAGTAACAACAACCCCGCCCACATTTAAGAGTACTGTTTGCAGTGCCATGGTACCATGTCTGAAAGGTTACTTTTGGCTCCAAACGTACCACACCGAAAGTGTTTGGTGCAAACTTTAGTGGTCTTTTCAGTACTTTTAAATCACTCACAGGTTTTCATTCACTAATATACGGCTGCAACTAATGATCATTTTCATTATCTATCAGTCTTATGATTAGTTTTTGTATTGATTGATTAGTTAAGTTGTAAAACAAAAGCACTAGTGAATAAAGCCCGTCACAGTTTCCCAGAGCTCAAGGTGACATCTTTATCTATTCATTTATTTTTGTCCAATCAAATTACTTAAACCTAAAGATGTTCATTTGGCAGTCCTATAAAACAGAGAAATCAGCTAATCCTAACATTTGAGAAGCTGAAAATTGAATCTGTAGAATTTTTTCTAACCATAGCTTTATGACTTTTTGTTGTCTGTTTTTTTTTTTTTTTTTTTTGTTCTGTTCTGTACGACATCTATTGCACGTCTGTCCGTCCTGGAAGAGGGATCCTCCTCAGTTACTCTTCCTGAGGTTTCTTGGGGAGTTTTTCCCTATCTGCTGTGAGGGTCCTAAGGACAGAGGGATGCCGTATGCTGTAAAGCCCTGTGAGGCAAATTGTGATTTGTGAGTTTTCAAACTTGTGAACTTCCAAAACCACAATGCTTTTTTGTGTCAGCTTCATAAAAACTGTAGCAGTGATCAATCCTGAACTGCTTTCAAGAAGAGAGAAGTGGAAATTTATTTATTTATCTCAATCTCTGGGGAAATTCAGGGGAAGTTCTTTTTTTTTTTCCACTGTTATATTTACACACACACACACACACACACACACACACACACACACACACACACACACACTCACTCACACACACAAATACATTCATGCACACAGAAGACCTATGCACATGCATTATATATAGAGAGATGTCAGAGCAATGGGGCTTCCTCACAGGATGGCACCCCGAGCAGTTGGGGGTGTAGTGCTCAAGAGCACCTCGGCAGTGCTTAGGAAGCAAACTGGCACCTGTCCAGCTAACAGCCCACACTCTGTACTGATGAATCCATGTTGGAACTTGAGTTGCACGCAAGCCAAGTCTCCATAGACTGAGCTACTGCTGTACTTTTTGCTTTGGTCTATAACCTTTTACCTTGCTGGGGTTGGATCCACCAACAAACATATTGCTCTTGGCGCTTGGCCTTATGGAGGAAGAAAAATAAGTAGCTCATTAAACTCCCTGTGACAGTCTGTGTTGGCTCTGTGTTGTAAATGTACTGTAGTGTAGTGCTCACACAGGCATTAAACTGTTAAAGTGCTTACTATGTTGTGAGGATCAAGAGAAGGAGCGCTGTAAGCTTGTTATTGCAGTGTCACATCACAGAGAGCCCCAGGTACATCCATAAAATGGACTGTTGGATTCTCATCCATTCATTCATCCATTATCCTCCGCTTATCTGGGGCAGGGTCATGGAGGCAGCAGGCTAAGCAAGGCATTCCAAATGTCCCTCTCTGCAGTAACAGTTTCCAGGTCCTCCCGGCGGACCCTGAGGCAGTCCCAGGCCAGATGAGATATATAATCCCTCCAGCATGTTCTGGGTCTACCCCAGGGTGTGCTATCACTTGGAAGTGCCCGGAAAACCTCTAAGAGGAGGCGCCCAGGAGACTCTCTGATCAGATGCACGAACCACCTCAACTGGCCTCTTTTGACACAAAGGAGCGACAGCTCTAGTCCAAGCTTCCCCCGGATGTCTGAGCTCCTCACCCTATTTCTAAGGATAAGCCCAGCCAAGCTAAGACGCAAACTCATTTTTGCCACTTCCTTGATCTAATTCTTTTGGTCATGATCCAAAGCTAATAACTATAGCTGAGGGTCCGAATGTAGATGGAGTGGCAAATCAAAAGCTTTTCCATTTGGCTCAGCACGTTCTTTATTACAATGGAATCGTATAACTCCTGCAGCACTGCTAATGGGTCACCAATCCTCCTGTCCATCTGACGCTCCGTTTTACCCTCACTCATGAACAAGACCACAAGACACTTGAACTCTTTTGCCAGGAGCAGAAACTCTCAACCCAGAGGGAGCAATCAAGCATTTTCCGGCAGATAACCGTGGCCTTACACATGGAGGTGCTGACTCTCATCCCAGCTGCTCCGTACTCTGCTGCAAACCGCCCCAGCACATGCTGGAGGTCACGGTGTGATGAAGCCATCGGAACCACCAAAGAGCAGAAGTGCAATTCTGAGGTCCCCAAAACTGGACACTCTTCTCCCCACGGCTGCACCTTGAGATCCTGCCCATTAATATCACAAACAGTATCAGTGACAAGGGGACAACCCTGGCGGAGGCCAACACCCACTGAAAAAGTTCATATTTTGTGTGTACAACTGTGTAAAACTCTAAAGATGAGTATACAAACACAGCTCTCACTTAGGTTATTCAAGTTTCAGATGGCTCTGGTACCCCATATTCTTGCAGTACTCCCAACAGGACTCCCCAGGGGATATGCTTGTAAGCTCCAAGTCCACAAAGCACATGTAGACTGTTCTCAAACTCCACCCAACACTGACAGCCCAACAGTATCCATTTTTGTATGTTCACTTGAAACAATGTGCACTGACTGAAAGACAGTTAATTCAGGTTATGCAGTTGGAGGTGGATAATCTGCTGCCCCTCATTTAATGTGTCTCAGAGGGAATCAACCAAACTGCATGTACTTCTTTGTCCCTATGTGCATTTGAGTGTGTGAATTTATTCATATACAGATTATATCGTGCCTGCTGGCTTGTGCGCATTGATCCCATTGCTCCTTTGTCATTAGCATGAAAGTGGCGAGGGTCCATCAAGGAAGCTGCAGACTGAAATAAAGAACCTTTGGACCCCATCTCAGGTTAAAAGTTAATGGCTGCTAACCAAGGAGTCTGAAGGCCCCTAGTCTGGGGAGGGGTCTGAATTGTTAATGGTCTCAGGTCTCACACACACACACACACACACACGCACACACACTTAAATGCCCAAAGAGATACACTCACTTGCACTCTTCCCATTATGGGGTGCACTTTAATCTGGTGTAATGTAGTAAATGGGGGCAAATCAGGTAGTATTGATTAGAGCTGATTGCTGGTTTGACTTCCCCTGAAAATCCTTGAGGGTCTTCAAGAATCAAGGGAATTACACTGAAAGGCCATCTGAATGCCACAGTAAGTCAAGCTGTAATTTGATAGACCGCTTTTAATGCCTGAGTGAGCAATGAGGCCGTACTTTGTTGCTTTGAACTTCTGGTTTCACTCTGAATTTGCATAAATCAATAAGATACTGCCTGTGTTTACTAGTGTGGTGTAATACAGAAAATGTATACCTCTGTTGGACAACCATGAACTTCAGTAATTTGTTTTTCATAGGAAAAATACTCGAAGTTACCGGTTGTAAAACAATTATTTTTTTTAATCAAACCAACACAACTCACATAGATATAAAACTTTTTGATTTTGAATACAATTATTCAGTTGCTTTATTGGTGAATTTTAACCAGCTTGAGTCCTCAAGTGATGTTTTTCTTGCATCATAATTGATTTAATTATTGATAGGTAAAAACTTATGAATAAATTATAAAATCATAGTAACCATTTCGTTGTTCTTGCTGGAACAGTAATGAGAGAAACATGGGGAGAAAAAAAATGCTTAACATCACTGACTCCCTGTTGTGAACCTAGGTTTCACTGAACTAGCTGTACTGGATGAAAATGGAAATGGCTTTAGAATAAGAAAGTCTGGGTGATTGTGGTTCACATTAGGAGGAAAACAGGAAGTGGTGGGGCATAAAAAGGCATCTAAACCGAGCTGCATAGGTATGTGGGCGGTGGGAGGGCTTGTGATCTCTTATAACCCTTGTCTAGACAAAGTGACATAAAGAGGAATGGTATTTGGAAGTAGGAGAGCAAAGGGCAGGGAGTCGTATTAAACAGTTGAAGAAATGGTACCTGTGGAGGGAAAGGCAGCCAATGCATCCAAGATTCTATAACCTTGGATTTAGCTTGTCTGGCCATCTTTGTTTTTTCTCATTATCGTGAGCGCTATGATATTGTAAGCCTCTAAATCATCTGATGGCTTGAATGCAGAATCTGCTTTGCCTTTTTGGCAAGCCCTCCACACTTTGTGCACGCCAAGCTTAAAGTACAAAGCTATTGCTCCTGAGGAGGCAAGGGATTTACTGAGGTACCTCCGTTAGACCAAGATAAGAGTTACAGCTTTTACAGAATATATAAACACACACATTTTTCATAAGAGCTGCCATTAGTTGGTTTTATGAAGAAATACTAGCTGTAGCATTTTCTCCTCTTTGACCCTCCCTGGCTGCCTGTGTTGAGCTTGTTAGCAAAACTGCTGCTACACCTTCCTACCACTCACTACTGTTGTTTTTCCTCTTTCACTGCAAACACCAATTAAACGCTCATGTGATTTACGAGTTACTGCCCTTGTAGGACCCCTATTGGAGGAACACCTATCAACACACACTGAAAAACCATCTCCTTAATTAATCACCTTGGTAGAGCGAGGTCTACATATTAGGAATGGGTCTCAAATGCAGAAAATCGTCCTTAGGAAAAACACAAAGAATGTTCCTTTTTTTTTTTCTCCTCCTTCGCCTCCATATGCGCCTCCAGCAGGCCATTGCATCTGTCTCATATCTGGTACTTCCTTTGAAAGTTCACAGGCATCTTGGGTTTTTAAAGCAACACCGCTGCTCACGGCTACGATTGGGATGGGGAGGAGGTGGTGTCTCTTTCTCTGCCATCACCTCTCTCATCTACCTTCTCTTCTTCTCTTCTGTTTTCCGTAACAACTACGAGTGCGTAGGGGAGGGAATGGGGAGGGACCCACTGGCATCGCCAGGCCACTTGAGCTTCTTCTCCCGCAGCAGTAACAGCAGCGTCAGCCCACTTCTCAGACCGATGCATTCTCCTTCCTTTCAATTCTGCAGTGCCAGGCGGAGGGGAATTAGTGTGTATGTGTGTCTCTGCAGAAAAACACACCCCGAGGTCTCAGATCAAATGAGATCGGCACTCTTCAACATTTTGCATGTGGTTACGTGAAAGCACAGGCAAAACGTGTGTTCGAGTGTGTGTGTGCAGCTCATGCAATGCAGATGCATCTTGTCATTACCGTCGAGTAACAATGTCAACATGAATAACTGAAGGGATTAACGGTGGATATTAACAATGAGTCACACAGTATGGGGATGTATGCTAAGCTACAGAAAACAAAATGTGTGTTTGTGAATCTGCTTGTGTATATGCATACAGGTGTGTGTGTGTGTGTGTGTGTGTGTGTGTGTGTGTGTGATGTATGATTCAGTCATAAGACTACAACCAACGGCTCAGCCACAAGGCTTAGTGTTAATCTAAAGAGATATTCTTTATCAACACAAGCACATTGCAGACATTTAGAGATGTAGCATGGTGATTACATTTTGCTCCTTTCGTTGCTCCTCTTTCCTTTGGCCTTTTTTCCCCATTCAAAAGTCTCTCAGTAAGTCATAATACAAGTAAGGGCTTAGATTTATCAAAGTGGGTGTGTGCGCTTCCCTTCCTACTTTGACCTCAAATGGCCAAAATCCAGAGAAGATTGATGATAGTCCAGTCGAGATTCCCTGATTGTCGCTCTCTTAGTTTCTGCAGTAAAAGCCTTGTAAGGTCAAGGAGCCAAAGCGGCAGAGATGCAGGAAAAGGCAAACGAAAATCTGAACACAAACTCACACCAGCATCAAAGCACAGGGGATGATTGTTTAAGGCCACACTGTTCAATCTCTGAGCTGTGACAGGAGCCACCCTGGTGGCCAACAAGCTGGTTATATTTGTTTTTTTGGGGGGGCTTTCGTTGGTTGGTTTTGGGCTGACCTTGTTTCATAAAAAGCAGGTAATTGGCAGCAAAGCTTCCGAGCACTAAAAGCTAAAAGCTAAAGAGCTGCGAGTGCTTTCTCCTGATTATCTTCTAATGGTTTCAAATTAGCTGAGCATAATCGCACGCCTCTTCTTCACTCTCTGCCGCATCACTCCTCCAAATGTCACATTGAAAGCCAGCAGGGAGTAAATGTAGGAGGGAGCGAAATGAGCCCAAGGGGGAAAAAAAAAAAACAAAATATGGAAAATGGTATACACAGAAGCGATGACAGTATACATGATTTATTGCTATACAATACTTTAATGTCTTTGATAGAAAAGACCTGTAACTGTGCCTTTGCTTTGCTTGTAAAAGATATAGTTCTCTTTAACGCCAAAAGATTCCTTTATTGTGTCTCTGCCTCCTATTGTGTGTCCATAAAGTCACATGTATATTGTTGTTTCAACCAATAGTCTGTGATGGGGCGAGGTAAGGGAATGAATTTCGCAGTCAAAGCCCAAAGCTGTCGGGCTGTTTATTGTTTCCTGTTTGTGCTCTAAAGAGTGGAATAGAGTTTGGCGCAGTAAATCCTGAATTGTAATGAACAGTTTAACTTGAATATAAAGCAATCTGACAGCGTCCAGGTGGGTGAGGTTGCATATTACCTGCTGTCTCCCCTGCTTCTGTTCAAAGGCTAATTTCATGCTCAATATGCCAGCATTTGAGACAGACCAAGTAAAAATTTTGGCATATTTTTGATACATCAGAGAGTGGACCACCTGTGATTATAAGAAATGAAGACCAGGGGGAGAGAGATGCAGAGTAGGAGAGAGACAGTCCTGGTTTATCCTGAATAAAGATGTGGGGTTCTGGTTTAGTGGCAGATGCAAAGAGGGGTATGACAAGCTGGTTGTGTCCTGCTCTTAAAATGCACTTCATCAGTTTGTTTTTCTGTTATTTTGCAAGTGTTCGTCCAGCCTCTTCTGTGGTCGACTGAGTTGCACTCTTTGTATCGCCAATCAGGGATGACGCCTTTGTTATTTTGTCTTGGCTGTTACTTTCAGGTCAAACCATTTTAGCATTTTTATTATGAGTACACCGTGTTCACAGCATTAATTTCCCTCCCTGTGCTGTTTCTTTTGTTAAATTGGACAAGACATTTGTGAAAGTGCCAAATTAAACATCTTTGTTTCGCTGAATCACATGTAGATTAATCTCAACCTCTTTGTCCTTGGAGTTTGTCTTCTTCCAAATTGTTCAATTTTCCGACAGCAACTCAAGTCCGGCATTTAAGAATCATTTCTATTGTAAGGGTCAGATCAACTGGACACTTGACTCACTTTTGGCACCAGAGCTTTTCTTGATTTGGTTTTCCACTGCCGATGGTACCCTGTCAGTGTAGGCGGGATTATCAGCTAATTGTCATATCAACGCCCAAGAAACTGCTGTGACATCATCCTCAAGGCGCCGCAGCATGATCTGTTCAATCCAGCTCTCGCTTGATCCTTTCATTGGCAACCACACAGAGGAACATCTGCACTCCGTCAGTTGACTGTAGCGTGGTTTTGCTGGCTTCCTTTGCAGTTGCTATAGATGGCTTGACTATTTAAAAATGTTGGGTTCGTGCAAGATGTCCCGTGTTGTTGTGTGCAAGTGACAATTTTAGTGACAGTTCTCTCTGACCAATCAGTGCTCTGCAGTGTTTTAACTCTTGTATCCGATCAGCGCACTTAGAACCTCAAATACCAGGTACCAGACACTACCCACAACTCTTCCCAATGGAAATCCAGTTTTAACTGAGTCAAGTCGTGTTGAGCAATGCTGTACCATCCAGCGGATATGAGTCTTTATACATTTTGTCACTATATATGGTTAAAACAAGATCTTTGCTTGTTGCAAATTAGCATGTTTGTGTAGGAGTAGATGTGGGTGAGGTGGGATTTGCTATTTTTCATGGCAGCCAGTTATGTATATACATATTTGATTAGTACCAACTGTCTTGTTCACACTGGCAGCACAACTGAATTGAATTGATCTCTGCTTTTCAACCCTATCGCCATTCGCCAGACATGAACATTAGTTTTGGACCATTCTGCAGAACTCTGGATTACATTTCTTTTTTTTTCACATTCAATGCCAAATTAACAAAACTACCATATTGTTTAGGTTAGAGATTGTTGTTATAATGAATTCAAAATGGTCCAAATGGTAAAAGGACCTGCACTTACATACGCCTTCCTAGTATACAACATGTCACGCTCTCCCATTCACACACTGGTGTCCAACACTAGTCCGAGGCAACCGTACAAGGTGCCACTTGCTACTTAGCTTAAACATTCACACTCACACATCAGTGGCAATTGATAGGGTTCAGTGTCTTGCCCAAGAACACTTCAACATGCGGACTGGTGGAATCAGGGATCAAACAGCCACCTGTCCAATTATTGGACAACCTGCTTTACTTCCTCAGCTACAACCACCCTATATGGGTAAGGCATAGTTAGGGTCAGGCAACTACAACACTTGGTTAAGGTTAAATATTGTAGTTAGGGCAAATAAAAATACAAATGTTAATTGATAGTCTGTGACAACTGGCAGATTCAGGTCTGCATGAAAATTGGTCAGAGGTCAAACTGGTCTGCCCCTACTTCTACACCCTTGCTTTCCACATCATTACATATGGGTCACACTACTTTCTGCATTGGTATTAACATTCATTGGAGGTAAATTGTAAGGTACATGGAAGTAATTCCAAGTGTTACCAGCTCACCTTTTCTTCCCCTTTAAGGGGCAGTGGCCTTGTTGGTAACCTGTGAGGGTGTGAAGTGTACTTCATTGTGTGTGTGGAGGGAAGCAGCTCTCTCTTTGTGTCACAGTGAAGACGACAGGCGGCAAAGAGTGATGATAGTCCGCAGACTGAAGTGTCTAGATACGCTCAGGGCTACTGTTAAACCTCATGAGAAGGCCATGTTTGTTGTATTGTGGTGAAGACTGCAGTAAAGCCATTGTTAGTGAACGGCACCTGAACGCATCACCATCCTTCCTTCTGCCAAATGGTCGGGACTGCTAGAAAATAGTTACCAGCTAGGAACGAGCCAAGCTAAATTAATGGTAATAAGCCAGCATGTTCCCTACTATGGTTTGGAGCCGGTAGGTGGTCATCGAGAGGTAACACTGGGGACACTGGGCTGGATGTCCATCACTCTGGTGAACAAGCACGAACAGTATTTGAAAATGAAAATACCCACAATTACAGATCAACGTGCATAAGAAATCAAAAAATGAATTCCTATTAAATTATAGCAAGAGAGGCGGTTGAATATTACTTTGCTTGAAAAAAAAATAAAGGGGATTTTAGCTATTACCTGTCATCCAAAGCTGATTTTCAACTGCATGAAAGCCTTTTACTTCAAATTAATGAATCTCTGCAGCAACCTGCAGGTTACAGGACTGGTCCTCCAATTTAAAAATGTAATGGTGCAGACCAATTACCCACAATGACACCAGGGGTTTTTCACTGTCTGTTTACTATTAATGTTGTTGAATGGTTAATAACTGTTTAAAAACACATACATGGAGTATTTGCATTATTAACAGTAAATCCTGATGTGTGTAGCCTTTATGCTGCCCTACACAAACCCATTCATTTGGCAGGTTTCAGGTCCTGATCAGATCATTAGAGAATAGTTGCAATGATAGGTGCGTGTAAATATAACCAGTAATGAATGAGACTGATTAATCCTGCAGAGACAGAAGTTTAGTGCTTCCCTCATCTTGCATTTTTCCCCATGGTGAATAATTTGTCACATGTCCGTGTGAGGAAGGAAGTGCCCGTGGCTCTGGCTGTCTCTATCCCTTCTTATGCGAGCGCACAGTTAATGCACAGACCTACAAACACAAACACAAACACATTCTCCCCCTAATTACTCTTGCTCTCTCTGCTCTCTTCTCACTTTCTGTCTTTTTCTCTCGCTCCCTCTTTCTTTCCGTCTTTGAAGTTTGAAATTAGAGTTGAAAGCAAGGTCAGTGTATTTATAACATTTTCATCAGAGATTTATTATTCTTGAGGAATTGGAAAAACCAAACCAAATAGAGGATCGTTAGCCGCAGAGGACATGATGTTTTTCTTTTCCAAACCTGATGAGTAAAAAGGCCCCTGTACACTGTAGCTGGGTGTATCGGGCTATGAATGGAAATTAATGTTATTTGAGGGAATGTATCAGAAAATAAGAAAGTAAAATGCGCAGAGATGTAGAGGTCCAAGAGTACATCTGAAAGGGAGTGTGTGCCTTGCAGATTATGATGTTAAATGTGAGTGTTTTTATCCCCCTACCTGTGTCTATACCATAATTCACACAAACCCAGCTATCAGGAAAGCATTAGTGTATAGTGCAGTGTATCTCCATGGAATTCATCCATCCTGTAGTTGTGGAAGTAAAGTGCTTTTCAAAGAGATGCCCTCTCCAACATTGTTCCTTTAAGGTTGACCTATGATTACAATTCACTCCTTTCTTCTCCATCCTCCCCCTTCATTGCTGTCAGCTGGACACCCGGCGCTATATGGTGACAGGGGCTGAAATGTCATTCACACTTCCTCTCTCACTATTGTCTTCCTTTATTCATCTCCTCTCCCTTTCCTTTTCTCTCCCCATCTTCCCTCACATTCATAGAGGTGACAGGGTTATCAGAGCATGAGTAGTTGTTTTTTACCCGATCCATTTTTATCTATGCTTTGCGAGGATTAATTCTCCGGTCACACATGCTACTCAGCCAATCAACTTTCCCACCCCTCCCCACCCCCTCGCTTTGGTTGTTTTTGAGGTGGAAAAAAGACAATTGGATCCTTTGTCACCTCAATCGAGTGTCTCCACCCCAGCAGCCCCACCCCACCCCTTCACCCGTCTTCCATCTCTCCATATCTGGAAAAAACATCTTCATTTTAGCTTGGTCATTTGACTACAGCAGTAACTCTGTATGACTTCATTTAAAATGCTGTTTGGCACGATTGTGAAAGTCTTGTCAGTTGGTATTAGAGAGATGGGTTACTTGGGGATGTTGTGCGTGTGTGTGTGTGTGAGGGAAAGAGAGAGACACGTTGGTTGGGGCAAAGCTGTTAGTGATGCTGTACAGAGACAAAGCTTCAATAATAACCTTGCTAGAGAAACAATCTGAAAGAGACAAACACTGAAATATTGTTTCTTAGAAAACATGGTCGATACGGAGGAGCGGGGCAGCTTCATTTCAATTCAACACGGCAACTCCTATCAGATTTAGATAGCGTATGAATTCCCACATGATGCCGCTCTCGCAAATGTGTTTACAACTTGGAACTCTTAAATGCTTTCAGTATAAATTTTCAATATATGTTTTTTGTTAGTTTCACAGTCAGCCAGACAAACAAAATAGCTTTAATGGTTTTTGTGGAGTAAATCAAGATAAGTCTTTAAAGCAGCCTCATATAGGCACCAGAATTAAAGGTACAAAACTGGAAACGTGCCTCGTGGAACGAAGAAGCCATGCTGGCACAGATAACACCCACAATAAGAGTACGACTATAGCGCTTTTTTTTTTTTTTTTATAACAGGGCCAATGAGTAACTTTAATGGAGCAGTTGGGGTTTAAGTGCCCTGTTTATGGACAAATTGACAACAGTTGGCAGAGTCTGTTACTCTCCACACCAGCTTTTTGATAGTGCTGCTGTTGACACTTTTCAGCAGGTAACCCATGAGCTTTAATGGTTTACTCCCCACCTCTGATTTTTATGTGTAAATGATTTTGATTGATAAATAAATGCGACTCTGATGTGCAGAGAGTGGAAGACTGTTAGTTTAATCATGGCAGTTTAATGCACTGCCATGCAAGTGCAGGGCAGAGCCAAACACTCTGAGGCAATTGTTTTATTCAAAATCTGACATTTCGGTACACATTTCCACCTCCTGAATTTACACTTCAACTGAGTGACATGCGATATAAAGTCTACATGCTCGCTGATGGGTTGAGAAAGACCTCTATCTTACTAGAAACAGCCTCAGGCACCATCCTGATGAAAGCAAGAAAGCTCAAAACAATTGTTAAATAAAGCATGGTGTTCTGAAGAGAAGTTGTTTGATGTGTTTTAATTTTTAAGAACGGCTTCTAAATTATCTATTACATCCCAATCAGGATTACAAACATGAAACGCAAATACAATATTTTAATTTCGTGCTGAAAGAGCCCCTCAAATTAAATTGTATAACAAAGACAATCAGTTTTGTGCTTTATGGATATTTTACCAACATATTTTCTCTTCTTTTTGACCTGAGAAATAGTGAAGAATTGATTGTGCGCAGGTAAGGGTGCAGTTATAGTATAGAATTTAAAGTATGTGTTTATTGTTTGCAACGCCTCCTGGGGTTTTAAAAGCATAATTATACTTTTTGGGTTCATTCAGGGTCGGGTCACATTTCATGAACAACAAAAAGACAAGCGATTCAGCAAGCCTTCTCTCGACTTTCTGTCAAACTAATGCAAAAGATTTTCTCGGATTATTTATGATTTGACTTTGAATGACAAGCTGATACTGTGAATGTGCTCGATACACAGCAGGCGATGAATTCAGGTCAAGAGTGGATCACAAAATAACACACATATTCTATAGTTTATCGGCACAAATAAGACATGCGAAGGACAAACAGCAGAACAGCCTGCAAACACACAAATCTATCAGCATTTAATCTTTAAGCGTCCTTGTTCTCTTTTTGACATATCTGCTTGCTGACAACAAAACAGAAATTGATCATGGTGTTTCGGCACGCAGATCATGAGACAAAGACATTTTGTTATTTATGATCTTTGAGTGAAAGTAGGTTAAAGTTTATGATGCTGCAGTGCCACGCTTCAATGGCAAAAATAGCATGCATAGTCTGCCAGATCCAACTGTAAAGCAATTTGCTAAATGATCAGTACCTTGACATAAATGTGTCTGACTGAGATGACAGCTTATCAAAGAACAATAATGCAACTGATACATGAAACTGATTTAAAATCGGGAAAAGTTTTTGGTGTAACTGAGGGCTTACAACAGTGTCATCACCAAACATACAACTGGAGAAAATTGAAAGTATAACAATAAAACTTGCTCAAATTAAATCCAAGTGACTATCCCTTCTTACTTCATAGAGTGCTATAGAATGAGTCCCAAAACATGAAAATTAGTGAGCATTTTTGCACTTCCGGCTCCCTCTTCCTGAAGTCAACAGGTTTTTTGAATGGGTTTTCAGTTAGGTGTCGCTGACCAAGCAGTCAAAGCACAAAAACACGGGTTTAAAGTTTAAAAAAAGGTGGGTTTATTTTCCCAGAAAGCAAATGTTACAAAGCAACTGACGAAAGATAACAAAATTTGAGTTATAGGGCCCTCAAAAGAGGTCAACAATACATAACGTCTTTTGCCCAACTTCAACCAGGAAGTGACTTCAGGTAAAGAGAAAATAATTCATAACTTACAAAAGCAAATAGCAAAATGACAAAACAGTGTAAACTAAATGTGTATGCTTCATTTAGAAAACAGTGTGTTGTCTAAGTGCTGATAACTTTTAAACTAAACAAACTGGTGTTGTTTGTATTTCACGTGACTGCAAATTAAAAGGTAACTGAACATGTGGTAATGGTGTGGGTGAGCATGGGCATCATTCAACCTTTTGTGTGGCTGTGGACACGGCATTCACAGTGTCTGAAATAAGGTCTAATGTGAACCCAAGCTTAAGATATTTTCACATTTTAATTGACACAAAGTAGGTCAGTAAACACCTAAGTTGTGACTCTGGAAGCTTTTACATGTCTTATAAAAGGCGGTTGCTAACAAGTGGCCAACGAGGCTGCAGGACATCATTACGGAAAACACGGCTCTGAAGCAGTGTTGGCTTTTGTTGCTTTTTACATGTGGCAATTGCATGTATGCTTAAAAAATAACAAAAGTGTTGTTCAATTGTAGAGATTATCTTGCCGATCAAAACATGTAAGTACTAGGGGCATGTCATATCATCTTGTTCATGATAATACCGTTATAATTTTTAATATCATATGAAAAACTCGAAACTTTTTTTCGACATGTTGACATATTGACGTCATACAGTTACCGACGGCAACAACAAGCATGGCTGAAAGTGAAATCAATACAGTAGGTTCGTTCGAGATGAGCCAGTCCTGCGCAGATTCGATCACCAGTGATCGGCGCACAGTGCATGCCGGTTAGTTTTGTGTCCGACTTCATCCCGACTTGCTCTGATGTATTACAAAAGTGGACGGCGATAAAGCCGCGAGAGCGAGGCGGCCGCAGTTTTTAGAGCCAGGCACTGCAGTTGCTCTCCACTGCCTGCACCGCCTGGCTCTCACCTGATCTAACAGCTGATTGGTTCAGATGCCGACGCAACAATATGACGTTTTAGATAAACTACTCATTTTTGTTGAATTTTAGAGATTAAGATTGTATTTGTCTGACCTGAAGGTTTATTCTGTGAACAGAAAACATGTTGTGTGACTGATGGTGAAAACAAACTGATATATGGGTCTGATCACTTTTTTAATGAATTGACATCATTCCAGACAGGATGTTAGTGTGTCTGTGACTTCCTGTACGGACTGCAGCTTTTTGTCACCGCCCCCCGCTGCGGCCGCCTGCTCTCGTCTACTTTCCAGGCGAGGCGCAGTTCATCTCGAACGATCCTAGTGTCTGTCCCTCTCCTGCCTGTGTGCACTCCGATGGGAGTTGGTGTTGTCAAGGGATTTTGTCATAAAGCTTTCGCAATGTAAACCACCGTGACACTTGTGGCTCGACAAAAATGTCTTATTAAGAAGCTGCAGCAGTGTGAACTGGCCTGTCTGAGCTCGACTCAAGCTGGCTGATGGTCTCACCTGTGACTCAGCTGGTCAAATCGCCGGCGGCTGGTTTTACAACCTCACCTGTTTGTACAGCCAATTGTCTTGTAGTGAAGTCCACTGGTCAAGTCAAAATGATCACAGACAGCGTGTTCACTTGCTGCAGCAGGTGCTTTGTCCCCGCCGAGCCCTCTGTTTCCATCCTCATGGAGTGCCAGGGTCAGACGGTGGTTTGCTGATGCTCACTGTATGTGCTTATGCCCCGACATACATAAATTCTCATTGACTGATTAAAATGCAGCTGTAGCCAGTATCTCACTATCACTATCCTCATTCATCTTTTAAGAAGCTACAAATTATATTCAGCCACAAAATAAGCTTGGAAAGCTTGTAGTTGTTGCACAGAGATAATAAACCGTCTCGTTGCGAATCTTTGATCTGAACGGGGCTTAAGGTGTGTCCAGCCAAAATGACTGCAGACCTGACACACACACACATGCACGCACCTGAAATTAGAATAGTAAATCCTCTTATCACGACTTTATAAGAAGAAAAAGTTACTCTTCTTCATTTGCTCGCATTTTGCGTGCTCCAACATTTATCATATTCCAAAGTCATTGATCATTATTTGTGTTTCTCTCCTCATATCTGTATATACGATACCTTATCCCAGCCACTTCACCCACAGTTTGTGGAAACAGTGATGTATGCCCTCCACATCCTTCATGATTGATTGCATCTTTGCTGCTGACTCGTTTTAAAACAGACTGTACCTTCTTAATTCATCCGAGTTGTTTTTTTGCCAGAGTAAAGGTTTCTCCCTCCCCTCTCCTGCTCACTGAGTCTCTGTTTGTGTGGGAGTGAGAGCAACGGGAGTGAGCACTAGACGGTGATCACGAGGCAGGGTGATCATTATACGCAGCGTTGGCATGAGAACGCTCCGTGTTACTTTGAACATCAGTGTCACATACATGCACATAAAAAGATTCTTCATTCTACTTCGAAATTTTGATTTGTATATTAAAGCCTGCTTTTCTGAAGGTATGTGTCTGAACTCAGAGTCAGAGCCAAGCGTCTGGTGGGTCCCCTTATGACAAGAGGAGCAATCTGTTTTCATGAGCTCAGGTCCCGGGGCATGAGATTAAATTACTTATTTGGATCCTGGGTTGAAAAAGTTTACTGTAAGTTCCTCTGAGGGCTTTAGCAGTGGGAAAGAAAAGGTTCTCCAAAGCTTTTCGAAAACTCTTCCTCTTACTGAGAGAATCAAGGTCAGCTTGTGTTTGCATTTAATCTCTGTTTGTAGCCAGTGGTTTATCTGAAGAGATGGTAATGGATGTTATGGGGGCAAAGCAGCTGACATAGAAGGCTAGTGCTTTTTTTTTATAATGAAAAAGTCTGGGTTTTTTCCTTTAGTTGAAATGTGTTTTACAGAGAGATGAATAAAACACTATTGCTTTTCAAGGGATGTAAAAAGCAGCAAAATATCAGGTATCCTCTAAAATCCGAGACCTCTCAGTAAACTCTAGTTCTTGGACTGTGTGAGACCCAACACACTTCACTCTAAGTACTCCATTTCCAAACTCATAAATAGTAGCAATCGTTTTAACCTTGATGTCACTTCTCTTCTGTCCCCAGTTCCAGCCAACATCTACAAGGTGTCAGAGGACATCACAGTGAATGAGGGCAGCAACGTGACACTCAGTTGTTTGGCCAGTGGCAGGCCGGACCCTGCAATCACCTGGCGGCTGCTCAACCCCTCAGGTAAGAATCATCCAATCAGGGCTCATTATCATTTGTGTCAGTCTACGTGTCAGGCAAATAGGGTGCACGATTATTTTAGCATGTTAATACTAGATTGTTTTTTATTTTAAGGTGAAGCTCTATTAATATAACTTTGTCAGTTATATTCATAGAAACTTCAAATGAAATATCATCTGGACCACAGCATGCACAATCTCATTTATATATAGACGGCGTGTTTGCTTGCTGTGGCAGACAGCAACCCTCCGTTCCTGCTTAGCCTGAGTTCATCTTATTTACATCCCTGCGGCTGTTGACACATATGTCGGTCTCCATCATCACAGGGTGGGTTGATGTCGGACAGTGGGTTGCTGCTGTCACACATACATACTCATTGACTGATTAATTAGTGCTGGTTATTTAAATAATTGTGGCATATTTATTATGACCAGGGCCAATGATGCTTGGGTCTTTTTTTTCTTCATAGCTAAGGGTGCTTTCACACCTGCCCTGTTTGGTTTGGTTCAATTGAACTCAAGTTCATTTGCCCCCTGAGTGCGGTTTGTTTGGGCAGGTGTGAACACAGCAATCTCACTCAGGTGCGCACCAAAACAATTGGATCGAGACCTTCTTGAAGAGGTGGTCTCGGTCCAGTTACGAATGAACTCTAGTGCAGTTTGTTTGTGGTGAGAATGTGTTCCGACCTGGATCTGAACCAACTGCAGTCACATGACACATTGTTTGGGTTAAACATGAGCATGTTACAGTCCTGGAGGATTATTAATGTGCACCTCCTCCTGTACTGCCTTAATATGCACATTCAGCACATCCAATGCATCAAAACATTGTTTTCTAGTTGGAGCCGCGCCTCGTTTTCAAACTGTATGGTTTGACTAAAATGAACAATGACAGCAATATAGTCCACGATGAGCAGCGCTAAAATCAACCTGCGTAGTTGTCCCTCCATTGTGACATTAGAAAGTGTCACATTTATCTTGCAAGTGTACTCTTCTTTAACGTTTTGTTTACTTCCTGGATTTTTCCCACATGGAAATTCTGACCAATCAAGAGCAGCTTTCTTGAACAATGAATTTGACCAGTCCACTTGTAAATGCTGCCGTGAGAACACGAACCAACTCTAGGCAATCATGCAACTTTGTAACAAAAATAGTCCCTGATTCAGACCAAAGCAAGACAACTCTAGGTCTGAAAGCACCCTGAAAATGTAGCTCTAGCAAGAATCTCACTATCACTATTCTTATCCATAATTTAAGAAGCTACAAATTATATTCAGCTACAAAATAAGAATGAAAAGCTGGAAAGCTGGAGACGATACATCAACTCGTCTGGTCTTATTGGTTTAAATTGGCGGGTTTTCAAAATGTTGCAGACCAGCGCCTGCAATTAGTTTCAACTTGTCTCGTTGCGCATCATTGGTCTGAACTGGGCTTTAATTTATTATCATGTACCCCTCCAACTTTAAATTCATCTGTGCCTCTGTGCCATGACTGTAAATACACAACGTCCATTTTTAAGGAGAAATTGTGAAGTTTTTCAGCTGTTCAAACTTCCTCAAATCATGCTTTATTTTTACTGATTTAGGCTTTACAGCATTGTTGTTTTATTTTGTGAGCAGTTAAACTCATACATATACACGAGACATATAAAGGCAGTAGAAAACAGAGACAATGAACTTCCTGTATAGATTATAGGCTACCAGCTTTGCGTTAGTAAGAGCATGTTTATCTATCCATGGGGTCAGTGTCTTATATGGTAGCTCTTCATGTATGATAGCTGTATTGATGTTTGTACATGCTATCAAAGTGTGTACAGGCAGTGTTTCAGTACACCTCTCCACATATGTGCGTTCAGATAGTGGCGACACTGTTGCTTTGGGATTTAATCCAATTTCAGAAAAAAGAATAATGTCTCCCACCGCTGATAGTGTGATGGATGGAGATGCTCAAGTTGACAACATCTCAGTTTGATCAGGGCCTGGTGCCGATTGAAAGCGATTCTATTTGCGCGTCTTTATCAATTACTGCATCAGTTTGTCAGCGCTCCAGACATGTTCAATCAAATCTGTCTCCCACACCTGGAAGCTGAACAACTTGGATGGGTGCATTTGCTTCTTTTGTCTGTTTGCATTAAAGGAGAGTGATCTGTTCCGCTCAATCCAGCGAGCCGTATGGATCTGACTGGCTGCTTTACAGTACTGTGGTAAAAAGTAAAAGCTCTTCTTCAATTTCTTCCTTTCAAACTGAAGTTGAACTTTCAAGGTTCAGATGGCATGCTGTAGGTAAAACTCCCCTGCAAGTTTAAACAGCTTTTGTTCCAAGAATATGGATGGAGATGCGGATATAGAGGGACAGAAAAAGCGATATCTAACAGTAGATATTTCTAGCTGCCATGGACTGAATGGGCTGCTAACTACACCTCTGCAAGTCCTATACAATGTATGCCCTAAGGTAGCTTTTCTTTTCATAATTCTCTTTCTCTGTGTTATGTTGAGGAAGCAGTGGGCAGACCACCTTCAACAAGTCTTACTTGTTGAACTGAAAACAGTTACTGAAACACAGTGTGATAGAAGGAAAATCCTGTCAGTGTCCTGGCAGGATTGGATCCTGTAAGTCTACACATGCACATGTGGCTCCAGAGATGGGGGGTCCCAACACTGGAATTTGGGGGACTGCTGAGAGAGACAATAATGCCTGGCAACAGTCGTCTCACTACCTCACGCCTTTGCCTGCCTGGTGCAGTAACGCTCCTTCGCTCAGCTAGCGAGGCTCTCGGCTATTTGCTGAGACCACAGATGTTGATGAGTCACAAGTCAAGATTCAAGTCTTTTATTCGGAGCTAGAGTCAAGTCTCAGTGGTACAGTATAGGTCTCCATAAAGGTTCAAACTTACTAACAGTATGGCTGTTCTCACAAATCATTCTCACTGCAGATGAATTGTGTTTTTATAGTTATAGGGGTATAGAGGAACCATTATTGTGAATTCTTTAAAGGACAAAACTCTATTTTGAAATGAAGCAGCAGACGCCTGCAGACAAATATGGAACATTATCAAGAGGATGAAGGAGAAGACATATATATGAGGGCATTCGGATAATTAGCAGCAGCTGAAGAATGAAATGTTCTTAATTAAGGTTTAAGTAACATATCGTCTTTCATTTTGCTCACATTAAACAATGATAAAATCTGATTTACTTGTTAGCAGAGTCAATAATCTCAGTAGATGAACAAAAAAACTGAAATAAAGTAAGTTGCCCCAAAAAAATAGGGCTAGGTATTGTTTAAAAACATACAGGACTAATACCAGTACCTTTAAAGTGATACAGATAAAGTACTTCATTTGATACCTTTTTCTTCTTCTTCATGTGATAGCCACCTTGAAAATGAAAGCATTTAGTTGAAATACAGGGGCGTGCTTATCCACCGCTTCCATCAGTACACTGACTTCACCACACTACAGACTGCATGGGCTTTAGTTTGTCAGGAGAAGTGTTGTGGCATAAACACGACCTAAAATAAGAGACACTCAGACATAGAGTTGCACATTTGAGGATCTTAATCTCGTGAGAAAGACGAACAATTGGTACATGACAATTTATAGTGTCAAACAAACAAGCATTTTAGGTACTGTAGGTGCTTCCTGTCACTTAAGCTGCTGTTTCCTGTTATTCACATAACCAGTTCTGGGAACAATTGCTGTCAGGTCAACAGGCTGAAGTCATGTCAGGTCATCTAGACTATAGAAGTTTTGATATTACTTGGCTTTGGGGGATATCAGTCAATACCTTAAAGGTGTCATGAACCGATACCCAGCCCCGCCAATGAAAATTAGCAACATTACATCTTTTGACTAATAATGCGAGCTAAGGCAAAAAGACTCTTTCTTATTAGCATAAAACACACGATGAAGCAATGTTTAAAGGTCCTAACAAGCATCCACGCATCCAGAACATCTAAGCATTCAGATGAGCAGTGTCATAAGGTCACCAGTAGCGCTAATAGCTAACTACACTGAACTGAGACTGTTGTTTTGTTCGGGGTCACAGTAGTCCCGGATCTGGCAGATGACTGCTCTAATGATTAGGTAACCTTGAAAAAAAAAAAGGCATCAAAAATATTGTCAATGCCTAACCAATCATAAAAAGACTTTTATTATGTGTCGATCATTATTAACGGTAACAATATTCAATTGTACTCACAACCTCCAGTGACTACATTATTCATAAGATAGATAGAAGTGCAAAAACACCACCACACAGATGCAAACACACTCATAGACAAGACTCTGTCTTAAAATGAGGGCACTCTATAATATCTTTTTCAAGCTTAATGAGAAAACAGTCCACCAGTTTAATGACAGTCAGGCCCAGACTGAGCACCAAGAGAATTCCCGGTGGCGTGGCCAGCTGATTGGCCCAGAGTGTCAGACCAGTGTTTAACATGCAAAATTAAATGGGTAAATCAAAAGGAAAACAACATGGGGCAGCTACAGTCACTTGAAACTGGAGAACATCAGCCACCCCCGCCTGCTCTTAATCTAATGGTATGATATCTGGCAGTCATCACTTGCAACTGTACATAGCACAGTACTTGAGTAATGTAATTAGTTACTTTTCACCACTGCCTATTACACTTCAATCAGGAGAGACCTGTTCTGAGAGAAAAGAATATTTATTTCCATGTGCACATAAGTATGAGAAATGTTTAAAGTCTTTGGCGATTACACCCCATTGTGAAGTCATCTATTCCAGAAAGGTGGTAAAGACAAAGTAGATTAGGGAACCGGGTCTGGATGCTTGTGGTGTTGATGAGATGAGATGAAGAGGGAGCTGAGGATCTGGATGTGAAGAGGAGTGGGCTTTGATGAGCTCGTCCTGGGCTCTGGATAAGGTGACTGGAGGTGAATGAGGTGGAGGAGGAGGCTGACAGGAGCAGAGGAGAACAGGTTTAAAGTTTGGCAGCAGCAACATGAATGGCTGAAGGAGATTGCGGCAAATTTCGAGTGGCTAACCAGGAGAGGGAACATCCAGAGTCAGCTGATTGGTGGAAACGGTGGGAGTGGGATAGAGAGAGAACTGTGAATGGATATACATAAAGGAAGTCTTCCTGATTGAATTTATGCTGACCTTTATTAAGTTACCAGAGTTACGAAATGTTTAACAGCAGTCCAGTCAGAGCTCTGATGAAATAAACAGCATATAAATCTATTTCTGTAGCCTTAACTATGGAAGTGCAGTAGACTAGCTCTTGAAAAAGGAAATATTTGTCTGTTTTGGGGATGTTTTTAAAGCAGTTTTTGTGTAGTAATAAAACTAGAAGATATGTTAGTGGCATAAACTTGAATATGAGAAATGCTTCGACAGCACAGCTTCAGGGTATGTGGTCCTTTGGGACTGTGTGGAGATTAGCCTTGGCTGACATTAGATTCCTGGCCTGAATTCTTATCCCAGTCCAGCCCTGATGACAGCAGCCGAGAGTTGTTGATTTGGCAGACTGATGACCTGTGGTTTGTCTTTTCAAATGAAAATCCTTTCTTTAAACTGTGTTTTTTAATGTGAAATGATTTGAAGTAAAACATTTTGTATGCCCTTTATAGAGGAACAAACTCTGCCTTACAGTTTGTAGTGTAAAGATGTGTTGACATTTTATTCACATTCAGAAAAAGTGCAGGGGGGATGTGCACTATTCCACAAGGAAGAGCTACAGCTATGAGCAGACAGTTTTGTATATAGCTTGCAAACATTTATGACAAAACCCAGCCACCATCTTATCCAGGTACTGTTGTTACTGGCGTTACTGTTGTTATGATCTGGCTTAAAATAAGTGTCCTTATCCTATCTGCATTTGTGGCCACTAACTTTAAAGTGGAGCAAGCCCAAGGGTTCTGCATGGACAAATAGAGTGAATATGACTTTGAGCTTCAACAATTAGTTGATTAACCGATTACTCCCTCAACAGAAAAATAATTTGAAGCTATTCTGATAATGGATTAATTACCTTGAGTCATTTTTAGGTGAAAAAAATGCCCAAATTCTCTGCTTCCAGCTTCTCAAATGTGAATATTTTCTGGCTCCCTTAGTGATTCATGATAATGCTGTGAATATTTTTGGACTTTTCGGGAGTCATTTAATGAGGAGCTATATCAAATTCTGATGGGATTACTCCACCATTTTGTGATATTTTATTGAACAGACAATAATGAAAGTATTCAGCATACTTGCAAGATTATGGCCTACTGGCTAACCACAGTGTTACCAGGCCCCCAGACTATAGACCATTTTCAACATAGCAGAACATAAGTCAGATATTCTAGCAGCTACCAAATATATTAAAGGAATACGTCACACACAAAATAATCATTTGTATGTCAGTTACTCACATGTTATGTGAGTCTTGGTTTTCTGACATGCCTTCACGCTGAACGTATAATCCCAAAATGGTAAACATTCTTGATGACCTGAAGCAAAGAGGGACCATGTTTAATAAAAGTAGAAGTATATCAGACATTTACAAACCCTCAAACAATTTGTGAAGTATAATCTAAGTCTCATTTATCCAGTCATGTGCTCAGTAATTCCCAAACACATGCATTTTCACTAAAACTGCACCTCTGGTCAAGCGCATGCATTTGTGGGCCTTTTCCACTGTCACTTTTGGCCGTGCCAAGATAAGCCATGCTGCGCAGATTTCCGTTTCCATTATCAGTTTAGACGTGCAGTGGCACTCTAAGCTGCGCCAGAGATCGACCTTCTCCCAAGTAGGTCCAAAGGTCGGGCCATCCACCCTCACGCGAGTAGCGGCAACATCTCGCCAACTGCAGCCAACCCCTGATAACCCTGCTTCTCCCTGTAAAACAAGCAGTGTGTGTTGTGAGATTGTATTCACTCCTGTCTGCTGGAGACCAGAGAAAAAGACATTGTTAAATCTATGTGTGTTCAGCTCTTAGTCCTTCTGTAGCTTCTAACTGAATCTCTGTGCTTTGGAGTTTAGTTTCTCTCCTGCGTCCTGTTTTTACTTTAGATATCTGTTGTTTTTTTTTACTGTTTCATGTTCGCTATCAGCCGTATTAGAAGTTGTGTGAAGTTGCTGCACGAAAACTCAACATTTCCTTATTCTGCTGCTTCACAATAAAAAATTTTACATAACAAAATACCGGGGGACTTTTACTGGGAAGAATCTATAGGACATGAAATTTGTTTATCGCTGATTTAGTGAAACTTTGTAAGAAGCTTTTCTTCAATAGAGACACTAATGATACAGCAGGAGGGAAGAGTGAAAGCAGAAACAGCCACAGTGAGATGTTGACGAAGAGCTGCAGACAACAGGCTCTTACTGCACCTCTGCAAACAGCTCACCTCCAACAGGTAAACTTCTTTTACCTGCCCTGCTGTGGAAAAACACATGCAGCAAAAATAACAGGGGACTTAAGCTGTGGATCAGCACTCTGCTTTTAAACGTCATCACCCAAGACAAGCCGTCACCAGTTTGAAGACACACCTTCAAGTGGGTAGCCCTGTTGTAATGGAAATTCGAATCCCTGCTGCGCTTAGCCGATGACCCAAACTAAACCAAGCCAAGCCAAGCTAAGTGAGCCCATGACTGTCAAAAACAGGTAATAGATTCTGCACATGTGGTCAGTTGAGCTGAGTTAAAATGCACGTGTCTGGCCAGGTACGCTACTCATGTGTGCATGAGACTGTTTATGCTAAAGTGTTTTACATGGTAACAGTGTTGCGAAAAAGCATGTGTTTGGAAAATACTTTGTATACCACTGGATAAATGATATTTCTAAACAGATATTTTGATTTAATTTTACTGATGTTAAATGCAATCTGATATAACTTCAAATCATCAAGATTTTTCTGTTTTTGGATTCGTTGTTCACCACAAAGAGAAACTAAAGTTTCTTCAAGACGTTAGTGTAACATTGGGTGAGTAATTGCTACACAATCTTGTGAGTGAAGTAATCCCTTCAACCCAAGCAGTAGTGCCATGGTTTAATTATATTTTACAAATATCCAAAACACAAAAAGCAATTTATGCCAAAGGAGAAGCTAAAAAAAAGCTGCTTTCAGTCAAACTGACAAAACTGCAAAACTCCAGAATTACCTAACTAACCAAACTGACAAACTCACAATAACGACCCAGAAAGTCATCAGACTGCAGACTGTAACAACCCAGCTTGTGAATACGTCTGTTGAAAAGTTTAGTCTATAAAACTTCTTTTCTCCGAGGCTCAGAAGTAAAAACCTGAAGCAATCCCATACAATTCATATAACCTAAGTGACAAATGATGCCTCCAATGCTGGAGTTAAATGTTTTCAGCCAACTATCTAAATTGGTATTCCATCCCAGGATTTGTTTATGAGATAGTTAATAGCAGGGTTTCTCAGGGTGTCCACATTGATTACAGCTGTCATCTGTTTCTACGGGGCCATCCAAGCTGAAACTACTCTTTCTCAGCTCTGCATCTTATTTCTCTGCTATTGTTGTCTCAGCCGCTTGGTTATCACAAAGCTAATTAGATTATAACTGACATGCTATCAGAATCAGAATAAGGTTTATTACCAAGAAGCAGGTTTGCCTTGGTGTGTGGTGCATGCAATAAACATACCATAAAGATATCTAAAGGGGAAAAAATGAAGGGAAAGTCCTGCTGCAGCCAAGAATATGAATATAGAGCAGAAAAACTACCATAAAAATATGAAAAAAGGACATAATGAACGTGTAAATATGTTAGCTTTCTTAGTGACACAATGGCCAGCTGGATGAATTGAGAGATAAACAGAACAGTTTTCAATGCTGGGGATATGTGTGTAGACTATCAAAGACACTGTTTATGTCATTGAGACAAGAGGTCAGGCGGGTTATTGCTTTCACATCACTGAGCTACATTTGTAATTAAGGGGTTGTGCGACTGAAATGAAAATATTTCTTCCCGAGGTCTCAGAATACATCGCAAGAGCAGATCTTAGGCAGAATTTTGGACCTGCTGTGTTGAGACCGCATCAGATGAAATGTGGAATACTGTGGCAAGGTAAATTTTACAAGCCTTTGAGCATGATCTAAGGTGACAATGAGGCAGGAGATACTTCATTACGAGTAAGAACGAGGACTTCTGCGGGCAGAGCAAACAAGGTGCTCATTAGAGTGGTTAACGCACCAGTTCACCCAAAGGGTTGTGTTCGCTGTTTGGCAGATAACAAGCAAAGTGTAACAATTACAACAGTCACAAATGATAGCCTGGATGAAACTGAGTGTGACTATTAACCCTTTCTATCATGCACTTAGGGAACAAAATATTGAGTGGCCATTATCTCTTTTTCTGTGTGTGTGTGTGTGTGTGTGTGTGTGTGTGTGTGTGTGTGTGTGTGTGACATCAGAATCAGCCATTTCAGTAAGTGGCCCAAACGACATATGTTTTACGTAAAAGTGACAAAGCCCTCTAGCTGTTATGATAATGATGCTGGATTAAAACAGGAAGTGAGGTGTCATTTTCATAGAGCAATGGTTCTCAACTGGTGTGCTGTGATGCCAATCCAGGTGTGCCGTGGAATTTTGTGATAACCATACATTATCATGGCAATATTTACCGGATCTATACAAAAAGTTATGAGTGAATTTTTTAATTGACTGTATCAGTATGTTGTGCACACCCAGTTCCTAATGAGGAGGCAAACTCTAGCTAAAAATGATAATTTAATTGAACTGAATTACAAAAAAACCTTCACAGGGAACCTTTTTGTTGCCATTAGCAGGTGGGAATTATAAGTGTGTGACACATCAAAAGCCCTGATTGGCAGCCAGTGTGAGGGATGATCATATTTAAAAGGAGAAAGGTATGATTGTCGTATCTAATGTTTATTGTCTTATGTCGTGATAAGAATGATAACACACATTATAGAAGCAATTGTGCACAGATGTAAATACAGGTTTGCCTTGAGATATTAACCAGCCCTTTGGTGTGCCCTGGGCACAAATCTTTGAAAACTACTGTTACATAGCAACAAAGTGTTCACAGGGACGAGCTTGAGGTGAGTGGATGGGTCACCTAACGATGGGGCAATGTGTTCTTGTTATTCGTGTTAAATATTTTAATCACAACAACAGATGTCCTCCAATCCTAAACTCCTTTTCACGAGCATTGATTAAACCCCTAGAATTCATCTTTGTTCATCAGAATTACATATTATTGAGTTTTTCAAAGAAAGAAAAGCCCTTCAGAGGTCTGTGCCATTTTCTAGTCTCTCTGGTCCATCTGGTCTCATTTCTAATTATGTATACAAAATCTCAGCACTACAATCCACAATCATGTCATAAACATCTTTTTTCCAGGACTACCTTGGCTATACGAATATATAAACTGCAGTGATGTCACATTAATGTATGAAAAGTTATATGACCGTAAATGCAAAAGGAAAACAAACAAGGAAATCTCTCACAGTTCAGTTTAAGACTAGATGTTACAATCCCTGATGTACATACTTAGGACTATGTGTGTGAGTAATCGTGCCATCTTGGGGTCCGAGTGGGAGCCAAGGGTTAGATGGAAAGAAAAGCAGAAAAGGGGAAAGGTAGATAGAATAGTAAGAAGTAGCATAGGGAAGGCAAAGCCAAGGAGAGATGTCTGTGAGGACTTAACTCCCCCGGCAGACCAGGCTGCACACTCTACCTCTCCCTACTCCCTCAGTTTGATGAGGGAAGAGAGGGGAGAAGAGAGAAGAAACTAACAGAAGAAGAACTTACCTAACTTTAATCGAGGTTGAGTTTAACTGGTTGATTGTTGTTGAACATGCTTGCGATTGTGGGTTAGAGTTGGAGCCATGCTGGGTGAGGGGGTAAAAGCTTCACTGGGGTCATCAGGTGGGTACCCTGCTTAACTAGTGTTTCACTGATAGACTCATAACACCTCCAGAGGGCTAATCGGCAACACCTGGCATCCCCCCCCCTTCTGCTTTTACTCCTTCATACCCTCCTGTTGTGAGTGGTATTTCAGGACCCAAGTGACATCTTTCCTCTTAATCCATAGCCACTGGCTTGCTTGTTCAGCTGTGCCAGAGAGGGCTTTGATGGCCTGATGCTGGGCTTGGCCTCGAATTCCCATTTCTTTGAACAGCCTGGTAGTTTACTTGCCTATAATGCCTCTGCAGCCCACTTCTACTGGGCAAACCTTTGCTTTCCAGCCACGACGCTCAGGGTCAGATGCCAGCTCGGCGTACTTAAGGCTCTTGCGCTCGTAGGCCTCCTCCACAGCATCCTCCCAGGGCACAGTGAGCTCAATGATGTAGACAAGGTGCAGTGCGGAGGACCAAAGCATGAGGTCTGGTCTGAGGTCGGTAGAGGCAAGCATAGACGCTGATTCAGATCTGCCAGTAACCTCCAGTCTCATGCCCAACCCAGCTGGATGGGAGGGGCACAGATATAAGACTTTATAAATTTGATATTCTAGGCTGTGTTGGTCAGGGGAAAATAAATAAAAATTGTAGTCAACACAGATTAAAACGAGTCACATATTACACTCCCTGCACTCCTAGAGGGCAGACTGGATTATTTACATGTATATATGTCTACATACTGTATATACATAATGTAATACATTGATTTACACCGTAATACTTCCTGCCAATTCATCTCAGCAAGCCAAATTAAATGCGTACATGACATTCACAATATTCTCCTCATTATGTCCCTTTCTGCGCAAACAACAGCGCCTGCTGATCCTCCTGAGTGTCATGTCAGTCCATTGCATGTTCTCTGGATCAGCTCTGTTACGGTGCAGCAGAACACCCTCTGATTCATTGACAGACTCCACCCAATGCATCATGGGTTACCTCTTGCTCACAGTAGGCTTCAGCTCATGGTTAATAAAAACAACTCCTTTCAGCATGGATAAATGGATAAATAATCACTGAAGACATTCATAATTAGATTTAGTAGTTTAATAAAGTCTCTGAAAGGGCTGTTGGAAAGCTGCAACAGAGATGAAGCGCCAGCCATTCAAAGTGAGATGTTCTAAGAGTAGTTATGTGTCACTTAATGTCCTATATGGCATCGGGGCCTCAGGGGGTTTTAATATAGCTTAGGTGTAATACTACGCCTTGTATCTCATTTAGTATGCATGGATTTGTGAATATGCAAATTAGTCGCCCCCCTCAGTTGCTCACCTGCAGCTTGAGCATACCTGCTCACCCTCCACTCTGCTCATCTAACATACAAACCTCTGCTTGTAAACAGGACTAGATAACATGAGCTTTCAGTTTGACAAGTTGAATTAAAAGTGAGATTTAGCTTGCAAAATACCAATATGTAGCCTGGCTTCTCCTCTGGCACCCCTCATCTTGCTGTGGTGTTTTGCTAATGATAGGAAAAGCCCCACCCCATTAGTTGATTGGCTTTTTAGACATGTGATGTATGAATCCCAGAAAGTCTCGGTGCTTTTGCAACCCAGTCTCACTCGGAAGTCGTCGATATCCGGCGCTTGGGCAGTCATGCTACGCGGCCTGTTGCTGTAACAGTTTAACAGTGCCCAGCAATGTCAGCTGTGTTTCTTTTTTTTCTTTTTTTTTCTTAAATCTAACTTTAATTCTGATTTTTATTATTGTTTTGTGTGAAGGGAGACTGGCAATTCAGAATTTCATTGTGCGGTGCTGAGTTTTCTACTGTGCATATCACAATAAACTTCTTGAATCTTGATTGTCTTGAAATGCGGCAGGACAAGAACAAAAATAAGACGGCGAAAGTCCAAGTGGGGCAGGTGGGAGGGGTGGTGGATGGGTCCAACAAACACTGACTTTCACTCTAGAGAACGGTGTTCACTTCCTGTAAGATTATAAAGCCAAACCCTGTTCTTTTTTCCTAAACTCAACCATGTGCGTGTGTTGTTGAAGGAGAAAAAAAACACATCAATTTGCAGTGTCGTACCGACGTAGTGCATTTATTGTGAGAGAGACTGCATGTAAACGGTAAATTTTCTGTGAAAACAGAAGTGTATTGTGAAAGAAGAGAAATCATGTACTGTAACAGGCTGAACTTGACAAGGCTTCCCAGAACGTCAACAACCAATGCACTCTTGGTACTTTGCACGTCGTATCTGGATGTGGAAAGTCCATGACCAAACGTCTTTATGTGGCGAGGTTGGATTGAGAATTCAATTGGTTTTTGAGACTGATGCATTGTACACTGCAGTTCCAAGGCGGAAATACTCAGCCATGGAGTTCAGCTTATTTTGCTCATATTATGTCTTGTAGCGCACAGAAAACACCACATAAACATGTTCACAAGGATAAAAACTCGATTTTCCCTGGAGGGGATCTTTAATAATAATAATAGTGATAATAGTAATACATTTTATCCAAGAGCGCTTTTCATGGTACTCAAAGACACTTTGCATTAGTTAAACGATCATACACACAACATCATTCACACATTAAAAGCTGTTTTGAAAAGATGAGTTTTGATGAGTGAAATCAGAAGAGGTCAGTTCAGTCTCAAATGTGTTTCGGGAGAGTGTTTCAGAGTGGGGGTGGGGGGGGTGGAGTCAGGAGGTTGGCATCAGAGGAGCGGAGGCTGCAGGAAGGAGTGTGGAGGTGGAGCAGGTCAGTGAGGTCGGAGGGGGCCTGGTTATGGAGGGCTTTGTAAGTGAGGAGAAGGACTTTGAATTGGATGTGTTGTGGGACAGGGAGCCAGCGGAGGTTCTGAAGGACGGGGGTGATCTTTGATGATCAATTTACCCGGACCCACAATGTTTTCCTTACCTTTCTAATGATTCAAGACGGCACAGACAAATGATGTCATCCTGTCAATAGAGGCGTTGGATCACAAAATATTAGAATATCTCATTTTAAAGGGCAGTTCCCAATGATGATTAATTTTTTAATTCAATTTGGCGGACTTTCACAGTTTTATCTGAGCCTAAAAGTCCTCCAACTCTCCTTTTCTCTAATGAGAAGATATACATATTTCATTAATCAGTAAACATTAATGGCTTTTACCTGGATTCCCCTCATCAGTATAATTCATCAAGAGAATATATGCACCATGTGTATAGAATTTGAGAGTGAAATTTCAGCTCCATTCAGTTAGACATGATAAGCAGCTCAAAGACCACAGGATAAACACCAGCAACACATCCACAATATGTGTCATTACAGGGCTGTCTCATTAAATAGGTTCCTTTGACCACAGACACCGAAGGCAGCGAGGGAGACTTTGAAGATCTGAGGCCGAGACAGTTTATAATACTATCCGCAGAGGCAGTGTGACATCTGCACTACCTGTGTGAGATGGTGGTCAGTGCTGTAGGTAGCACGGTATCTTGTAGTTCTTGTGCTTTTTATCAAAACGCTTTTTGTTCAGCCTCTGCGTGGGCGCTGCAGTGAATATTGACTGTGTAGCTCATGCTCGGACTTGTGCCATCGAATGATCAACAGAGCATGGAGGAACACGGGGACAGAGGTGAAGGATATTCAGTAGGATGGGACAAAGAACAGAGGATAAAGAAGAAGGACGATGAATAGTACAGTATGTGTGTGTGTTAAAGACAGTAAGCGTGAATGCACATATGGGATACTGTACATGTATGTACTACCTGTGTTGTCTGCATCACATGCAGGTGCTGAGACCTGTAAGCATGTTGGTCTTTTTAGCTGGCTGCTTCCCAGCTTCAGTCCACTTCTGTTTCTTTCTTTTTTTTAACTCCCTCAGAATATTTGCTAAAGGTGGTAGACTGGAGCTCCTGGGTGGTGGGAGGTTGGGAGAATGGCAGCACCCTGTCGAGCACAATGAGGGGGGAAATGGAGCCGCTGGTCAAGCAAGGAATCCTTCACTGCATGCCTCCCAGACCACCAAAATAGTGGTCAGACAAGTATGAAAAATACATGCCCTCTGGCTGCGTCTGGTATTCTATGACGCATGGAGGACCCGTGCAGAGCTAGAAAGGAGGAGGAACTGGTGGAAGTTATGTTATCCCCAGGGAAGGAGGGAAGGGGAGTGGAAAAGAAAGAAGTTAAATGACAAGGGAGGCAGGCAGCAGACTGAGAGAGAACGAACAGAACCGTGTTTTAGTATGCAAATGGCCAGTTTCATTGGATGTTCAGTCATTCTCATCATTAGTTATAGTAACTCCAGTAGTTAATTAATGTTCAATTATGCATTCGAGATCGTCTCACCTCTCCGGTGTAATAGAGTTTGTCAGTCATTTAGTATTGCGTGGAGGACAACCACACTGAACCCTGGCTCCACTCAAGCAAAGACACACACATCTGGACATCTGAGGAGCTCGCAGTGAAAGTAGTAAGATGCCGGTGATTTAAATTCTGGTCATAAAGACGCCTTGATGTATTTATGATGCTGCGCCCTGGCGGTTAAATGGAAGAACGTCTGTGTCCTGTAACCAAAATACCAACGGTTTAACTTCCTCAATACCTATTATGTCCATCAGCAGTCATGTTTACTGTCACAGTGTCCTTGAGCAACACACCGAACCCTTAAGGTGTTCTGGATAATAGCATCAGCTAACTGTAAATGGTAGGCTATGAATCTATTACAACAGTTCCATTGAAACAAAGACATCTGTCCAAATGAATTGATTTGGACCGCAGCCCACGCTCCTACGCTATATGATCTGGCTGAATATTGAAGTCATAACCCTTTTATAACAGTGCTTGGCAGGGCAGCCTCTTAGAGGTTTGATGCTGAGTGCCCTTGACATCCCTCCTACGCCGGCCTCGGCTGTGTGTCGGCCCTGCTCCAATACCGGGCTCAGGAAAGTCTCCCCAGGACTGTCACCTTGTCTGGAAAGCTCTCTCCCTCTTCCTCTCTGCAACTCTTTGTCTATCCATCTTCAGCTGTCGCTCTGTCTTCCTCTCCCTCATTTTCACTCTCATTGTCTCCCCCTCTTTCCATCATCCTCCCATCTCTTCCTTCGGCAGAGTATGACAGTCACTTCAATTGTCCTTTCTGCACCTCATCTGGCTGTCTGGGGGAGAAGCATGGAGCTAGAGAGCAACACACACATGTACACACACATATCTCTGACTCTCAGGAGGGAGTAGAGCCGGCGAGAGTGCAGATACATAGGTGCCTCAGTAGTGTAACTCCCGTGTAGTAGGAGTGGGTGAGAAGATTAGGCAGGAGACACACACACATATACACACAGGCACGCATCATTGTGTGCCAAGCTGTCAGTGACAGAGAGTAGCTGACAAGCCTGCTGATTGTGGGAGTGAAGTGTAAGGTGGTGACAGGTCCTTGTCAGAGCAACCTAGGTCAACCCTCCCGCTCCATGTCTCCAGCTGTGCGCAAGTTTGTGTGTGTGTGCGCGTGCATGTGTGCACACTCACTCAAGCACGAGAAGACAGCTGCTAATCCGTCTGTCAGCAGGTCTCAGATCTGCTGACTGCCACTGTTCCCTTGTTTGTTTACAATCAGCATCATCAGCAGCTGGTCTGAAATCAGTCTGCTGTCACACGGTGCACAGAACATCACGAGCACAGCTTGCCCTGTGTCTGCCCAGCCTCATTAGGTGTAGTCACCGCTGGGCTGGCAGAACACTGGAGCTCATACTTGTTTAAAGTCACAACCGTACAGAAACTCAGCACTTTTTTTTCCCCTGTCCATAAGCACTTTTTTCAAGAGCCCCGAGCCACAGGCAGTAGCCTTAAGGAGAAGTGAACTCATGATTTGAAGGTTTGGGGTTTGAATCCCTGCATAATGGAGACACATGGTCTTCTCTCCATTTTACCCTGTCTTCAGATGCCCTTGAGCAAATCCCCCTTATGCTCCAGTAGAGTAGTAGTAGTCAGTAATAAAATAATGTGGTCATACTGGGCCGCTCCCAGACAGGTGACAGGAAAAACCTAACAAAATAAATGAGTGGAGAGATGTAACAAAGGCTTCCAACAAGGTGAATAAATGCTGTGGCCTCAGCAAGACTCAATCTAAGTAAAAGCCTATGAGAGTGATGGTACAGACTGTCCTCCCCAAATTAGGACACGATAGGTATTTTGCACAAGCAGCTTATTACGACCCATATTTACATTTATTGTAGGCAAGGACCTCCAGTGGAATCATAATGGGAGCAGAGGAAGTGACGAAGCATAAAGTAGGGCCACCTCCTGAAAGTTGAGGACTGGAATGATCAGTTGGAGACCCCCTAGTCGACTGAGATTCTTCAAGCCGAGCAGACAGGATCAATATGCTTGTTTTGTTTTAGTCAGTGTGCACTTTACTTCTGGGGACATTTCAGTGACTCTCCGATACAGGCAGCTACAGACACAGAGTCAGGGTAAGCCTGAGGGTAACTGAGGCAGATGCCTCATGAGGAAGAGAAGAAGAGAGGCTTTACCCAGTCAGACTCGGAGATAAGGTTATCTTCTTCCTTTCGCTTCTGCCATTAGCATAGATAGCACACATTAGCTTGCGGAGTTAACTTGGCATTTTGACTATATTACATAACCATTGCTGTCACCCTGAAAGTCTAGCCTGTTCTCATTCCGAAGTAATAGAATATGGCTTTGTCAGAGATGTCGGGGTCAGACAACGGACACCAAAAAACACCTTTTGCGGTGGTATGATACACGGCTGGAAAGTATCAGTATGTAATGCAGCTGGATGTAATCTTTCACATTGTTATGATACACTCACAGTTGGCCAAACAACACCTGTCGTGACGGTGTAATACACCACTGGACAGTCAGGTTGAAATGCTACTGATAATGACATAATATAAGGAGCTGGAAAGTCCCCATAGGGCAGGCAGGAAGGATGGTGGATGGGTCCAAGAAACCCCGGACTTTCACCCGGGAGTCTGGAGTTTGCCTCCCAAATGCCAAACCACAATGTTTTTTTCTCAACCTAACCCCAGGCTTTTGTTGATGTACCCGCATTGGTGGCGCATCCAGGAACGTCAACAGCAGACACAGAGGGATACCTAGCTCATAATATGTTGACGTGAACGGCCAATGACAAAGCGAGAGGACATGTTGGAAAGTCCCGCTGAACCCTTTCAAATTCTCAAACTCTATATGGAAAAAAAGGAACGGAGAGTTTAATATTTATATTGAACAGCCAAATCCGATTCAACCGACATAATTCTGAGTTAGGTACAACCTTCAGGCAGAGCCGAGTACTCACTCCAGCACCCACTAGAAGACACGCAATCAATCAAGGTTTAAAATATTCAATAAATAATTATGATAAATAATCAATAAACAAAGCCATTAAATAATTGACTGAAATGTGCAAAATGTTCTTTACAAATCCTGCTGATAAAGTGCATATCTCATGAACTAAAGTTTTTCATATAGAGTGCATTAATCCAAACCCAGTTGTGCAGCATTCACAAGGCAAAACTGTCAGTCATTAATAACAGAGTGCTCTTCATTACAAATAGCCTTAAGATTCAAATTCAAGGTTTGTTCCAAAAGCACTGATTGAGTCGAGTGATAACTACTGTTAACAACATACGGTACACACTGGAGCCTGTAGGTCTTTGAAAGAAGTCATTCTGCTGGTAGCCAAAACAGAAGAGATTTCAAGAGACTATAAAACTTGCAAATAGAAAGAAACTGACATAATTGCTAATTGCTAATTGCCAATAAAGTTAGTTTAAGACATTGTTGGTTTTTCCTCTAATTTCAACCATCTGTGTGTGTGGTTACTAAAACTCTAATTAAGAGACTGTGTTAATAGGTATGTTTCATGCTCATGTGGTATAAAGGAGTATCTAGATAACCGTTTGGGGGAAAACACCTGATATTGCCAAAATATTACAACTTTTTCTCTCGTAACATTATGACTTAAAGCTGCTACAAGGAACTTTTAACTGGATATGCAAAAGTCTCTCGTTTCTGCTGATGTCTGTGCGTGACCTACAACAGCAAATGATACCATCGGTGGGAAGATAAGCTATTTCTATATAGTGTATATCCATACCTTTAGGAAACTGTAACCAGGTCCGCCCCAGGTTGCTTGTAGGACGAAATGATTTACGGCACTCAGACGGCACGTCTCAGTCACACAGAGAAAATCCAATCCTCGGGAAGTCAGGAAATCCTTCAGGATAAACGTTTTGTTCACTAGCGATATAGCATTTACCAGCCCAATCCTGGCAGGAGCCGGCGGGTCCACGTCGTTAGCTGTCCGGGGAGCCACACACAGAGGCTGCAGGTTGCACAGATTCACCCTGCGCCAGCGGGGATGAGGAGAGCAGGGGCCGCGGGGCTGGAACACCTCATCCGGGCCGACGACAGGTACCAGCCAGGCGTCGACAGGGTCCAGCGAGTGCCGAGAAATAAAGAGGCGAGGCACCNCAGATTCACCCCGCGCCAGCGGGGACGAGGAGAGCAGGCGCTGCGGGGCTGGAACACCTCATCCAGGCTGACGACAGGTACCAGCGAGTGCCGAGAAATAAAGAGGCGAGGCACCGCTCCATACTCAGTCCAAGAAGCCGTGGAAGTGCTCGCCAAACAGGCCTTCAAGCGTTACCAGCCGACCGCTGCGTTTACCCCGGTGGTGGTGGCGCTTACGCCGGAGAGGTGGAGCTGGGGCGTGGCAGAGATGAGCTGGGATCCCCGATAGGAGCGGGGGCAAAGTTTTCCTGTCTTGTGGTTTCATTCATCCCCAAAACAAACACATGCGCGAGCCAGGTAAGCGTCTTTACGACAATACGCGCTAGAGCTCATGGGAAATGTAGGCTTCATTCCGGCAAAACCCTACCACTTTTGTCCACAGGGTCTCCAAAATCAACTCAAAATGAAAGTTCCTTGTAGGGGCTTTAACTGTCACACCATTCTGAACCTTTAGTAAAATTATTAATTTATCCTTGAAATATAAGTTTCTCTTGAAATGGCTGACTGAAACTTGAAAATCTGATATAGTAAAGCAGTTCTATGCGATCTGTCAGTTACAGTACAGAAAAATGGAGATCTCTTTTTACAGGAGGCAAGTGATTTACGTGCGATTATGCTGGTGCTATTTTCAGTAACTAAATGAAAACGATGGAGTCACGGTCGTGTGGAGTGATGAGTGCCCATGACAAGGGTAGAGCCTTGGCCTTACTGGCAGCACATCTCCTTAATCACATGCATACACACACACACACGCACACAAACACACACACCCTTGTACCTTTATCTTTATGTGCGCTGTCTGACAACATTTATCCCCGGAGCCAAGCCGTACTTGCAGAGATGCAATACAGTTATGAGATTATCTCACTGTCAGTGTCACATTTTGACATGAAAAAGTGTTTGGAAGTGCATGAATGATGCTATCCTGTGTGTGTGTACATGTCTTTGCATGCACACATGTGTTGCATGACAGAGCAAGGAAGAGCAGAGAGCACAGCTAAAAAACAGTGATAGAAGGGTAAGCAGTGATAGTCTATGCCTGACCTTGCTTAACACAAAGCCTCTTCTCCCATGGCAAACCCAAGCCCATTGAATCTATCCAGACAGTAATGAGAAGTCTTCCCACAACAATGGGCTCGATCCGTTTATCAGCCAAGTGTAAGAGAAAGCAGACAACCCAACTACCCTTCATGGGAATTCAATCACTAAACCCTATTCTGTTTTATCAACAATTAATCTCCTTTTAAAGCCTTGGACTTGAATAGGGACAAACAGCAGCATACAGCGCCACACAATGTGCGGCCACACTGAGAGAAACCACACGGAAGCTGCCTCAACAAACAACAAAGGCGTGTGAGGAGAGGAGAGACGAAGGAGAAGGAGAGAGTGGGAAAATGAGATAGAGAGAGGAATGACAGCGTTGAGAAAAACAGACGGCTTGCACCGCTCCGCTGTGCGTATCATTTCTTCGGCTCAAGAAGCGGCAAATAAACAGCCGTCTTGTTTTTGGCTCCAACACCTGTGTTATTTCTGCACCGCCAGCAGCAGTGGCAGCAAATGGCTTGTGAATAGAAGTGAAAGTTCTTCTTTTGTCCTCAGACTGTTTAAAAGATATTCATGTTGGATTTATTCTCAGATTTACAGAATTGCTGCCAAGTGTAATAAGACATTAGATTCAGGCAATATAACACAGCACATTAACAAGAGATGTTTTTTCAGTGCTTGCATTACAAAGGATTTAAGACATTTCAGGTTGAGGGTGATTTTATTTTATTGTTTTAAACACAGTGGAATCACATGCATTTGAACTTTGAGTGCAGCATCCCTTTAAGATTGCAGCATGGAGCCCCGTGAATTGATATTTGCATTGCATGGCGTATTTGGTTTTGGCAACACACTGTCAATAGAGTCATAAGCGAGCTTAAGATTCATTTAGTTTCTGAGCCCAGTCATCTTTTCATTATCTCCACCGGGAGGAATGTGTTGATGAGGATAGTTACTCTGTAATTATGTGTTGACCCATCATTTAAATCACACTGGCTCCTGACAGGAAGATAGCTACCATGTGGCTGTGTTAGATAAACCCAGGACCAACTGTCCAAACACATATACACACATGCTCAAACATACACAAACACAGAGTTGGAGAGCGTGCGTGCATACAGACGCCAGCGCACATACTGTCACACTCATGCAGACAAAAGGAAATAAATGTCGCAGGGTCTTTTATGCTACTCGACTCTGAAGTTTCTCAAATCAGCTGCTTAACATAAATTAGCATTTGCAAAATAAATGTAATGTTTCGCACTGTGGTAAAGTGATGCTAATGAATGATGCATGAGGATATGCAAATCAGTGCCATCCAGTTGCCAGCTGAAGTTTCTGGTTTGAGATACAGATCCCTCCTTTCTCTCTTTCTCTCCCTCCCTCTCTTTTCCCTTTCTGGTCCCAGTCTTGCTTTGGGAGGTTGGGGCTGCATGTGGGCATGCATGGACCTACAGAATACGTGTTGGTGCTCCCATCTCGCTGCTGTCCCTCACCCTGTCAGAGCATTTTTAATTGACATGGAAGCCTTGTAGTTGCTCACACAAACTTAAATTTGCCAGTGCAATGCAAATCAGTATCCAGCAGGCATTTGTAGAAGTGTTCTTCTTCCAGGCCCCTCAACTCTTCCCAACTCGCTTACAAAAGCCTGCTGTTGCATATCCCACAGGCTGCAGGGCTTTCAACAGTATAATGTGTGGAAAAAGACTGCAATTATATGCACTGTCTTTTCAGCATAGCTAGTGCTAGGCTGCTTGGCGAATTAGTGAATGGCAGTTTGAGCTTGGTGTCAAAGACGGGGTGAAACGTGGGTTTAAAGCGCAGCTTCAAATAAAAGAAAAGAAAATTATAATAATAATTGATATGCTGTCACTGCTTAGCCACGAGCATGTTGTGTACACTGTAGCCCCCATATGGTACCTTTTGATCCAACAGTAACCCTTCAGACATAATACCTAGACCCTAGCATTTCCACCACAAATAGTACTCTTAATGTGGGCGGGGTTGTTGTCACCCACTGCTCTGTCCAGCACTCACTGTATTTCCTCATTACTGGTGACACAGATGGAAGTCTGCACCTCGTTTATCGTCCACAGAACGAGGCTGCATGCCGACATTTTCAAAGTTAAACAGGCTGCAGTGAGAGTCTCTCTCCATGGGATATTTAAAAAATTAGCGGGTTTGTGCACTTTGTCCTTCTAAGGAAAGCTTGGTGGTTAGTGTTACTGTAGTTCACAGGAACGATGCTCTGCACCATGTTTTTTATTTTCTCCATGTGAGGATTAAAATATATTCCGTTCGCATAACCCAGTGGAAATTAATATATATAAATGCTTGAAGGTCCACTCATTACTAAAAATGTATGTCACATAAAAACTAAAGTGATGGTCATAAGTTGTCATATTGAAATTTAAGGTGCGCTGATTGATTCACGTCTTCACCTCATGCATTGAGTAACATTACAAGTTAAAATTCCACCTTAAAAGTTGCCGGCAGTCGGCCCAGTGAATTAAGTTATTTTTTTTCATAGACTCCAGCTGCTGTGAGAGGCAGCAAAACATCCTTTCATTTCATAGTTACAGTCTCCTCATAAAAGGCTCCACAGTATGAACAGTGGTTACATGAGCCTCAAAACCAGCCACAACTCAGCCCTGAGCAGAGTGACCGTCCTCTACTGACCAATCAGACTGCAGTGTTCACAGCTCCACCTTTTAGGACGAGATCTGTGGGCTAGGTACCCCAACAGAGGGGGGACCAAACATGAGGACGGTGCAGAACGGCTCCATCAGGGTTTCCACAGGTCATTAAAAAGCATTAAAAGTCATTAAATAGATTTTGTGAAAATTAAGGCCTTAAATGGCATTAAAAACCATTGAATTCGATGTCCAGAGGCATTAAAAAATTAAATACACTTGATGGAAAAAAAACATTGTTATTCACGATTTATTTTGATTATATAAACATTTAATAATTTTGATCAGAAGTATAATGTGATGATTGACTGGCAGAACCCTTTAATTGGCTGTTGTTTACGGCCGGTGCACGAAGTCACAACACCAGATGCTTGGAATGCAACGTGCTGTGAGCGTGCTCATGCTGTGGCTAAAGAGCGGAGGGAATATTAGCAAATGTCGGAAAAATGGGAAAATGCAAGTTTAAGCAGAAGTGGTTGGATGAGGAACTATTCAGAACCTGGTTAAAGCCCGTCGACGATAAACCCAGAGAGGCATTTTGCAGCGTGTGCAAAAACATCTTCAAACTTTGCACAATGGGCGTCAATGTGGTGAAATCACACATGCTGTCAGATAGTCACAAGTCGGCGATTAAAGGCAGGCAACAGTTAGCTGTGCCGAATTTCTTTCCGTGACCAGCAACACAACTTCTGCTGTCGCCACCACAACTGCAGCTGCTGCTGCTACCACCACACCTGCCGCTACAGTGACCACCTCCAGCCTTTTCAGGTTAGAGTTAGTTTTTCACATCGTTCTTCAGGCTGGTTTTGTTATTTTTGAAATGTGCAAATAAACTCTGAGACTGTAAACCGTGTTGTGAGCAGAGGTGGGTAGAGTAGCCAAATATTGTACTCAAGTAAGAGTACTGATATTTTAGAACAATATTACTCAAGTAAAAGTAAAAAGTAGTCATCCAAATAATTACTTGAGTAAGAGTAAAAGAGTATTTGGTGGAAAAACTACTCAAATACTGAGTAACTGTCTGATTAATTTGTAAAATAAGAACATGAACGTAATCAATCAATCAAAAATAATAATCTGCAAATGCATGTATTTTAAACGATACCCCTTTAACTAAAACAAAAATAAATTAAATTTTTACAGACATAACATAAATCAAGGCACAAGAAACACAAATATATTCTTATATATACTGTATGTATGTATGTATATAATTATGTACTCAGAGGTGGGTAGAGTAGCCAAATATTGTACTCAAGTAAGAGTATTGTTGCTTTAAAACAATATAACTCAAGTAAAAGTAAAAAGTATTTTGCATTAAAACTACTCTGAAAAGTACAATTTATCCAAAAAGTTACTCAACTCAAAGTACACGCCAAATAAAATTTCTCCAAACATGTTTCTTGTTATTTTAGATAGTTATTATCACGCTAATGTATGTTCAAGTGTTCATTTCCCCCGATAAGTTGGTTTTAATTCATTATTTGATTCTATAAACACAGTCTGACCATCTCGAGCTTTTATTTTGGTACTTCCAGTGACCGGCAGTGTGAATTTGCATATTAGCTAAATATTGAGTTTCACCCAGAACATTTAGATTTAACATTTAACATTTAGATTTATATTTGGCATTTAGATTTAACATTTATATTTATATTTATATTTAATATTTAGATTTAACATTTAGATTTATATTTAGCATTTAGATTTAAC
>NC_065507.1:8358301-8391923 GCF_006386435.1 Epinephelus moara | reverse complement strand
GTTAAAAAATTCACAATACTTTTTTAAACATTGTTTGAAGCTAAATGTGGCAAAATGTTGATGTTATTTTCAGCGTGAGACACTTTACAAACGGCACCCCATACAGTTGGACATGGACATTAAATTTGTTTAAAGTGACATTAAAAAGGGCATTAAAAAGCATTAAATTAGATTTGCTGATACCTGCAGAAACCCTGTCCATTGGTACCATCCACAACTGTTCACAGTGGAAAAAAGGAAAAAAAGCGTACTGAACTGAACTGTACCGTACTGCTTGATGGAAAATGGGCTTACATATTTTGCAGTTTGGACAGTCACAAACCTTAAACTATTTATCTAGTTTTCCAATAAACATCATAAGCTGTCCAATAATAATGGCTCAGTAGACAAGCTGACTGCAGTGCTTCATTCAGCTGTAGACATCTATAATGCAACTCACTGTATAACGAAATTATCTACAAATGTTTCCTGTAATCATCCATTATTACATGGTTTCCATTTACAGTATAGAGTGATTTTTCAATGTATCTCTGACTCTTGTGGGATAAACCCACAGAATTTCAAACTCCCACAGTGGAGGTGTTTCTTTTCAACAGCTCCTAAAACAAAGCTTTCTAAAAAAGAACCAAGCATGTCTCCATGTTTGTTGGATTTTTGCAAACTGGGTGTATGTTTCTCTTTAATAATCATGGAATACTTTGGTAATAAAATAAGATGTGCAGCACCTGACATTGGATACCTCAAAAAATCACAAACACAAAATTGGAGCAAATTTTGTTGCTTAGCATTTTGATTGCATAATGATAGCTGCATACCAGTGCCAACGCACAGTGGAGCATTTATATTTTACAGAAATATGAGCTTAAGTTCATGTTTTTGACAGGGGGATGATTTATCTGCTGAAACTCCAAAGTTCAGTCATCCAAAACATTGTCTGCAACCACAAGTTTCTATTTCAGTTAATGCTTTTCTCTCAGAGTAGAAAATAGACTATGCATTTCGCCACCTATTCCCTCTGTGTTCCTCATTGTGAATTCTATTGCTAAAGTAGCTCAAGGCTACTGACACTTGTGTGCCCCCCACTCCAAGTATACCAGGAGAGAGGTCGGAGAAAACCGCTCGCAACAGAAATATAATCAAAAGATGTACAACAAACGCTCTGCTGTTTGGCAGAGATTCAAACTCTGACCTGCATCCAAAGATGTACAGGTGGTGGAGGCAACGCACATGTGTGTTTACTTATGTGAATGTAAGAGTGAGGAAAAAGAGAGAATGAATATTTTAAAGGTATAGGTACTGCCATAAAAGCCAGAGTTTTGAAAATATCTATCTATCTATCTATCTATCTATCTAGACATTTGTTGCCGATACATTTACTAATCTAAGTTAATTAATGTTAATTCTGTGAAATGAAGGAACATCACTTTATCTTTTTTGATGTTTAAAAAAAAGAGTGGGTTGTGTGTTCCTGATGGTCAAGGTAGTTGGAAGTAAACAGTGTTGTCTGAATATCCCAGTTAAACTAGCAACACATTATGTCATTATCATTTAAGCCTATCACCTTAAAAGCTCTAAATCGAGACCTCCAGGATTCAGGGCTGTAAAGCAAATCGTGCCATCGTGAAGCTAATGGCAGCTCGTTAGCTTAAGCTGCACATTGCTGTCAGCTGTATCATTAAGGGTCAGTCTGATATCAACAGGAAACACTTTAATGTCTACTTTTTTCATACGAAAGCAGAAATTTTATCTGTGGTTTGCACATGCAAACTCTGCAAGTAAAGACGGTACATCACAGTACATCATATCACATCCATACTGGACATATTTAAACACATTTACATCAGAACACAATAAACTGGAAGATACATTAAAATGAGCACCAAGTACTCAATGGTAAGGACTGAATCTAGATTAAATAAATAGATATAAAGAGCTATGTGCTGAGGAAGTCAGCTTGCTTCATATAGTAGCTGTCCCCACTCATTATTACCATAACTAGCCAACTACACAGCCAGCTGGTGTCACTCCCAGGATGTCAAAATGAGCCACTAAGGGCCCCCTCCCTTTTGCGTCTCAACCAACTCCAATTTAGACCCATGTGCATCATGATTAGATGTTAAGAGCAACAGATGTAGAATAAAGAGTGTGAAAGTGTGTTTAGAGTGGATGGGAGGGAAGGTGGATGTTTCCAACAAGCACAGGACTTTGACCCAGGAGATGTGTTTGTGCGAAACTAAAAGTCAACTAATTGCCACTATTTAAAGTATAAAAGTAACGCACATAAAAGGTGCTGATCAGGAGGAGGAGGTGCTGATCACTGGCAATAGATGTGATTTTAGAAAACAAGTGTCACACACTCTGGCTCAGTATGCTTGTTGATCTTGAAGAAGGCCCAAAGGCCGAAACATCATCAAGATAAAAGAAATGCATATGGAGCCAGAGTGTGTGGCACTTGTTTTCTACAGTTGAGTTATTTTGTCATGTCACTCATCAGTGACATGGCTCTTAAGTCACTCACATGACAGTCGTCAACCATTTTCCTTTTCCTAACCCTAACCAAGTAGTTTTGTTGCCTGATTTTAACCAGTGACCCCTTCTTAATGGATTCACCTAACTTACTTAATAAGGAAAAGTTAGGGTTAGTAGTTTTGTTACGTAAACCAAAGCACTACCCCTTCTTAGTGGACTCACATGACTTACCGATGACCCCCTCAGCATCAAGATACAACACAAATGTCTGCTCCTAGGGTCATGTTAATGATGCTGGGGATTTCTTCCCAAGCTTCAAAATATGACGCATAGGAATGAGATCATCTCAATATGCTGTTATACATGAACAGAATGTTATTATTTTAACATCATTTAGTATTGGCAGCATGGTGGTGCAGTGGTTAGCATTGTCGCCTTACAGCTAGGGGGTTTGGGGTTCGTCTGGTGACCTGTCCAGGGTGTACCCCGCCTCTCACCCAGTGTCAGCTGGGATAGACTCCAGCCCCCCTGCAATCCCCAACAGGATTAGCAGTTACAGGAAATTAATGAATGGATGATGAATGAATTATTAAGTTATGATAATGATGTAAGAAATGTGAGCTAACTTGTTGAATTTTTAGTCATGCTAGCAGTTTGGCTCTAGCAATGGCAATTTTGGGTCAGACTGAAATGTCCCAGCAACTACTGGATGGATTGCCGTGAAATTTTATACAGACATTTATGGGGAACTCTACTGACTTTGTTGATCACCTTCCCTTTCCTTTCTCTCCTCATGTGATCAATATTCTTATCATTTAGTAAAGTATCTTGACAATTATTGGATGAACAGATTACGGTGAAATTTAGCACAAATATTCGTGGTGCCCAGAGATGAATCCTAACCTTGGTCCCCTGACTTTTCATTTAACGCCATCATCAGGTCAAAATGTTGGTGCTTACTTTTGGTTATGGCCAAATACCTTCAATATATTTTATATCAGTTGTACTTTTTGTTTTGTGCTAATTAGGAAGGTGAGCATGCTAGCATACCATATTAAGATGGTAGTGCCTGCTGAACATCAACATGCTAACATGCCGATGTTTATCTGGAAAGATATACATGTTTGTAGGATACTCACACCTTGTCCTTCCCTTACTTTATCTACTCTTATCCTCTCTGTCACCCTCTCTCCCTCCTCTGTTCAGATTTGCATAGGAATGTGATGATATAGTAGAGTAATGCCAGGATTCATGGCCCTTTTCTAATGTGCACATTTTGAATCAGTCACTGCTCTCAGTGCTTCCTGAAAACCTTCAAGGAAATGTGTCTTCATCCCAGTTCATGCGTGCACACTTCATACTCACCATAGAGACATTACGCCTCCGCAGACAGGCGTGGGCACGTGTGCATACACATGCACACATATACTGTACACACACGCTAATCAATTCCCTCCAGACAAGATTAACCAATCTATCTTCATTACGCTTCATTAAACAGATAACGTGAAGCACACACTTCATGTGCAGGAAGCTGTATTCTCCTGTGGGCACTGACAAAGATGCATGAAATGTTGCATTGTAATTAATTGTTTCTTTAGACAGTACATCACGTTCTATTCATTCTTCATGATTGAGTTGCTCTCCATACACACCAGGTGAGATTACTGACAGTTAATTGCTGCGCTTAGAAAGAAATCGTCGAGCCTCTTCCTCTCATCTCTCATTTGAATTCTCTTCTCTCTTCTCTCTTCTTTGATCTTTGCAGTCACCTGGTTTTCTCTTTCTGTGTATCCAGCACCAAACCAAAGCAATGAAGAAGAGATTGAGCTTCAATAGAATTTCCATGGCAACTGATTTTCAATCATACCTCTCCAATCACATTACTCTAGCAGTTTGTCCAGGGAGAGCTGAGTATGATCTGGTTTAGACTTTGATCATGATCCCACTGCTCTTTCAATCAATATGAAATGATACTGTATGAGCTGACCTCCATCTCCATCATGCACTTGATTTGGATCATTTGGTTATTTTTTGCTTTCTATTTCAAACACTGAGGCCAGACACAGTTTTTTCAAATATCTTGCGTTTGAGCTTGAGCCATGTGTGAAGTCTGACTGACGTTTCAGGGGTGTTGTTACCTGTTGTTTATGTGAGCTTTATGGCATTAAAAGGTGTAGCATTTATGTGTGTTCGCCAAAGCAGAACAGCTGTTTTTCCGCTAACCTCCCATATCGAAGTCCCTGAAGTTGCCGGTTCATTTCTCGGGTCGAGGCGCTTCGGTCTCGTGGAGCCTGCAGCCCCTCACTCGTAACATGAGCATGAACTTGCCCACAATTGAGACTACTGACATTTACTGTTGTTATAAACAATGCATTTTCCACACTCACCCCAGAGATCTCCTCTGTGCAATTTATTTCCACCGCCAAGATTTCATCATTCTTTTTCTTAGATTAAGGGAAGAATCAGTCGATGTTATTGTAGTTATTACATTTGCTCTGTCCTAGGAGACTCCCTCCCTCATTCAGGGCAGATAATTGCATCTTTCTGAGATATCTGCACTGTTGGCACACTGGCCACAAGCAGATGATTCCTTATTAAGTTACTGCAGTGTCCATTAAGTCCATTGAAATTGGTTGAAATGTAGGTAGAATCGACGTTCAAGTCAAACAAACAAGCTGTAGATCTTTGTGTTGTGTGCAAACAAAGTGTTATCATATGCAGCACACCTCCACCAAATAAATTTAGTAAATAATGATACCACAGAGTCTTCACCACAATGCTACCTTCAAATGTAGTGAGAAGGTGAAGAACAAAAGATATGGCAGCACAAAAAAGACTTTGCCATTTCCTGCTCCTGACCCTCCCACAGATCTTTAATAAGACATAGCAGATCTTTCCTAATGAGACGCCAAGACGCTGTGTTCTTTACATGGCTAATTAGCTGGATTGCTCGTTAAACAATTAGTCAGATATCTGTCTGGTCGTCTCTGTGGTTTTCCTCCAGTCAGTTCCAATGCTTTGTCTGACATTTGCAGATATTGCTCCTCTGTTAATTGAAGCTTTCAGACAAACAACTAATAAAAGTCAGCTTAACAAGTGGTTGAATATTAAATGTGCTTTCAGCTTAAGAGTCAATCGCAGTCATTCAGTCTGTGTTTCCCAGCATGTCCTGACTGTGAATTTGAAACAATTCATTGCGGACTATGAGTGTTGAAGCATGCTGTAGTTCAAATTGCTCCTTAATTATTTTAGCCCTTAATCAAAAGTAAGTCTCGGTGGACTTAAAGGTGTCAGACACACACACAAATACACACACAGAAACACTCACACTTGTCTTGTGTTAGAATTTGAGGCCTTTTTATTCAACAACAAAACCAAGCACACTTCACACATCACATGAAGTGTGAATATGCAGAGATCTGTTTATAGAGAGTTGATGAAATGACAGGAACAGGAAATCTTTGCCCAGATATCCACAAATCAGATCCTTTGAAATATTGGGTGTTTACTCCGGAGGCTCATCGTCGTCATCAGTTCCAAGATCAGGACACTGAAAGTTACCAAACATAATTTTGTTGAATGCCTACCAAGAAAATAAAGTGTCCTATGTCTTAAGCCCAGTTCAGACCAGTGATTCACGATGAGGTGAAACCTTTGGAGAACGTTGCAGAGAACAGTTGCAGTGGTGTGAACTGGCCATCTGAGCTCGATTCAAGCTTGCTGATGGTGTCACCTGCAACTCAGCTGGTCTAATTGCTGGCGGCTGGTTTTAGAACGTAAAGCACATCACCTGTTTCTACAGCCAATCGGCTTGTAGTGAAGTCTGCTGGTCAAGTCAAAATTACCGCAGATAGCAGGTGCTCCGTCCCCCCTGAGCCCTCTGTTTCCATTCTCATATGTGCCGGTGTTAGACAGTGGGTCGCTGTTGCTTGATGTATGTACTTATGCCCCCTCACACACACACATTCTCATTGACTGCTAACTTATATTATTGAGGGGTATTTATTATGAATACAGTCCATCTGATGCTCATTTTATGTTTTTCGATATATCACTACTACAAGTGCTGCTGTAGCCAGTATCTCACTATCACTATCCTCATTCATATTTTAACAAGCTACAAATTATATTCAGCCTCAAAATAAGCCTGAAAAGCTGCAAATCAGAACAGAAGTACAGAGAGTTGTTGCATAGAGATGATATACCATCTAATCTAGTTGCATTGGTGTGAACCTGCAGGTTTTTAGAACACTGCAGAACAGCACATTGATCATCTCTTCATGAATCTTTGGTCTGATCTGGGCTTTATGTCAATAACCACTCTTGCCTTCAGGGTCATACAACAAGTGACATGAACTCCTTCATTTTGGACATACCGACACCTTTAAAGATCTATATCTATTACTAATATGAACTGTGAAACATGACATTTCAACAGTGACATTGTGTTCCATTATGTACCCAACATACAGTATTCTGGATGCAGTATGTCCCTGAATGTTCTCAGTGATTCTTGAATTCTGTCAGTTTGGCCATTTTGCTTGCTCTTTTATAAAGCATCTTAGTGTCCTCTATGCTAATGGTGGCCGTGCCAAGCTGATGTGGGTGGCAAAATAATAGCAGTAGTCTCAGGGGAGGTCATAATAAATTCTTATTTTTTTTTATCTGTTATTTCAGTTGTAAAAGCATACAGGTGAAATTAAATCTCAACTTCTATAGCAGGAGTGGTAGTACATAACAAATATCTGATAAAACATAGAACATCTATCGATACTGTACATGAGAACATGCGTCCAAATGAACTCACTTAATGCTAAGTTAGGCTAACCGGCTGCTGGCTTTGCTGTCTACCTCTTGACAAGAAAGTAGATATTTCTCAAAATGCTGAACTATTCCTTGAAAAGTTCGAAAGTTTCTTACCTGGATTAGTTGAAGGGAAAATATATTTCTGTTCAAAATGATGGCCAGTAGATCATGCTGCTGAGGAAGGAGTGGGAAAAAAAGAGTTGAACTTGAAAGGAAATTTTATTACGGTGGAACAAAGCTCAAACATTAACTTTGTCTTCATCCAACTTCTCCTTTCTCTCCTTTCTTTTGTCTCCCTCTTTGTTCCTCTCCCTCTGGCCTCTCTCCAATCCCTTCTTCACTTCTTACTCTATCTCACTGCAGCAGAGCCGTTGGATGGAGAAGAGTACTTGGATATTATAGGTATCATGCGAAACCAAGCAGGTCGCTATGAATGCAAGGCCAGCAACGACGTCGCCACGCCTGATGTTAAATATGTCAACGTGGTTGTCAGCTGTAAGTAGCCACACACTGCAGCACTCACCATCTTCCAAACTCAACAATGATCAATAATTTCATCATATTTCATAACAGAAATATTACAAGATGATACACTCAACAGATAGAAGTGTAGGCTGTGAAAGTCAAGATTGGAATTAAGCGTAGAGACGTGGAGAATATAGCGTGGCAGAGAGTGGTGGCTTCGTCTTGAAAGTTTTGGAGCACCCTTCAGTCTTTCAAGATGAACCCAGGTAGACAGAGAACGATCTCTCTGTGATTGCAACTTGCATTTCCATGGTGATTCTCACTTACCATCATCATTTAAGAGACACTTAGCATTTCAAAACACGATCACCTAATTACATCTTGTCAGGGGTCCATGTTGGATCTGAAGAGTGTAATGCATATGTTGGCTGTTGAGGATTGATGAACAGCTCATGAGACATCACAAACCAACTTCCCCCCCAGAGGAGTTATAGGATTCTCTTTGATCTGAACAAATCACGTCTGGCTGGTTGCCCAATTTGTACTTTCGCCAAGTCTAAGTGCCTGTATGAAATGATAAAGATTTCTATATTAAACTATTTCTTAGTTTTTAATCCGAAATGGAAAATGGGCATTAATCCACATCGGACATCTTTCTGGCCGTTGTGATGTTTGGAGAAATCATTATGTGTGTATGATGAATGTTAATAAACTTGATGAATTTGAAGTTTTAGCACTGATTACTTTTCCCACAGATCAAAGCTCTTTGGGCTTAAAGGGCTTAAGATAGATTGAAATTTTACACAACATAATGTAGCACCTTGACCTTATCCAAGATTTTTGTTTTCAGTGAGATTCAATACAGAACATATGTCTTATAGGAAATAGTTTTCCTATTGTTCCAGTAACCCTTTTTAGACATACTTAATTGAATGACATTAAAGATCTAGTGTGTTGGATTTGCAAATGTAGCATCTTGACCTCATCCATTTCTCTTTTCTTTTTTCAGTGAGATTCAATACAAAGTATATGTCATTATATAAAAGGGCTTGCCTTTTGTTCCAATAACCCTATGTAGACCTCTTTGGCCAACTGACATTGTAGATCTAGTGTGTAGGATTTAGTGGCATCTAGCGGTGAGGTTGCAGAACTGAAACTTCCCCCATGTCCTAAGCATGTAGGAGCATGTAGGAGCATGTAGGGTGGCTGGCGTGAAAATGTGAATGGCACTATCTAGAGCCAGTGTTTGGCTTGCCAGTTCTGGGCTACTGTATGTAGATAGAAACAGCTCATTCTAAGGAATCAGGAACACAATTCTTATTTTCAAGTGATTATAAACTACTGAAAACATAGTTATGAATATGATATACCATTTCTGCCAGTATACAGTATGCCCCTAAATCCTACATGCTGGACCTTTAACTCATTTTTTTAGGAAAGGGAAAACAGAGCATTTAAAAGAAAGACATTAATAAACTAAAAGATAGTTTTAGCACTGATTACATTTTTAAGTCTGGCCCCAGATAATATGTCTGACTTTAGTTCTTGGGGCTTAAAGACGTTCGGATAGATTGAAATTTTACACAACAAAATGAAGCAACTTGACCTTATCCAAGATTTTTTTTCAGTGAGATTCAATACAGAGCATATGTCATTATATGAAATGGCTCACCTTTTGTTCCAGTGACCCTATTTAGACATACTTGGCCAAATGACATGAAAGATGTAGTGTGTAAGATTAAGTGGCATCTAGTGGTGAGGTTGCAGAACTGCAACTTCCTCTATATGCTTAGCATGTAGGACAAGTAAAGCAGCCAACGTGAAAATGCAGATGGCTCTATCTTGAGCCAGTGTTTGGCTTGCCTGCTCTGGTCTACTGTAGAAACACCATGGCACAAATAAACAAATGAAGACATAGTTATGAAGATTATATACCATTTCTGCTGATTTTGCCCCTAAATCCTACACGCTGGACCATTGATTCAATTTTTAGGAAAAGGACAAATTGAAAGAAGACACAAATGCCACGCGAAATAATTTTATTAGGGAGGATCTTAACACTTCAGCGTGAGAATTGGTTTGGTTAATGGTTTTAAGATGTAACTTATGTCAACATTGTGTGACTCTGCAGACCCTCCGACAATAAAGAAAACCCAGAGCTCAGAGACTCAAGTGGGCCGCATAGCAACACTGCAGTGTGACGCCACCGCTGTGCCTACGCCAGAGTTTGAATGGTACAGAGACGAAAAAAGGTAAAACCTGACACATATTTGCACTCCCAGCATCCATGTCACACATAGACAGATGTACAGAGGTGTGTACATGATAATGAGGTGACAAAACCCAGTGTCTTAATTCTGATTGAAGAACATGAAAAACAGAAACACTGGGCAGTCACCAGATGGATCATCGCTTAGACACTGATTCAACCTCATTCTGTGTATTTTTCTTTGCTTTATCCCAGTCAAGGACTAAGAGAGTGTGTTCAAATGCATACGCCACAACAAGTCAACAAGCCATTAAATAGAGCACAAGCCATTAGCCTCCTCCATCACAAACAACCATATCAACTGTAAGACTGATCCACCAAAGCTGCTGGCACCCCTCATGGTCTGCAGCTCCTTTATTACTGGAATTACCTCCTGTAACTTTTCCAGGATGGAAAAACGTCTCTCTCTTACATGTCCGATTACTGCAAACAACAAAGTCTTTATGATAAGCCTTCACTACAAGAGCTTTTACTGTATATATGAGTTGCAATGGTTTGGGAAAAATTGTGTCATGATTTCAGTACCAGAACTTAGTACCTACTTTAAGGTTTATTTTGGTGGATTCTGTATTGAAACATGCTGATTTGTGACCAGTGCTATAGAGTCCTGCTGGTGCATGTGATGATAGGTTGCAGAAATAACCCTAAAGAGACAGTTCACCCTAAATCAAAACGACATGTTTCCTCTTACCTGTAGTGCTATTTATCAGTCCGAGTTGTTTGGGTGTGAATTGTCAAGTGTTGGAGATGTCAGCATTAGAGATGTCTGCCTCCTCTTGACTATAATGGAAATAGATGGGTCTTGGCTTGTGGTGCATAAAGAACCAAAAAAGTACATTTGAAATGTTCAACGGCAATGTCTCTTTCCAGCAGTCATGACCTGGTTACTCAAGATATTCCACGGACTTTGTTGTGAGCAGTTTCATGTAGGAATTACTTTCTTACTACCAAACCACACCCACCACAGAGAAGGAAGGGTGCATCTACTGCTAGCTCACCTATGTCTAAGTTAGCTAACATTACAGCTCAGCTGAGAAGGACACCATTAATGTTTACATATTGCGCAAGCACAAGCCTCTTGTCCATGAGTAGATGCACGCTTCCTCCTGTGCAGGAAACACACGGCGAGTGTAGTTGAGAAGGCAGAAAATAGTTCCTGAATGAAACTGCTCACATCTTGAGTAACCACATCATGATCTCTGGAAGGGAATGCTGCTGTTGAGTTTATCCAAATGTATTCTTTTGGCACTTTGAGCACCACACGTCGAGCGCCATCTAGTCCCATCATATTGGAGAGAAGGCAGACATCTCTACGACCGATATCTCCAACACTCTGCAACTCACACTAAAACAATCTAGATTCACGAATAGCACCACAGGTAAGAGGAAAATATGTATTTTTGATTTGGGGATGAACTGCCCCTTGGAATAGACTTGACCTGACTTACCTGGAGGCAAGGAACAAACTTTGTTTATGTTGCAGCCATTAAAATAATGAGGCAAAACAATGATTTACATTGAATTTACTTAGGCATGAAAATGACAGCTGTAAACACTGTTTGCTGTTATGAGCACAATTAATGAGCAATTAATGAACACCATTGCTTTCTAAATTAAAATCATATTGAACACTGTTCCTTATGCTAATATTTGGTGAATACTACACCGAACAAGCACGCATCTCTGTGCTGTCTTCAAACAACAGGACTACTCTGAGGTCCAGTCTGTGATCTGGGTCAGAAACTTTCCACATGCTCTCTCCAGAGTAGTTTCCTCCTCATCTCCCAAATGTGGCAGCAGCTTCATCACTTTGTTCTCTGTGCCAGGCGTGCTCCGTATCATTTTGCTCAGTGGCTATAATGGAGCTCTTTGATCCCTTTGTCAAATCTGCCCTCACAGTGGTCCCATTGTCACATCCCAATGTTAATTTGATGACATCATCTGTGTAGTTTGATAATGACTAATCACCCACTTAATCACTCAGTAGGCTGGTACTCCGCTGTTAATTGATCATAACTGCACGAGACAGCAGTGGATTCTTCTCTGATTTTCTTTTGAGGGAGAACAGACTGGGTGTCCTCCTGGATGCAATTTATATACTGTAGTCAGTGAAAATCTCAATAACCCCTTTTCTCATAACACAAGTAATTCCACCGAAATGGAAATCAGCTTCCAGGCACTATACTGTCTCCTGTGAAATCACAATTTGTGTGACCAGACACAGATGTTCATTTGAAAACGATCAATTTAAGTGTCATGCATGTATCTGGGAGACACTTGAAGAGGACCGAAGTGTAATGACATTCAAAGGCGGTGACGACCCAGTCACTCCATTTCAAGACTTATCATTTAATAACCTGAGAGAAATCCGCCCTCTGCAGCAAATTCGCCACCTGAGTCAGAGACTTGAGACTTGAACAGAGGAACGGCTAATGAATAAAAAAAGGAAAAAAAAACTGCACATACAGAGCGTCGTGATCTGCAGTTTCACTCCCACCCAAACTTCAGCAGTAAAAGTTCACCCAAGATTGGGAGGAAAATATTGGAGGAGTGTCACAAGTGTTATCACAGATATGGTCTCTAAAGTAATAGGCCTATCACGCCAGTGCTCGAAAAAGAAAGATTTATGGTCGTTGAAATATTTTTGCATTATCTGTTGTTTCCAACCGCCATCTATCTCAGTTGTTTTGTCCCCTGGAGGATTTTGGCTGTGTGCCTATTCTTTGCCCCCTTCTCCCTATGCGCCAGTAGAAAGTGTTATTGCACTTTCTCCTTGGATGATGATGATGTTAATGCACCATAATAATATCATTTATCCCTGCTTGGCTAGTTAATTTCTTAGTCCCCTCCCCAAGAATCAAAGCAAGTGCTCTGTAGCCTGTTGTGTCTTATTTACCTGATTATCAAGGTCTGGCTCCTGCGATTGTTCCCGTCTAATCAGTTTAACCTCATTGACACACAGGTTATCAGTGGACACCTTGAAATCTGCATGTTAGTTACGCAGTTTGCAGTAACAGAGCCAGATTTATCACATAAAATTCGTACTATTTTTTAAGCAATAGGGGTTCTTTGTTTCAGACAGCGATGGACAGCAGCAGTATTTTTATCTGCAGCTGGCAAATATTGATTTTGCCTGCTGAAATGACAACTCTGCCTGCAGATTTTTACCAGCTGTAACTAGTTAGATAACATTAGCTGCATAATTTGGTTGAAAGCAAAGTCTGCGGCTGACTTTTCTAAAACAAGAACCGTGTAAAGTGGGTGTTAATTATGCACTTGATGGCTATTTTTTTTTCATTCGAAACAAGCCATTTTCCATGTTGGCGATAAAGGAGTTAATTAAATCCCTTCTCAGCTGGAACAGAATAACCAGAGCTTTGCACCCTTACTGGTCACACCTGCACTAGCAACTGACAAATTTACGTCCCCCACCGTTTTGGTCCTACTAGTTAAAGCACTTGAAACGTGAGAAGACGGGGAAATACATTCGAACGGATGGATTTGGATTGTCACCTCTCATTATTTAAGCCTCAGACACAACACTTTGATCATTTATACATTTTCTGATTAGCACTGATTCTTTGTTTCTTTAATCCCTTCCTTTAACGGTGTTTTGACAAACTAAAGTGTCATGTTTCATGTTTTAATCACTGATACCCTTCAGATGCAGGATTTATCTTTGCAAAGTCTCACTGTATTTGACATTAATTTATTGTTTTCCTTAATCCCCTGCTATATTTTTTAATATCTTTTGTTTTTGATTTATTGATGTGGGGAGTGAAGTTAGCATTAAAACTATTCCGATACCCCAAGCACACTATGTTAATGTTTTATTAATACTGCGACAACTCAGGAAATCTTTGCCTCTTGGTCCAGACCTGTTCAGTTTGGCAACTTCCAACTTTTCATTTCCTCTCGGTGGGTTATGTTACCCCAAACAAATCACACAGCAGCTCTCTTGGAATAGCATTGAGGCCCACATTTTTTGCTCCAGTTATCTAGTGCCAAGTTTGAAAAGCATCGCTCTCACCTGCCCAAACAAACCAAACTGAAGGAGTAAACACTTCAGAGTTCGAACAAACTGTTTGGCACAAGCTGGTGTACACACACTGGGCTGCAGAGCTCGCTCCTCTCTCCTCCACTGACTGGAGAGGCTTAACTCACCTAACCTTGTGCATTGCATATCCCCACTCTGTCAGTCTTAATATCCACAAACCCACATGGAAGCGCGGAGCTCATCCTCTAAAACATAAATGAATCATTGCTTCACCACATCTGTGACTTCACCAGGATCTCAGAGTCTCCATTAGCCTCTGTAGAGACCGATACATCATGATCCGAGAGCAGCTGGCCAGAAGTTCATAACTGAAAAATATTACTACCTGGCTGTCATGACCCTCCCTGCTCCTTTTGGCTCTTCTCACTGGCCGTCCATGATGGAATCTGGATGAGACTGTAAATTGCCTGCCCCTTTAGCCTGACTGATTCAGTAAGAATTACAAATCTGACGGTGCGCAGAGGAAATATTGTGCAATTTTACGCACTTTCTCTTGTTAACCTCATAATTCATAAGCGTACCTGGTATTGAGTTTGCAGAGTCAATCATTGTCGATCTACTAAGGCATCTTTTACAGTAGGTTGCTCCTGCTCTTTGTGCAATAAATCACGTCTCCCATGTTTATTACATGACAAAATCCGACGTGAGCTGTTAGCTAACGTGATAGACAGATATGTTTGTTGTTTTGTCAGCTGATACATGGCTGTCACAGGCACTGAGCCGTTTTCAATCATCTCTGGGTTACAAGTCTCAGCAGGACTCTCCACTTGATTTCATTTATCATCGGCCTTGAATCATAACAGGCCTGTCACTTTCTCTGGCAGTGATAACCTACTTTAGATGCTCCCACACGCTACAGAATCAAATCCGTCCATCTGATGATTTGCTCTGGTCTTTCATCTCTGCCGGCCTGCGACCGCAGCCCTGCGTGCACACACTGCATGCCCCCCGCCAAATAGAGGGGTCAAATCATTTCAATCTAGGGTTTAATGTAACGGAGAGGCTCTGTGCATCAAGTCAGGATCACTGGAGATATCCTCTGGAGCACTGCTGCCCTCTGCCTGCAAGGAAGGACAAGTAGGATGCAGATATGGTGAGAACACTTGAAAAACGTCCCTCCAAAAAAAAAAAAAGGTAGACGTGCACGATTTCTGCCAACTTCTCTGATAATGTATTCCAGTCCATTATGCCAGATGAAGGGAGCTGGCAGAGACACAGGCATATTTGAGGATGAACTTGAAATCAGAAGTGAGTGAAGTTGCCGGCTGCAGATCTGCTCGTGCCAAACGCGTTAAAAGTTAAAATGGGCAGCAGAAATGTCGAGCTTGATAAATGCTAATAGAAAAGGAGACACACTTTGGGGGCCGGAGATCCAGTTTGCTGTTTTTAATGCTCCAGTTTTCTGTGGCTTGGTATTTAAACTCCAAGCATGTGTGAAAAAAAATTAAATAAAGGTCCAACGTGAAACCTCCAGTGTGAAAACAAAAGAGAGTTCTATCTCTTTTGACCTGTTTAGGTCAGTTTATCCCCCTGCTACTGCATTACAATCATGCGCTGTAATCTATAGTAAAAAAAGCTGTTTGCTTTCAGCTCCCTGTAGTGCTGTGTATTATCTGGGTCTCTAAGCATGCTCTCTGGGCAGGCAGGCCTTTTTAATAGTGCAGTCACCTCTCATGAAGACACACTGGAGAATATATCTGCTGCTGGCCTTATCGTGGGAGGGGGGTTTGCTTTTAGATGAAGTGGGGACACTGCTGGTGCACTTGCCCTCCCTTAGCTCTTGCTCTCTGCCTTTCAGATACACACACACACACACACACACACACACACACACTGCCACTGTTCCCAAGGTGTCACTATGGGAAGGACCTCAGCACTTTATCAAGTCCCCAGTGAGCCCCAAATTATGCTGTGCCATGATGTGCGTTTTTCCTTTTTATGTTAATACTTTCTATCAGCCAAGTGTGTGTCAGCACAAACTTCCCTCTCCCCCCTGCTCCAATTCCGATTACCACATAACCCAGACTTAAGCAGGATTAAGTTGAAGCGCCTTAAATGAACTTCACCTCATTCATGATACGAAAGGGCTCAATCAGCCAAGAACAAGCAGAATCCATTATGCGGGCTGTGTTATTAAAAGAGTTTTATTTGGTTGTGATGATGTAAGGAACAGTTCATCAGCGAGGTACACAGCCTGAGTCAGCGTATTGTATTGATTAATTTGTGCTGAAAGGGGTTCAAGGTTGACATAATTGATTGGCAGAAGTTTGGTGGTCATTAAGACTCCCAGAAGTGCAGGGAAGGACTTCAGCAGAATACTAATCTTCCATCTGAAAATGGGATGATGACAACCAAAGAAATGAAAGAGAACAATGACGAACAAATACCACATAGAAATCATCCATCCAGACATTTCCTAGGCAGTGTTTTCCTCACATTCACAAACCTCAATGAAATAAATAAATGAATAAAGACAAACTTCTTTGCTCACCACATGATTCAAAGGTCAAGGATTGCTGTCTGGTAAACACAATGTCAGACTGTTAATGAAAGAGATTTGTTCCAAAATGAGAGAGGCTGATCTTCCCTCACAACAATCACAACGCCTACACCCAGAGAGTTCACTGACATGACACTGACGCCTGCTACTGCGAAGTGATTTTCAGCATGAAAGTACGATCGTCTGTATGGAATATGAATAATGCTGTTAGCTGTGTGAAGACCTTTACACACAGTACATACAATCATATCTTTTGCAATTATTGAGATTTGCTGTTCGAGGTCTGTTATTTGTTTGTAAGGCAAGACAAGTTTATTTTTAAGGCTGCACAGTAAAGCCAAGTGATATCTGACTCACAGAAGCTGCAATTTTTTCATAAAGGTAAAATGTGTCACAACATACTGTGATAAATAAAGCATTGATATACTTTGGATCCCGGCCTACAGATTATATTCCAGAAGTAAGGGAAGTAACTGTAAAACTTCAATTAAAAGCTTTGTCCCATTTAAACGCCTAGTCTTTGCCTAGTATAGAAGTTCTTTGGATGTGTAAAACCGGATTGCTGACTACCCACTTGAGCTAATGTTAGTTAGCTGTTTAGGTCATACAACTTTAAATGTTTAAATTTTTGTAAAAATGGAAATGCTACACATTATTAGCTCGGTTCATTTTACCGAAACCACGAGCACCAGAGATGACCGTAATTCATTCAGATTTACCAGTATGACAGAAAAACAAGTGGTGACTCTGTTCCTCTGAAGCTGTCATAAAGTCAGAAAAGTCAGAATAAGTGTCCATTCCTCAGTTACCCTGTAAGTTATTTATATTTCTTAAGTCCCAAAGAGTCCACCGATCAACAGAATCAAAAGTGTTTTTCGTGGTGTTGTGTTGGTAAGCCGGGAGCTGTAAAACAAGAGCCATAACATAACACATAATTGATATGTTATTGGAAGCCTGATTTTTATACAAGTAATATTTATACTGGTCCAAATTAACAATTTTATCCTATTTCCCAACTTTGCTGAGCAACAGTTTTATGTAAAAGGAATTAAAGGCCTGTCTTGAATATAAGCCTGTTGAGTTATTTAAGCATGTAATAGCCTGGGCTACTAATTAAAGTTTGACAATATACAAAATTACTGTTTCAACTAAAATCTCAACTCATATCACAATCACAATGTCTGTCCAAATTAGTGTGATATATATATTTTTTTTATGTGTATTGTTCAGCCATGTGTATTTATATAGCACATTTTGGCAAATAGGCACTTCAGAGTGTCTTACATAAAACATTTAAAGGACCACAACAAAGTGAAAAAACACATTAAAGGACATTAAACACGATTAAACACGATGCTATTAAAGAGCTTCAGAATAGAAAATAAAAACAAGGTAAAATATAAGACAGTTATAAAATACAAGAATAAAAGTTACAGTGCAGTGTAAGATATTAATATTTGATTTCATTAAAGGCAGCAACAAACAGAAAAGTCTTTAACCTTGATTTAAAATAACTGAGAGTTGCAGCAGACCTGCAGTTCTCTAAGAGTTTGTTCCAGATACTTGGTGCATTAAAACTAAACGCTGCTTCGTCATGATTAGTCTTGACTGTGGGGACATGAAACAGACCTGTCCCAGATGACCTGAGAGGTCTGGATGGTTCATAGTGTAGTGGCAGATATGTATTTGGGACCTGTAACATTCAGTATAAACCAAGAGTACTTTTTTTTTTTTTTTAATTGATCCTCCTGACAGACAGGCGATATGTAAATTTGGCTGCTTTCAAATGTCACCTTCACAGCTTTCAGTATGTAGTGGTTTTGCATAAATTGCCACATTAAATATAAGTTAAATGGAACGTAATTTGTACAAAGTAAAATACAGCAGAAATGTAAAATGTCGACAAAATGAATGCATCATTAAGTCATTTTGTGAAGAGACTAAAATAAAACCTATTTAATATGACGGTACATACTAGAGGCAGCAGTACTGTGTCTCTGGGATGTCTCACCAGTCAGAAAACAGCTGTTTCCTGTCAGCCATGTTGTGAAAAGTGCCATGTTGGTGTAAGGTTGATAATCTATTTAATCTATTTAAATCTGTTTTTACGCCACAAGTATGACACTTTTTTTTCCAAAAAAAGAAAAGTCTCTTTTAGTACAAAATCAGCATACGTTGTTGGTTAATTAAGCTCTAATGAAGTCTCCTGTCTCCTTTACCTGCACAGTCACTGCAGACACTATTATTTTACCCAAAATGTCACTAACTCCCCAAAGTCCTTGGATTTTCATTACTTTGCAATTTACTTTAAATGGCACCCCTTCGGTCTGTTTCTCCTCTCCAGGCTGTCCAATGCCCAGGGCATCAATATCCAGATTCTTGGCACTACAACTACTCTTGTGATTGCCAACGTCACCGAAGAGGATTATGGGAACTATACCTGTGTGGCCTCGAACCGACTGGGTGTCCAGAATGCCAGTCTTTTCCTCTATAGTGAGTATAGACATTGCTGCCATTTGATTCACAGTTTGAATCCAAAATAGGAGATTTCTGTTTTCATAAATAAATCAGCATGAAACATTCCCCTTGATGCCTCTAAGGATTTTATACTTCATAACACAGTATTGAGTGTCAAGTATCAAAGCGAGGTTATAGTTTCACTTCTACAGCAAACGATGATTGAAATCATTGAGAGTTTCAAGGTGAGATTGAATGACTTTGAGGTGTTAATTCCATTAACCTACTTCCTCACTGAATCATTGAAAACCAGCAGGGAGGAAACTCGCTGTAGTCATGTGTGCTTTTCTATAAGCTTCACTGCGAGAGCTGAACAATTGGAAGCTATGACCAGAACTGAAACTTGCTGTGTAGAATTTTCAGTCATTTGGTGAACAATGTATTCAACTCTGCGTGAGAGTAATTTAACTGAACCCTCATGGGAATCCAGGAATATGGCTGGAGAGGGAAGGTGACATCTGGTATATGGGTGATGGGAGTAACACTTTGCTTGAAGGTGTCTACATAAGGGTGACATGACACTGTCATAACTATGACATGACAGTGTCATGAACTTGTCATAAACATTATGTACATGTCATTAACGCTTATGACTGCTGTCATTAGGTATCATTCGGTTTTTGTAATGACAAGTTGACATTGTTTGGGTTGTCTTGATTATGACAACTTGACATTAATCAAAGTGACATTACCAGAAGTTGTCCTTGTTATGACAACTTGACATTAAATTTGTTTGGGATGTCCTTATTATGACAACTTGACATTGACCAGGATGACATTACCAGAAGATGTCTTTGTATCAATCATTATGTCAACTGTCATAAACACAAAAAGAGGTGCATTTCTTGTTAATGTCAAGTTGTTATGACAAAGACATCTTCTGGTAATGCCATCCTGGTTAATGTCAAGTTGACATAATAAGGACATCCCAAACAAATTTAATGTCAACTTGCAACGACAAAGACAACTTCTGGTAATGTCACTTTGATTAATGTCAAGTTGTCATAATCAAGACAACCCAAACAATGTCAACTTGTCATTACAAAAACCAAATGACACATAATGACAGCAGTCATAAACGTTTATGACATGTACATAATGTTTATGACAGGTTCATGACCGTGTCATGTCATAGTTATGACAGTGTCATGTCACACTTATCTAGATACCTTCAAGTAAAGTGTTATCGAAAAAGGACTACAACCTGGTTTATGTATATATTCCATAATAGCTAATATATTAAATATAGTCAAATCAGTATTGCAATGCATAAAAATCAAAAGTAAGAATGTCAAGATTACTGTGGTATATTCATAAATAGGTTAGTATTTGTAATATTTATTAAACTTTCTCGTTTTATGATCAATTGTTAGCCACTGGAGGGCAAAAAACATGTAACCATTTTACATTTCACTGGCTTTAACACAGATCAGCCAAAACATTAAAACCACTGGCTGCTGAAGTGAATAACATTGATTGTTTTGTTACAGTGCAATGTTCTGCTGGGAAACCTTAGTCCAGTCAATCTAACTCAAAAAATGGCCAAACAAAGGATAAATTGCAATAGTAATGTGTCATAGTTTTTATTGGTCCTGATAACCTCCTGCATCATGTATTAAAGGTATATCTTCGTGGATTCATTGGAACATTATTAATTCAAGGACAAAAGCAAAGTGTTAACATTTTACAGTTACATGGTCTGGGTGAAATAATGTTAATATTGGAGGGTCTTTGTACACCTAACCAACAAATTTGGCGTCTTTTCCTTCATGTTTGGGGTCAACCTTTTCAGTAAAACACCTTTCAAGAGGATATTCTGATGTATTGAACTTGTATTTGGGGTACTACTACCCACAACCAATTTTTTTGCCAATTTTTCCACTCACAGTTAGTGCCACACTGCTCCTGTACGTGTATCCTGGCTATAAATTCTTCCGTATATATTTAGTAACTATTATGGCACCATACATTGTAAGTTTGAGAGTTATGTAGGGTGCTTTAGTGCAGTGGAGTTGAAGGGTTGATGTGGAGATACAGTGTGTGTGTGAGCTGTATGGTTCTATTAGCAACTATTCAACTCTATGCCACTCAACTTTTCATTCACTTAAAACAATGTATTTAATAAACTGCAAAAGTAATATGGAATGCTGTGTCTAATGATGATGTACCAGAGAAAGACGTCTGAGATGGGATGAGATAGGAAACACATACAGGGCAATAGTGGAAACTTCAATTTGTTATGCCTGAAAACATTACGGGAAATTGGACAGTTGGTATCTGATGGTTATATGTGAAAGAACATCTTAGAAAACTAATGTTTAAACATAAATTATGTGAAACTATCATGTTCGGGAGCAGATATATGCACTTCTTTGTGTGATTCTGTGACAAAATGGCCCCAAATTTCGAAGCCCTGTATTTACCTTGATCCACTAAGTATATAATAGTTTACTTTTTTATTTGGATGTCCCAAGAGATCACTAAAAACCTTGAATGATTACTATTGCAATTTTCCCTGGGTCAAACCACAGGTTGATTGGACTATCTTGGGTCCTGGCATTTATGTGGATGCCACCTGACAGATCAAGTAATGTCTGTCAAGGGTGATAACGGGGGTTTGACCAGACAATTGTAACATGCTCGAAGGTTTAAAGCCATAAAGATCAGTGCAAGCACAGTTTTCTTTCTTGTGATGTAATGGGAATTTTCACCTTTGAAATCCTATTTTACAGTGGCCCTGAGAGCTCATCATACTGCAGTTAGACAAAGATCTGCAAAATGACAAATTAAGGATTAAAAAAAAAACACTGTAGAGTGAGCAAACACAATCAGTTATAGAAACAAGTGGCACAGAACAGAGCAAAAATTAGTTACCAAACGAAATTCAGCTAAGATTGTAGGTACTTTTTTCTTATTTAGTTTTGTTTTAATGTTCTGGTTGAACCACTCAGATATTATGTACCAAAATTCAAATTGGTAGCCTAGTATTCGGCATAAGGCTAATGTTAGATTAACAGCCAATAACTGCAACAACATCTGAATCATACAATCAGAACATTGAACCAAAAGTAATACATTGTTAAGTAACTTCAAGAGCCACATGGCAACAGTATATGAATTTGTGAATCCTAGGATGGTGAAGGAACGGCCTTCCTTATTCTGCCGTACTCTGCCTCTGCCTGGCTTACCCTGACGTTCTTACTCTAACCTTGACCAATCCTACTCCTCTCGCCTAAACCTTATCACTCCAACCAACAAAGGCAACAAGTACTAATCAGTCATAGCATAGGGTAGGAGGATAAGGTGGGTCATTTCTTCATCATTCTAGGATTTGGAAATTTGTCAACCGTATCCCCCATGTGTGTCACTTTTTCATGTCCCCCGGAAACACAAGTTGTTTTCCATTGTGTTCTGTGTGACTCGCAGCATTTCTGTATTTTTTCAAGGGTGAAGCTTTTATTTCAACATTTGGGAGGGCACATATGAAACAGGGGGTTTGGGGGTCCTCCACAGGAAAATTTGGAGCATCAAACACTTAATTTCCTGCATTCTGATCAATTTTTGTGCACCAATTTGTGCTTTTTCTGCAGCGATTTATGGTGTAATTTTGTCAAAATAAAAGTCCTGTGCTACTTAAATGTTTTTTGTGGGGAATAGAAATGCACGTTATAAATATTGAGGGGGGCGTGTCCCCTGCTTCCCCTGAAATTCACACCTATTTGTCTGTTTGAATGTGTTTTCTAAAGCTGCAGTGTGTTGCACTTCCAGGGCCAACATACTCATATTTCCACAGTTTATGCCACTTCTGTGCTCTCTGAAGCATGAATTAGTCTTGAACTTCCATCACAGCAAGGAAGGCAATAGCACAACATGGCCACCAGATGTCACCAAACACCTCTCAAAGTTTGCCATCACTGGTTCAGAGGAAGTACATACGTAACATATAAATGTATCTTACAATACCTAAATAATTTGTCAGTAGAGTTACTCTTCCGTCAGTGTGCATTATCCTCTACAGTTATGTTGAAAATATCAATCAATCAATCAATAAATTATCTGTGTGAATGCTCAAGAAAACCAAAATGGTGGATGTCCAAATGTTTGCCATCCTATTTTTTTTTTTCTGCAGATGGTGTGCCAGTCTGAGTGAGCTCTCTGGCAGGGACTCTACATTAACACTCCCCTCTGTCTCTGCCCACTTTGCAGGACCCGGGACAGGTCGAGATATCAACGGCTCTGCCTGTGTAGCTCAATCACTGTGGCTCCTGCTGGCCTCCTTCGCCTGCCTTTTCTTCAAGTGTTAATACCACTGCCCTCCTCTTCCACTTCTCCCCCCTCCTGGCCTTTCTTCCTCCTCCTCATCCTCCTTCTCTCCAACTCACCGACATCCTTATTGCTACCTTATTACCAACTTTACTGCTCCTGCCCCCCCACCCCCAGACTGTTTGCATCATGATACAAAAACCTTACGTGCTCTCGGGCACTGCTTACAGATATTACGAAAGTAATGGGTTATGAGTATAATGTTATAAGAACCACAAAAAAAGTGAAATGAAGGACAGGACAAGCAAACAGTGCTCTTTTAAAGAATTGCATTGTTCTTTTAAATTCGTATGCACTTCTTTGTTTCTGCTATATCTTGTGTTCGGGGTCTGGAACAGGTTTGGGATTTTTTTTTTTTTTTTGTCTTCATGGGAAAGCAGAGGCACCCACTCACAGGGATGCCAACAATCATTTGTCTCTAGAAATACTGAAGACATAAGGTATATTTCTTCTTCTTCCCATAGATGCGTTATGTTAACTGAGATAGTAGATTTAACTGAGTGTTTAACCAGTGCATTAATGAGCAACATGCAAAGTCTCTGCCAAATATAGATAAACTATATAGATTTGAAACTAACACATACAGAAATCAAAGGGAAAACACTGCAGCTGATCGTGTCATGAGATTAGAGGTTGATATTAAAGTCTGTTCTACCATAATCTGATGCTACTAGACTGAAACACAGACACAGAGCATTAGCCGGATATCTGTCCAATCAATGACACTGTTTCTAGATGCAGCACTTGGGGTTGTTGCCGTCAAGCCCAGAAACCGAGGATGCAGTGAATAGAATCGACTTGATCCTACTGAGCTAAACCGTGCGGAGTACAAACCTGAGGGAATTAGTTTATCCAGTTTTATCTGGATAACCTACATCTTCATTCGGTGACTCTGCTACCACTCGCCTTTATTCCAAAATAGTTTCTCTTTTCTTTTGCAGCAGGAAAAGAAACACAGTAGGTTATAATGATGCGTACTGTACATAGTAAAATTTTGTATTTCTCTATGATAAGGCAACTTGTTCTGCCACTGTAACAACCGCAAACAGAGGAAGCTGTTGCAGTGTATGTTGCTTGTTCGACAACCAACCAACCATACTGTGCAGTTTGTCTCTGCTCCACAGCAGGCTGCACCGCATTTAGCTGCATATACTGTACCACATACAGTGTTCGCTTTTAGTTTATGAGTTTTAGGATCATTCTTCTATACTGCTGGAATTTGGATAACAATGTATGACACCAATGAATGACTTACTTTTTAGTTTTCTCTTTCAAAGAAGTGTGCGTGTTTTAATATGAAATGATACAGAAAAATTCATAATATATTGATATTGAGGTTATTTTTTTCTGTCTTTACCTCATTCATTTTAGTTGTGTGTATATATATACTTGAATCCAATGTCCTTATACTATATGAAAAGGCAAATTTTATGTGTCCATGTTTCTGAATAGGGTAGCAATTTGTTGAGGATGAATACTTGTAGATCTCTTGAAATGGCAACCCTGCTCTATCATGTGAACCGAAACCCATTAGAAAAATTCTGTTTCTTTCTTTTTCTTTTTTTTTTTAAAGCATAAAAAGAAGATAGTTTTGTGCAGTTATTATTGTACCTATCCTTGAGATGATATAAGTGCTGGCTTAAATGATGTTATAGGGAATGGAATACTATGTTTAGCTTGTAATGCTCTGCCATGTACCAGGAATTCAATGTGAGAGCTGCGAACAAATGCTTATTCTCCTCAGTGGCCACCAAGGCCACTGTGCTGATCTTGGCATCTCTAACAACCATTATATTACATGTCCTACAGCAAATTTTCCCATCACACCTCGCCAATCACTGGATTTTTTTTTTACCTAATGAGCAAAATGGTTGAATGCCAATATTTTGTAAAAGAAGAAGACCTTTCAAACAGTGCAGTTCTTTCAGGAAACATCTCAGACGTCATTCCTGTTGTGAAAAGAATTGCTGAAACTGGTGCACTATTAGCTGCCTTTTCTTGCCATTTCTTTTGACCTGCTGTGAGGTGACTAATAACGTGCGGACTCCGGTGCCCAGCTCGGCTCCTCGACTGGATGTGTGTTCATGTCTCCGCTCTTCTAACAACCAAGCCGAGATAGTACTAGTACTGTAAAACACACGTGTAATTACTGTCATTCTTGTCATACATTAAAGAAATTGTCCCCAGTGTTTTCATTGTAAATGCTTCTGAGGCTGTGGTTGTGTGACTTTTTGTAGTATTGCTGATGCCATCTGATCCAGTCTAACTTCCATGTAGGGGAAACAGTATAAGCAGAGCTGCACAGAGACTGAAACAGGCCAAAATTTCAAACAGAGCTGAAGCATTTAAACAGTTAAAATAAACAACATGTCTATCATCTCTATTAACCACAACACAAACAATATCTTACAATCAGATTTCTCAGTCTAGGAAGTGATCAGAACGCTGCTTTATCCTGTCATCATCTTGCTTTATTTTATTTTTATTTTTTAATTGATTTTCTACGACTGAACAACTCTGCTGTCTCCACTTTAATGTGGATTAACTTGACTCATGATGTTTTTCTACTACATTGGTATTTCTGCTGACTCTCGTACTGCTTTTTAAGCCTCTGGCTACCCGTACATGGGGATGCCAGTTTGTCAGCAACAGTTATCTCCTTACTGTAGTAAGAAGTGAATGATCTGGAAGCTTTAGTGAAAAAAAGTTCTTCATGATCAGTTTGCATGAGAGTGGTCTGTGCTACATGTCTATTTCAGTAAGTCTGTCTGTCTCACTATGTGTCGTGTAAGGAAAAAAAAAACTCAGGGCAGAGCAAGGCTGGCCTTGGGCAGACTCTCAGACAAACATTTTTTTTTTGTTTTTTTTTTGTTTATTTGTTTTGTTTGCTGGAGGAGACCCTGACAGACAACCACAGCAGGGTCAAACATCTCCAAATTGTTCTCGGCATTCATTTTAACCTGCTTGGAATGCATCACACATAGAGTTCACTGCATCAAGAAAAATACCGTGATGAATCCTACAAGGATGCTACAGTAAATTGACTGTCATTGTCTAAACTTTCTACCATTCAGGTGATTTTCATGTGGATGTCCAAGTGTGTCCATGCAGGTTAAAACCAGCCAATAGCACTGACTGATACTAAGACCACTTATGTAAAAGCCATGGAGCTCTGTCTTATCCATAAAGCAGAAAGAAATAAGTACTACTATCCTTCCATTGCTCAAAGAGACCAACAGCCAGCCTATGGACACAACACCAACCCCCCCTGTAGACAGACGTGGATATCTACCGAAGACTGTAGATACTGCTATCTAGTTTACTCTTGAGCATTGCCTCAAAACATGACCATTGCTTCACTGTACAAAACTGGCTTATGTATGTGCGCGTGTGTATTCTGATCCTGATTCTGTTCATTATTAATAACCTACCTGAGAAGTTAACATGCGGCATGAGATACATGACAAGTTGGCCAAACAGCTAACTTTCTCCTTTTCGTTGAGCTATGGTTACAGCAGTAACCCTCTATTTTAAGTTTAGATTCTTTTTTTTTTCTTTTCCTTCTCTGTGTGTATATACAGTGTGATGTTTCTACACTAGAATGTTGTAAAGTCAGCAAATCCATAAGATCGTGTTTATACAACTCAACATTTAAAGATTTAAAAAGCAAATGTAACTATCACGTTTGTACTTCCCTTCCCTTTGTCATGGGAAATTAAGGTTCAATCATGGATTATGACACAGCAATGTCCCATTTTTGTTATGTTTTTTTTCTGTTTTATTTTACTTTATTATGGCATAAGGTAATTGCAGTCAGTTTCTAAAAAAAATGATATGTAATAAAGGTATATGAGAAAATGTTCATAACACAAAATAAAGTTGTTTGAATTCAATGTTCTGTATTTGAATGTGACTTGAGATGTCGGGGCAAGTAACCTCTTTTTTTGGAGACAGCTTGGAACACACAGAATCCTAATGGTAAAATTGTGTTTATCACCGTGTAACATGCAAATAAAATAATATATGTATTGTTGTATTCTCTCTGGAAGACATTTTGTCCTCAAAAAGCATGAGAAATACAACTGAGTTTCAGCTCGCCACCATGGGAATGTTCCAGTTTCACATTTTTTTTTGTGTGCCAGGTAAGAGCGGTGTTATCACCACACATGGATGCAAATTAATACCAGTATGACTTTTTGTATGACATCTCTTTGCAGTGTACTGCCACAGCAGCAGCTGCAGTAAAGTGTTTCACCACAAGATGTCATACCAAACCAAATTATGCTCCCAGCGTGTCTTGAGAATTGGCAGAATGAGGACATAAACACATTATTCTTTGTCATTATTAGTATCTGACTATGGAAATGAACAAGGAATGTAGCTGTGTCAAAGGTTATAAAAATGCCTGTAGCTGCACAGTATCCATTAAAAAACCCCACACAGCTGGGAGAATGTGGGGGAGAAAAGCAAATGTGTTCATTTGTTCAATGGGGACTGCTCCGTGTGTAAAAGTAGACATTATATTTTATATAATATATGTTTTCATCTAAAAAGACTGGGTGCAATGGTTAAAACTACAGTCATTTCTTTTTTTAATATTGCTTTAAATAGATATATATTTTTTAAATAAAAGGGATAGACCAAAGAAACCTGAGATAATAATGATAAACTTTGGGGGTAAGAGCAGTATAGTATCCTGTAAAAGATCATATCATAAAGAGATAATTAAAAACATAATAGTATAGTGTGCCATGAAAATTGTCGCAACAATATAAGAGTGAAGTATAACAAGGAAATATCATTAAAAAATACATCATTGTGAAATAGGCATAGACAGACATTATATTATAGTGTAATCTATCATTGTAAAGTGTATCTTCAATATGTCTTACTACATTATGTCATAAAAAGTCCCAGTATAGTGTGCCTTAAAAAAATATATCATAAAAAAATTATAATACAATGTTGAAAAAGTCAGAAGAACTCATTATATAGTATGCTGTTGAAATTGCATTTTTTAAAAAGTCAAAGTACAGTATGTAGTATTGTATGTCATAAAAAGGGAAAATATATATATCATAAATGGTAAAAATACAGTATGCCATCCAAAATGTTATTTAAGCACTCATAGTATAGTGTGCCCCCAAAATATAAAAAAAGAGTCATACTATAATAACGTCAACATTAAAAAAAAAGTCAAGAATACTATGCAATAAAAATGTCATAATATAGTTTATATCTATAGATATAGTATAGTATGTCACAGTATATTATGTTATCAAAACTGTCATGAGTAGATTTAGATTACTATTACATTAAAACTGTCATGGAAAAAGTCATAGTATAGTATTCCCTGAAAATTGTCATAGTTTAGTATGTTATCAAAATTATCATTAAAACATCACAGTATAGTATGCTGTCAAAATGAGAGTAAAAATGTTATAGTGTAGCATGTCGTTCAAAGATCATGAAAAAGTCATAGTATATCATGTTAAAAATAGCATGAAAACATCATAGTCTAGCATGGCATTCAAAGTTGCATGAAAACGTTACAGTTTAGCACGTCATTCAAAGATGCATAAAAACGTCATAGTAAAGTTTGTCGTTCAAAATATCATGAAAATATCATAGTATAGTATGTTGTTCAAAATTGCAAAAAAACGTCATAGTATAGTATGTCATTGAAAATTGCATAAAAAGTCATAGTATAGTATGTCATTTCAAATACCATAAAAACGTCAGAGTATAGTATGTTGTTCAAAATTGCATAAAAAAGTCATAGTATAGCAGATCGATCAAAATATCATGAAACGTCATAGTATAGCATGTTGTTCAAAATTGCATAAAAGAGTCTTAGTATAGCATGTCGTTCAATGTTGCATAAAAAAGTCATAGTATAGTATGTCGGTCAAAATTGCATGAAAAAGTCGTAGTATAGCATGTCGATCAAAATATCATAAAGACGTCATAGTATAGTATGTCGTTCAAAATTGCAGAAAAAGTCATAGTATAGCATGTCGATCAAAATATCATAAAAACGTCAAAGTATAGTATGTCGTTCAAAATTGCATAAATTGTGAAATAGGCATAGACAGACATTATATTATAGTATGTCATAGTATAGTATGTCGTTCAAAATTGCATAAAAAAGTCATAGTATAGTATGTCGTTCAAAATTGTCTAAAAAAGTCATAGTATAGCATGTCATTCAAAATTGCATAAAAAAGTCATAGTATAGCATGTCGCTCAATATTGCATAAAAAAGTCATAGTATAGTATGTCGTTCAAAATTGCATAAAAAAGTCATAGTATAGTATGTCGTTCAAAATTGTCTAAAAAAGTCATAGTATAGCATGTCGTTCAAAATTGCATAAAAAAGTCATTGCATGGCATGTCGTTCAAAATTGCATAAAAAAAGTCATAGTATAGCATGTCGTTCAATATTGCATAAAAAAGTCATAGTAAAGAATGTCGATCAAAATATCATAAAAAAGTCATAGTATAGTATATCATTCAATGTACCATGTAGCATGTAATTCAAAATTACATAAAAAAGTCATAGTATAACATGTCGTTCAAAATTGCATAAAAGAGTCTTAGTATAGCATGTCGTTCAATGTTGCCTAAAAAAGTCATAGTATAGTATGTCATTCAATATACCATGAAAAAGTCAAAGTATAGTATCTTGGTCAAAATTGCATCAAAAAGTCATAGTACAGTATGTTGTTCAAAATTGCATTAAAATATCATAGTATAACAGGTCGATCAAAATATCATGAAAATGTCATAGTATAGCATGTCATTCAAAATGACATAAAAACGTCATAGTAAAGTATGTCGTTCAAAATTGCACAAAAAAGTCATAGTATAGCATGTCGATCAAAATATCATGAAAACATCACAGTATAGTATGTCGATCAAAATATCATAAAAACGTCATAGTAAAGTATGTCGTTCAAAATTGCAGAAAAAAGTCATAGTATAGCATGTCGATCAAAATATCATAAAAACGTCAAAGTATAGTATGTCGTTCAAAATTGCATAAATTGTGAAATAGGCATAGACAGACATTATATTATAGTATGTCATAGTATAGTATGTCGTTCAAAATTGCATAAAAAAGTCATAGTATATTATGTCATTTCAAATGCCATGAAAACGTCACAGTATAGCATGTTGTTCAAAATTGCATACAAAAAGTCATAGTATAGCATGTCGTTCAATATTGCATAAAAAAGTCATAGTATAGTATGTTGTTCACGATTGCATAAAAAAGTCATAGTATAGCATGTTGTTCAATATTGCATAAAAAAGTCATAGTATAGTATGTCGTTCAATATACCATGAAAAAGTCAAAGTATAGTATCTTGTTCAAAATTGCATCAAAAAGTCATAGTACAGTATGTTGTTCAAAATTGCATTAAAAAAAGTCATAGTACAGTATGTTGTTCAAAATTGCATTAAAATATCATAGTATAGCAGGTCGATCAAAATATCATGAAAATGTCATAGTATAGCATGTCATTCAAAATGACATAAAAACGTCAAAGTATAGTATCTCATTCAAAATTGCATCAAAAAGTCAAAGTATACTATGTTGTTCAAAATTGCATTAAAATATCATAGTATAGCAGGTCATTTCAAATACCATAAAAACGTAATTTAGAGAATGTCGTTCAAAATTGCACAAAAAAGTCATAGTATATAGCATGTCGTTCAAAATTGCATTAAAAAAGTCATAGTATAGTATGTCATTTCAAATACCATTAAAAAAGTCATAGTATGGCATGTCGTTCAAAATTGCATAAAAAAGTCAAAGTATAGTATGTCGTTCAAAATTGCATAAAAACGTCATAGTATAGTATGTCGTTCAAAATTGAACAAAAAAGTCACAGTATAACATGTTGATCAAAATATGAAAACGTCATAGTATAGGATGTCGTTAAAAATGTCATAAAAATATCATAGGTATAGTATGTTGTTCAAAATTGCATGGAAAAGTCATAGTATAGCAGGTCGATCAAAATATCGTAAAAACGTCATAGCATAGCATGTCATTCAAAATTGCATAAAAAATCATAGTATAGCATGCCGTTAAAAAAATTGCCTAAACAAGTCATAGTATAGCATGTCGTTCAAAATTGCATAAAAAAGTCATAGTATAGTATGTTGTTCAAAATTGCATAAAAAGTCATAGTATAGTATGTTGTTCAAAATTGCATAAAAAAGTCATAGTATAGGATGTTGTTCAAAATTGCATAAGGAAGTCATAGAATAGTATGTCATTTCAAATACCATAAAAACGTCATAGTATAGTATGTTGTTCAAAATTGCACAAAAACGTTATAGTATAGTATGTCGTTCAAAATATCATAAAAAGTCATAGTATAGCATGTTGTTCAAAATTGCACAAAAAAGTTATAGTATAGTATGTCGTTCAAAATATCATAAAAAGTCATAGTATAGTATGTTGTTCAAAATATCATAAAAAGTCATAGTATAGTATGTTGTTCAAAATTGCAATAAAAAAAGTCATAGTATAGTATGTCGTTCAAAATTGCATAAAAACGTTATAGTATAGCATGTCGTTCAAAATATCATAAAAAGTCATAGAACAGCATGTCACTCGTAATTGTATAAATAGGTCACAGTATAGTATGCTGTTAAAATTGCATAAAAAAAGTCATAGTATAGCATGCCATTAAAAATTGCATAAAACAGTCATAGTATAGCATGTTGTTCAAAATTCCATAAAAAAGTCATACTATAGTATGTTGCTCAAAATTGCATAAAAAAGTCATAGTATAATATGTTGGTCAAAATATCATAAAAAGTCATACTATAGCATGTCATTCGAAATTGCATAAAAAGGTCATAGTATAGCATGTTGATCAAAATATCATGAAAACGTCATAGCATAGTATGTCGTTTAAAATATCATAAAAAAGTCATAGTATAGTATGTTGCTCAAAATTGCACAAAAAAGTCATAGTATAGGAAGTCGTTCAAAATTGGATAAGAAAGTCATAGTATACCATGTCGATCAAAATGTCATGATAACGTCATAGTATTGCATGTCGTTCAAAATATTATAAAAGTTTCATAGTATACTATGTTGTTCAAAATTGCATGAAAAAGTCATAGTATAGTACTATGTCATTCAACATATCATAAAAAGTCATAGTATAGTATGTTGTTCAAAATTGCCTAAAAAAAGTCATAGCATAGCATGTCGTTCAAAATTTCAGAAAAAGTCATAGTACGGCATGCCGCTCAAAATTGCATAAAAAAGTCATAGTATAGCTTGTTGTTCAAAATATCATAAAAAGTCATAGTATAGTATGTTGTTCAAAATTGCATAAAAAAGTCATAGTATGGTATGTTGTTCAAAATTGCATAAAAAAGTCTATGACTTTGCAAGTCTATGACTATGCAAAAAAAGTCATAGTATAGTATGTCGTTCAAAATTTCAGAAAAAGTCATAGTATAGCATGTTGTTCAAAATTGCATAAAAAAGTCATAGTATAGCATGTTGTTCAAAATTGCATAAAAGAGTCATAGTATAGCAGGTCGATCAAAATATCATAAAAACCTCATAGTATAGCATGTCAATCAATGTTACATAAAAAAGTCACAGTATAGTATGTCGTTCAAAATATCATAAAAATATCATAGTATAGTGTGTTGTTCAAAATTGCACAAAAAGGTTATAGTACAGGAAGTCCTTCAAAATTGCATTAAAAAAAGTCATAGTATACTATGTCATTCAAAATTGCCTAAAAAAGTCATAGTATAGTATGTCGTTCAAAATATCATAAAAAGGTCATAATAAAGCATGTTGTTCAAAGTTGTATAAAAACGTCATAGTATAGCATGTCGTTCAAAATTGCATAAAAAAGTCATAGTATAGTATGTCGTTCAAAATATCATAAAAAGTCATAGTATAGTATGTTGTTCAAAATTGCACAAAAACATCATAGTACAGGAAGTCCTTCAAAATTGCAATAAAAAAAGTCATAGTATAGTTTGTCGTTCAAAATTGCATAAAAACGTTATAGTATAGCATGTCGTTCAAAATTGCATAAAAACGTTATAGTATAGCATGTCGTTCAAAATATCATAAAAAGTCATAGTACAGCATGTCACCCGTAATTGTATAAATAGGTCATAGTATAGTATGCTGTTAAAATTGCATGAAAAAGTCATAGTATAG
>NC_065507.1:8123956-8358244 GCF_006386435.1 Epinephelus moara | reverse complement strand
AACGTCATAGTATTGCATGTCGTTCAAAATATTATAAAAGTTTCATAGTATAGTATGTTGTTCAAAATTGCATGAAAAAGTCATAGTATAGTATGGCGTTCAAAATATCATAAAAAGTCATAGTATAGTATGTTGTTCAAAATTGCATAAAAAAAATTCATAGCATGGCATGTCATTCAAAATTGCATAAAAAAATCATAGTATAACATGCCGTTCAAAATTGCATGAAAAAGTCATAGTATAGCAAGTTGTTCAAAATTGCATGAAAAAGTAATTGTATAGTATGTCGTTCAAAATATCACAAAAAGTCGTAGTATAGTATGTTGTTCAAAATTGCACAAAAAAGTCATAGTATAGTATGTTGTTCAAAATTGCATTAAAAAAGTCATAGTATAGCATGTCATTCAAAATTGCATAAAAAAGTCATCGTAGAGCATGCCATTCAAAATTGCATAAAACAGTCATAGTATAGCATGTTGTTCAAAATTCCATAAAAAAAGTCATAGTATAGTATGTATTTCAAAATATCATAAAAAGTCATAGTATAATATGTTGGTCAAAATATCATAAAAAGTCATAGTATAGTATGTTGCTTAAAATTGCATAAAAAAGTCATAGTATAGGAAGTCGTTCAAAATTGGTTAAGAAAGTCATAGTATACCATGTCGATCAAAATGTCATGAAAACGTCATAGTATTGCATGTCGTTCAAAATATTATAAAAGTTTCATAGTATAGTATGTTGTTCAAAATTGCCTAAAAAAAGTCATAGCATAGCATGTCGTTCAAAATTTCAGAAAAAGTCACAGTACGGCATGCCGCTCAAAATTGCATAAAAAAGTCATAGTAGAGCATGTTGTTCAAAATTGCGTAAAAGAGTCATAGTATAGTATGTAGTTCAAAATATCATAAAAAGGCATAGTATAGCATGTTGATCAAAATATCATGAAAACGTCATAGTATAGTATGTCGTTCAAAATATCATAAAAAGTCATAGTATAGCATGCCGTTCAAAATTGCATAAAAAAGTCATCGTAGAGCATGTCATTCAAAATTGCATAAAAAAGTCATAGTATAACATGTTGATCAAAATATGAAAACGTCATAGTATAGTATGTCGTTCAAAATGTCATAAAAATATCATAGTATAGTATGTTGTTCAAAATTGCACAAAAACATCATAGTACAGGAAGTCCTTCAAAATTGCAATAAAAAAAGTCATAGTATAGTATGTCGTTCAAAATTGCATAAAAACGTTATAGTATAGCATGTCGTTCAAAATATCATAAAAAGTCATAGTACAGCATGTCACTCGTAATTGTATAAATAGGTCATAGTATAGTATGCTGTTAAAATTGCATAAAAAAAGTCAGTATAGCATGCCATTAAAAATTGCATAAAACAGTCATAGTATAGCATGTTGTTCAAAATTCCATAAAAAAGTCATAGTATAGTATGTATTTCAAAATATCATGAAAAGTCATAGTATAATATGTTGGTCAAAATATCATAAAAAGTCATACTATAGCATGTCGTTCAAAATTGGATAAGAAAGTCATAGTATACCATGTCGATCAAAATGTCATGAAAACGTCATAGTATTGCATGTCGTTCAAAATATTATAAAAGTTTCATAGCATAGTATGTTGTTTAAAATTGCATGAAAAAGTCATAGTATAGTATGTCCTTCAAAATTGCATAAAAAAGTCATAGTATAGTATGTCGTTCAAAATATCATAAAAAACGTCATAATATAGCATGTTGTTCAAAGTTGTATAAAAACGTCATAGTATAGCATGTCGTTCAAAATTGCATAAAAAACGTCATAGTATAGCATGTCGTTCAAAATTGCATAAAAACATCATAGTATAGCATGCCGTTCAAAATTGCATAAAAAAGTCATAGTATAATGTGTCGTTCAAAATTGCATGGGAAAAAGTCATAGTATAGTATGTTGTTCAAAATTGCATAATAAAGTCGTAGTATATTGTGTCGTCAAAATAGCATAAAAACGTGATAGTAAAGCATGTCGTTCAAAATAGCATAAAAACATCATTGTATAGTATTTTTTTCAATTTTGCATGAAAAAGTCATAGTTAAGCATGTCGTTCAAAATTGCACAAAAAAGTCATAGTATAGCATGTCGTTCAAAATTGCACAAAAAAGTCATAGTATAGCATGTCATTCAATATTGTATAAAAAAGTCATAGTATAGCATGTCGTTCAAAATTGCATTAAAAGTCATAGCATAGCATTTTGATCAAACTATCATTGTCGTTCAAAATTTCAGAAAAAGTCATAGTATAGCATGCCGCTCAAAATTGCATAAAAAAGTCATAGTATAGCATGTTGTTCAAAATTGCATAAAAGAGTCATAGTATAGCATGTCGTTCAAAATATCATTAAAAGTCATAGTATAGCATATTGTTCAAAATTGCATAAAAACGTCATAGTATAGCATGTCAATCAATATTACATAAAAAAGTCACAGTATAGTATGTCGTTCAAAATATCATAAAAATATCATAGTATAGTGTGTTGTTCAAATTTGCACAAAAACGTCATAGTACAGGAAGTCGTTCAAAATTGCATAAAAACGTCATAGTATAGCATGTCGTTCAAAATTGCATTAAAAGTCATAGCATAGCATGTTGATCAAACTATCATGAAAAAGTCATAGCATAGCATGTCGTTCAAAATTTCAGAAAAAGTCATAGTATAGCATGTTGTTCAAAATTGCATAAAAGAGTCATAGTATAGTATGTCATTCAAAATATCATAAAAAGTCATAGTATAGCATGTCAATCAATATTACATAAAAAAGTCACAGTATAGCAGGTCGATCAAAATATCATAAAAACGTCATAGTATAGCATGTCAATCAATATTACATAAAAAAGTCATAGTATAGCATGTCGTTCAAAATTGCACAAAAACGTCATAGTACAGGAAGTCGTTCAAAATTGCATAAAAACGTCATAGTATAGCATGTCGTTCAAAATTGCATAAAAAGTCATAGTATAGCATGTCATTCAAAACTGCTTAAAAACATCATAGTATAGTATGTTGTTCAAAATTGCATAAAAAAGTCATAGTATAGCATGTCATTTAATATTGCATAAAAAAGTCATAGTATAACATGTCGTTCAAAATTGCATTAAAAGTCATAGCATAGCATGTTGATCAAACTATCATGAAAACGTCATAGTATAGTATGTCGTTCAAAATATCATAATAATATCATAGTATAGTATATTGTTCAAAATTACATAAAAACGTCATAGTAGGGGCGTCGGTAGTGTAGTGGATAGTGCCCGCGCCCCATGTACAGAGGCGATGCCTTGCTGCAGCGGTCGCAGGTTCGACTCTGGCTTGCAACCCTTTGCTGCATGTCAACCCCCACTCTCTCTCTCTCACCCCATTTCAATCTGTCCTATAGCATGTTGTTCAAAATTGCATAAAAAAGTCATAGTATAGTATGTCGTTCAACATTGCATAAAAAAGTCATAGTACAGTGTGTCATTCAAAATTGCATGAAAAAGTCATAGTACAGCATGTTGTTCAAAATTGCATAAAAAAGTCATAGTATAGTATGCCGTTCAAATTGCATAAAAAAGTCATAGTATAGTAAGTCATTCAAAATTGCATGAAAACGTCACAGTATAGTATGTCGATTAAAATAGCCTAAAAACGTCATCGTATAGCATGTCGTTCAAAATAGCATTAAAAAGTCAAATTATAGTATGTTATTCAAAATTGCATTAAAAAAAGTCATATTATAATTTGTCATTAAACTGGTAGTACAAAAAATCACGTTATAGTGTGACATCAAAATTGTTATAAAATGTGAAAGTATAGCATGATATAAAATTGCTCATCAAAAAAAGTCACAGTATTGCAGATTGTTTGTCAAAGTATGGCCTCAGGGAAAGAGGCAGCCCTAAGAAACTTTTTCTGCAGCTTCTGAATCTGACATAAATTTCTTAACGACCCTGAATGGAACAGAGAGGTTTGGGAAAGAAATTGTGTCAGGACAGTGCTGGATTCTGTCCAACTGGAAGATAAGGGTATGTAAAGGGAGGAAGGTATGGAAGAGTGTATGACTCATAAGGGAGAGGCTGATGAAAGAAACTTTTGAGAGAACTAATCCTTATTCCAGGACTGCTTGTTCAGCAAACTAGCTTCATTAGTGTGAAGGTCACACAACTTTTGTGAGACTGAGGTTGGTATTTATGCTCACCTTGGGGTCATTACTATTTATTTCATTCTTTACCGCACCGTGCTTTCTTCACAGAAGTCACTTGGGTCCCGTTCTAACTCGCTGCAATTACATGTGCTCTTGCATGATGTTATTGCTGCATCCAGTTGACAGGATCTTTTCACAATTTTCTCTTTCTGATAAGATTAAAAATGTGAAAATAGATGTAAGACTGAGTGTGTTTATTGTTGGTATTAGGTATTAGGATTTTTGCATGTATACAATGGAATCAGAAACCTGGATAAGACCTTATCTCTGCTCAGAGAAAATATACTGGCTGGAGTACTCTGCTCAAAATTGATATACTGTGGCAAGTACCTTATGTCGGCTTCTGACCATTTTTTATTTGTTCATAAATTATTGACTGTTAAAGAACCACGTGCATGCAGATGATCAGACACCTGGATTCTGGTCAAGGGATAGCCAGGTATCTCATGTTTCATGTCAACAGATTTTCCCGAGTAAAATAGAAAACCAGAACAAAACTCAGAAGCTAAATTTCTAATGTGAAATTTGTATCCTATGTATGTGAGGTGTTGTTACTGCTGCTGCTACTCAGTTTTTAACACACTCACACACCAATGGAACAACCATTGGGGTTCAGTATCCTGGTCAAGGATACTTTGACATGCAGACTAGAGGAGCCGGGTATCGCCTGGAGGAGCCAGTATAGTGGATGACCTGGTCTACCTCTGAGCCACAGCTGCTCTGAGTCCCTGAGTAACTCATAAAAGTCTTATGCCTTTAAGAAAGTTTGGTGCATGATATCAGCACCTTTTGTCAAACAAATACTTTTACATTTTGGGAAATACACATACTACTTCTCTTGCCAAGAGTTAGATGAGAAGATCAATACCACTCTACGAAACGAGAGTGGTATCAATTTTCTTATCTAACTCTTGGCAAGATAGCCAATTATTATTATGCCAAATTATTAAGTCAGTCTTGCTCCCATATATTCTACCATCTGAGGTGACAGCAACTTTCAACACAGCTTAAACAAACTCCACAATTTATGATAGTAATTGGCACATTTGCTTTATTTTGAAAACAGACATTGAAACCATTTTTATTTTTTTCATATTTTTTTTCTCACAAGTTTGAACTCCTTGATAAGGTTGAAACTGGACATTGCACTCACTGGAACATGGGAAAAGTATTTTTTGTTTGCTCGTTTGTTTGATTTTTCTTTTTACTTTTTTTTGTTTTTTTGCGTAACATCAGTGCAAGAGTATTTTTCCAATTCATATAAACTGTCATAACAACACCAAAGACATCAAAAAGAAGCCGCCACACCTCTTAAGTTTTTGTGACTGCGAAAAAGTTCCTCTCAGAGGGAGAGTTCCCATCATGCATCTGGTTCGATGGTTCATGCTACTGTTCTCACGTTTGGTTGGCAGAACACAAATCGTCATGTAAGAGCCAGTTACACCAATACTATAGCTGACTTCTAAAGTTTATTATATGCTCATGTCATTTAAATGGCAACAGGTCCTTTATTATAAATGTGAGTAGACAGGGAGTTTGTAAAAGGGGTGTAAACCAAGCTTGAATGACTCAAGCAGAATAGAGAGAGAGTAATAGTCTTGTCCTATATGTGGTTTTTGGATTCAGGATAAAGCTGCCCAACTGGAAATGTCACACATTTAATTATACATTCTATTCTCCGTCCGATGTGTCGGTACATTACCTATTTGTTGTGTTTTCAATACACTTGTACTGTGTTGAAAACTCAAATTGCATTTCATAACCAGCTTGTTTTTGTGCGTGCATTTGCAGAAGTACAGATTTTATTTGCAAAATGTGTTTCAAGAAAGTGCATTGCGATGCAAATAAAGTATGGTGCATTCACAATGCATTTTAAATGTGTTAATATCCAGTTGGGAGCATTCATTCCACCACTGATTCACTTACAATACATAGTGAAGATCAAATCAAATCCTCCTGCTCCTCCTCCTCCTCCTCCTCCTCCTCATCAACATCATCATCATCATCATTTCATCATCATCATCATCATCAAGGTAACAATCATTTTTCAACACCTTCAACATCATCATCATCATCATCATCATCAACATCACCACTTCCTCATAGTATTAGCTTGAGCCAAAAAACTTAACGCTGGAAACTCCCCCAACATGAGAAAATCATTGCCACACAAAAAATGACAAACAAATAGAAACGGACTGCCTTCACATTGGGAAGGCAAAGAGCAACCTTTTTAGATTTTTGTTTTTGTGTTATTCTTCATACTCTTAATTCTGCTTTCTTTAGGTTAGACTTTTGCCTTAGTCATCCTTGGACTCGGTGCCCTCCGCGGCTGCATCTGCTGGGGTGGCCTCCTCTGCTTTAGACTCCTCTGCAGCATCTGGAGGGAGGGAAGGAAGGAGGGCAAAGGGTAAAGAGAGAGAAAAAAGGCAAAGTGCGAGGAGGAAAATGAGATGGAAGGGTGGAGAGAAGGGGGACATGACAGATAAAAGGTGGGTTGGGGAGAGGAGAGAGGAAGAGAGAAAATTAGCCTGTGGAGAGGAGGTATTACATTGTGGGGCTGGAATAATAAAGCTCTAGCTGGGTCTTCTGAGATACTGAGCATCAAAGATCTCACATATCAGCTGCTACTTTTGATGTTTTAAATATTTCACCTCAGAAGGTTCTCGGTATAAAAAAGCATAAGGTAACATTCAAAAATCATGAAAATGTGGATATAAAAAATACACAGAAGAAACTGTGTAATTCCGTGTTGTTCACAAGATGTCATCTCGACTAAAACTGAGAGCAAGTCAGTCAGAAGATGCAACCAAATGTCTGAAATCCCACGTTGGCTGTGTAAATAATGAAGAAGGAGAGTGCTCCTAATGGACCCATGAAACATTTGAACTGACATCACAACGCTAACAGCAGCATCTCGGCCTGTCACATTGAATACTGTGTGATGCCTGAAGTGTACTGCTCTGTAACAACATCCAGTGGAGGCTTACTAAGAGGTGAATACTGCTGAATAACGATCCATGATACATCACCAAGCCATTACTAATCAAGTTTGTGAGTGATATTGTCCTAATGCTTTACATTTGTCTTTGTATTTCTCTGCTTTGCTTTTTTAAATCCTGTGCTGAAGGCTAATTTGCTGCTCATAAATTATTATTATTATTATTAGTAGTAGTAGTAGTAGTAGTATTATGGTATATGTCTATTGTCCCTAAAAAAAATAAAATAAAATAAAAAGTAAAAATTTAACATTTCCTGATGTGTCAGAGCCATTTTGGTACCTTTATTTTATTGTTCCTGACCCAACCTATTATTTAAGTGCTTTGAGAGCAGTGATCTCATACCATGATGATCTCATACTCCTATAATAGAAAGAGGAGACATCAAAGAATGACATCATTGCATTGGAGATTGGGATGGTGGAGTGCATGTGTGTGGGTGTGTGTGCATATGTGAGTGACTGAGTGTGTGTGAGGGCGAGGCTGAGAGAAAGACAAGGAAGTGGGGCGATCCTGTCTTTGTCAGTGCTTGTACTAATGTGTCAGTGTGTGTGTGTGTGACTCAAGACAGCGTGATGTTCCAGGTAAGAGGTAATTAGCTTGTTAGCCAGTATGACAGACTCGAGAATGTCTCTACAGCCACTGAGCTGCGTGATGCAAATACAATTTCACCCAATTCTGAGAGCCAAAGCCCATCATTTTTTGGTATTTTGTCATCAGTGCCACCTCAGTTATCTACACCAGTGATTGTGATTAAATTGCTGGTTTAGTTTTGCTGATGCATTCACAAACAAGAGTTGCAGATGGAAAAACAAACGCCAGAACTCTGGTGATCTTTGTCTTGGTTTGCAGATTCAGCCCACTGATTTCACTTAAGTTTTCAGTAAACAATGTTAATGAGAGGATGACACATAGTTTACTGTGGAACTTGTAACTAAGATATAAAGTAGAGGCATCAGTCATCCCCGATCAGTAATTTAAATGAACATAATCTTCTTACTCGGACTGAATTTACATTTGTAATTTTGTTTTTAACACAAGATGGCACAACTTTCAAAGAATGTTGTCATAAGGAGTGCCGCAAGGCTGTGCCCCGGGTCCATTATTTTCTTTGTCTTTGTTAATGCTAGGGGTCAACACAGGGTGATTTTCACTGCTATACAGATGACACTCAACTCTATATAGCTGTTGATCCTGAGCCATATATCCCATGAAAACTACATCTGTAACGTAAATTTATAGGTGACCTAAAATTTTCACCTAAACTAATTTTATGACAAAACAGATGTCCTCCGTACTGCTCAAAAGGAGCAAAAAAAGCTTTTTACCATACTATTTCTGCATTTTAAATCTCAGGCAAGGAATCTGAGTGTTACTGTCAACTCTGATCTAACTATCCTGCTGCATATGAGCTCTATCAGAGAAGCTTGCGCATGCTTTTATTACAAGAAGGCTTATACAGAATGCTGCTGCCAGAGTTTTAAGGGGTTGAAAGAAAAGAGATCACATCTCTCTTGTTATTAAATCTCTGCACTGGCTCCAGTTAGTTTTTGGCTGAACCTGCAGATTATTGTACCTATCTGAAAAGGTATTTATGGAATTGACCATGAGACGCTGTTATAATATGATACAAAGCTATATCCCCGGTAACATCCCTGAGATCCACAGACTCTCTGCTGCTCACCATACCAAAACCTAAAGACTAGTGGTGAAGCTGCTTTCAGACGTTTTGGATCCAAACTGTGCTGTTCTTTTCCTCTGAATCTGAAGTCAGCAACATAAATTGATGCATTTCAGTGACTTTTTAATCTCTCTTTCACCTGTTACCTCTCCTGTTTTTTTTTTTTTATTAAGTCCATTTTTGATTAATCTGAAAAGTCTTAAAAAATTAAGAATATGATAGCAAAAGTGGTTATTGTAATGATCATTGCCGTTGTGTTATGTTACTTTGCAAGGATAGACAAACCAAATACTAGCTCTACATAGGGGAATTTATGTTTTCAAATTTTCCTGTTTCTGCATCCTACCTGCGTGGCACATGGTAGAAGTATCAGTTTTGCAACCTACCACTAGATTCCACTAAATCCTACACACTAGACATGTGTAAAAGATGCTATATAGATATGGTTTATTATAATGTGTGAATATGCAGTGCTATGCCATCATATGACAGTTAACAACTTGGTCAGCTGTAACTAAGTGAAACCAGTGACACAGACTATCCTTTGGTGGAGAATCTGGATCATACCCTCATAAATCATTCAGTCAGATCAGAGTACCTGGCATCCTTGTGTGTTTGACTCCGGTCTGTGTGCTGACAAACCTTAACCAAGTGACTTAGTAATGAATATTAATTTGCAGTTGGTAAAGCAGATTGTGGCCAGCAGTGGATTCTTAATTAGCAGTTCTTTGTCAAGTAGTGTTTGTTTGTGACAGGCTTCCCTGGTGCAGATCGTGACCAGTAGGGATCATTAATCATTCATTGAAATCAGAGCACCTGTTATCCCTGCTCTGCTCCATGCAGGGCAGCTATCCCATCGAGGTGGTAACTATGACAACAGGGAGACAGTGCTGCCTAGGTGACCTAGTTTCCGTGTAGTTCTCCAGTGTGTGTGCGTGTGTTTCCCACCTCACACCCCCACCTACTCCAGACTGAGCATGCTCCATTAACTACCTGTCTGACCCAGTCTGAGAGTCCTTGGACCAGAAATATGAGTTCATGTCAAGACTTTGTTATATCAATATTATAATGTAATTTCATGGCCTTACAGTTTCATGTCAGGTAAACCATTCCCCTTTAACTGGACATCAAATGGTGGTTTGCTTTTAGATCTGTTAGCTTGTGCTGGAGGTCCAGACAGCAAAGATCTTATCAGTTATTTCTGGCCTGTTGTGATGTGTAAAGAGAATTTAATGAGGCCATCCATTTTCACCCCTATTTATATTTTAATTTGAATAAACGACTGTAGCAGCCATGTCAATATGTTGGCCTTGCTGAAGTGAAATTCATAAGAAGTCATCTCAGATGTTAATGAACCTTTATAACTCACGAAACATGATGCTTTCTCATTAAGCCAACAATACGACCTTGCTCCTAAACAATAACTCTGATCGTTCCCAAGATAGCAGTCGCCTATTGTACAACATCATTCCTGACCACACATTATTTCCAACCCTGTATTTCTATCCCAATCTCCACCTCATCAGTATGGAGTTTCCATCTTGCAGAGGCTGAGATACAAGGCTGTCTAATCTAATATTGAGCTGTGTCTCTGTGTTAACCAGTGAATGGTGGAGCACTGCCAAAGATCTTTAAATCCCAAAGACTCAACACGCAGTTATTTCCGGCACTGCCTGCCAAGCAGACTACGGGAAAGCTTACCTATTCCTTGTTATTAGTTTTTTTACAGTAAGTAATTGCTTCTTGATTGGAAAGTGTGTCTGGAATAATTTTTTGTCCATGAACTCGTTGCCTTCACAAATATGTGCACACCTTATTGTCTGACTAATGTTGTTTTGAGAACCTTTGTCTTATGTAAGCGGGTTTATTTTACTTGGCATGTGCTTGTGTGCATGTAATGGGGTTTTAAATAACTCTATTGTAATGAATAGAACTTACAAGCTTTAGTATTTACCTTGTTTATCTTTTGTTTGGTTAGGCTCCTCCTTCTCAGCTGTCGGGCTAACAGCAGCAGGCACATCGGCTTGTCTGGCCTCCTCCTTTTTCTCTTCACTCTCCTCCTTCTTCTCCTCAGCTGTGGCCGTGGTGGGACTCTTGGCTGCCGCCGCTGGGGCCTCCACCTCTTTGGGCTTCTCCTCGGCTTTCTCCTCCACCTTTGGCTCCTCTTTCTGGGGCTCAGAGGGTGCTGTGGCGGCCGTGGGAGAGGCAGCAGCCGGCGCTGCCGCTACAGGAGACGTCACTGCGCCTACAGGAGAGGCAGCAGCAGCTGCCGGAGAGTTAGCCGGCTTGTCCGCCACTGGGCTTTTGGCTTGGCTCGTCTCCTCCTCCTTCTTGGCCTCCTCTCCTGCAGCTTCCTCCTCCTTTGCAGGTGCCTCCTCTCCCTCTGCTTTCTTTGCCTCCTCTCCTCCCTCTGTCGCCTCCTCTGCAGCAGCAGGACTGTCTCCTTCCTTCTCTTCCTCTCCATCTTTCATCTTTTTCCGAGTTATGTGTCCACGGAAGCTGGCCTGTATTTTGGTGGCAGCCTTGTGGGCCTTGTCCTCGGGTTTGTTGGTGGTGCCATCCTGTTCGATCTTCTGGTCTGCATCCTCATTCTTCTCCACCTGGTAGGCAAGAGACAATACAGCAAGTTAACACCTACCATAAGCATCTAGCAGGTCCACTGGAAACCAGCAAAGGAATGTACTGGTTGTAATGCTGAACACTTGCAAAGAATCCCTCTACTGTGGGGGTATGTAGCTTTAGGATGATCATCCCAAAATGTCATGCTGGCAGAGAAAGTACAATATGTCATGAGTTGAAAGGTCAGAAGTCAGAAAAAGACAAAAGTATGTGCTATGAGAGAGGGTTTTAAGTTAACGTATGAACTGATGTATTTATAGCCATTACTGGAGGATTATAGACGGGGAGAAGTTGGGTTAGGGTTTCAGGACTGGTTTAGAATTGAGTAAAGATGTAGGACTGAATGAGGAACAGGGTTAGGAATAGGACAGTACACAACGTAATATTGAAAGGGGTTCCATGATATTACCTTCTGTAACTGGATCCATAGCTGTCCATCAAATAGTGGGTTGTGCTATGAGTCATATAAATCTAATGAAAAGAAATCAAAATCAAATAAAGGAATGAATGATGAGCACTGAAAGTGGCAAACAAAATGAATCAGTACATTCAAAATGAATAGGCAAATAAATCAAGGCAAAAAATTTTCTAGGCAAAGTTCAACCAATCAAAAGCTTTAAATGTGCACCTTAAATGAATGTGAATAAGCAACATGAAGCAAACACAAACTGTCAAAGAGCATGCAGGCAGTGCAGCATCAGTTAGCCAAATGATAAAGATGTGAAAACTGCAGAATCTCTGTTTCTGTCCTTCCAGGTATCAAGTCTTTATCAGGATCCAGTGATTAATTTGACACAATAATGGATCTACAGAATTTTATCATTTCATGTGCTGGAAAGAGGAGATTTAGGGCCATTGTGAATCGAGAGTATAACAGATGTGTGTGTGGGTCGATTGTCTCCACACAATAAATCGGATACACTGGGATTTGGGGCACGACAAATGACTCTAGGCATTTATTGCGGTTATTCAATCCAGGCATGAGGATGATTATTGTCCTCTTGATAATGGTGCTGAAATGGATTTGGTGAATAATTAAACTTAAATGTAAAACCACTCCATGGCATTCATTAATGTCCCCTGGATTCACTGCTAATGACATCTTCAAAATTGTAGCCAAAAAAATGTAAGCTTTCAAAATTGAGGCTCTCTCCACAAAATAATGAGCTGATCTCTTTCTCTAGGTACAGTAGCTTTCTACGTCTCCATCTCCGGCTGCTAGGGAACGAGCTGCCTGCTAGAATCTCCTCAGCATTCACTGCCATACCCCTCCCAACCATCAAAGGTTACCTTGACAACCAGAGTGCTAACTCATCACGGCGCTGTCTGCTGGTTGGTGCTATGAAAGACTATATGTCACCCTGATTGGCAGTGCACCTGACCCCTCAGGGGAGCAGGCCAATAGGAACTCGTAAATCAGGCGGAGCAATCAGCATGGTTAAGGAGAGGGTGTGTGTGATGCAGCAGCAGGGTGCGGTACGGGGCCAGCGGGGGGGCCGAAAGAGGTTATATGTATCAATGCTGTCGGTGTGTGTCGCTGAGCAGTAGCGTCTTCTTTAAGGTCAGTGAATTTGAGGGGAAATGGTTTTCAAAATGCGACCCTGTAACTACATCCATCATTCTATTTCCTGATAACCTACTGTCTCTAATAGTGTCATTATACTGGATATGAGGTTTGACTAGGACAGCTGCCTGTGTGAGGAATCGCATCTGTGTGACATGATTTAAGAGCCCGAGGCGCTAAACCAACATGTCTTCTTCAGGGTCAGTGTGTCAGTCCAATATTGGAGCAGAGAGGCCAAGGTGCAGCTGTGCTGGTATATTCACCTCCTCCACTTGTATTCACATGCCATCCCCAGGGTTCAGGGTGTAAATCCTGCCCCGGGCCCCCCTGCAATTCCTAATATACACCATCTTCCTGAAGCAATTTTGTGCAATGTAATATTTAAAGAAAAACAGCCTGATACAGCTGGCTATGAAAGGGTTAGTAGATTTTCGGGGGCTTTATATTGCTCCACAGTTATAGTGACTTATGTTTAAAAAATGAAGCAGAGCTGTTCATTTAACAATCAGATATTAAGTGTGGAAATAAACTTTAGCATGTGTCCTGCAATTAGAACAAATAGCCAGCGTGGAGACAGACAAAGCACCACCGGCACACCCACTGCTCTTAATAATATGCAGGTCTCTGGTGACTTATTGGGCTTTTACTACATCTGATCTCATGGGTGCTTACAATTGCCAAAAATTTGACCCAAGCACTTAACTCTAAATAGAATTACTTACTGGCTGCATACAGTGAGTCAGACAGAGAGAGGGAAAGAGAAAGCGATGGATGAGGGTGTTTGGGAATATGGGGGTATGACATCATTGTTGGAACGGAGGGTATGTCATTCACTTTCGAGATCAGGGTGTGTATGAGCGCAAGTGTAATAAAATCACTGCAGAGTGCCAGGTGATCTCATATCAGCACATGAAGTCGGGGAAGAAAGACCCCCATCATGGTTTGACCACAATTATAGCATCATCATTTGAATTATTGATATCTGTCTGTGCATCACCCTCAAAAGTGCTGCGCTGTGATTTTCTGACTGCTGTAGTATCTTTCCACAGGCCATAAGATTCAGTGCTGAGTGACTTTGAGCTGCCATATAAAAGTTATTATGCTGTGATATACGAGCGTTTAATGACTGAGACTGTTGCTGCATTAAGATCTTGTGTTATCTAAACAGAAACATGATTGCAAATCCTTTAAGAATTGCTCCTTGACTGCTAACTGAACCCTGGTCACGTACCCTCCTGCAGGCGCTGTTGCACTCGGTGTCTGTGCGGCACACAGTTTTCATTCATAAATACAGCAGCACCTCCCAAAGGTACGGCACACCACAAGGTGCACTCCCTTTAAGTCTTCACACCAAGACTCCACAACCGTTTAAACTCTTCCTTGATTAATTTGCAGCGAGGCAACATATTTGCATTATCAGGTTAATCAAATGACTTATTACAATTAGCCTGCAGTGTTTCCTCTTTGAACATGGTCGTTGTGGTTGCCATAGATACACTACATTAACCACTTAAAACTGTTTTTATTACCCAGCAAAAAGTGGAATGTTTGCAATATAAAAGTGCTTTTCTTGCATGATTGTAAAACGGATTATGCAATCCTGCAATTATAAAAGCTACAGTGTAACGTAGAGCATTAAAAGCTTGCTGTAGGACACTTTTCTAGGCAATGTGTAGGTGACAAATAATTACTGCCATCTTCATGTTCAGAATCTAAATGTACAGTACAATAGCTCACAGGTTAATTTCTTGACAAGAGTGCCATTCCCCAGAGGGCAAACGCCTCTGTCTTTCCTGTCTGTAAAGGCATTAAACGGCCGTGTTGAAATGTGTTCAGTACAACGTCTGATGGACGGATGTGTCTATTCCTGCTTTGCCTATCGGCTGCAGTCTGTGCTCTCTCCCTGTCTGCCTCTGTCCTTGGGTGGGCACCGGCTGTCGTGAGAACCACACCCGAGAGTCAGTGGCTTTACCGGCAGATCCATAACCACACACACACACACACACACACTCACACACACCATCCCCCAATGGTGACACACAGTAACAATCCGCCACCTTCCTACTGCCTCATTGCCAGTGCCATTAGGGACTTGTTTCAGGAGGGGGAGAAGGAGGGGAAGGGAGGCGAAACGGGGGAAGACACGGTGGAGCGGTGGGGTTTATGCTGGTTGAATTACCACAGAACCACAGCTCACGCTAATGCACACGCCAGGCATGCATATAATCATGCTTCTTTTTTTTTTCAATTCTAATCCATTCAAGCAGGAGACTCCCTTTTCACCTCGCCGCTCCGCCCAGCCTAGGACCGAATGCCGCTGGCAAAAGGGGAGAGAAATACTAAAGGTAATATTTGCATTTATAATGGCGGAGCTTTGCAGAGGCCCTTTATCACGAACCCAACAGGTGCAGCTGCTCATTTATTTGATGTAAGTCACTTTAACATGTAATTATTGAAGATTTGTGAATATTGTAAGCACTAAAATATACAGCACATTTACTCATTTCAATAAAAAGAAAAACTCCCCTAACATTTGTCACACTACCACAGTTCCAAAGCAGGCAGCGAGGTAACATTAGCCACCCTGTCAGTGGCATAGTTCCTGCAACGACCTGAAAATTCAAGCATGATTTCAATGGCTGTCTGCTCTCCTGCAAGAAGCATCCAGACACCAACGAGCCAAGACGAGCTGCTGTCTGCAACTGCTGAATATCTCCCTCTCCTTCTTTCTGTCGTCTTTCACTCTCTTTCTCACTGAGCAAACTGCTACCCACTCATTCTCTCTCACACACACACACACACACACACACACACTCAGACACAGCGGAGCACCACACCCTTTTAGCCAGCTATCTCCTGCAGATGAGGAGAGGGGGGCTCAGGTGGTGACTGCCACAGCCCCCGCTCGCCATCTCTCTCTCCTCTTTGACGGTGAATTGATGAGCGATGTTAAAGGATGCACTGTTTCTTTTACGACGGCCCGGGAAAAGATGCTCCGCAGCAACTAATAAGCGGCCATATGCCAGCGTCATTACATCCTCTGGAGCAGCCTTTAATTCAATTACACCGACTCTCTGCCTGAACAAAGGCTCCGCAATCGCCACTGATCTCATAGGGGCTGGGGGTGAGGATGGGGAGAGGGGCAGTGGGGCTGAGGGGTAAGAGGAAGTGGAGGCAAGCTAGAGGAAAAAGAGGCTGGGGCTGGACATGGTGGAGGCAGGAACTAAAAATATGGGCTGTGGCTGGTGCTCTGGGGAAAGGGGCATTGAGTGCACAGGGAGCCACAGTATGAGAGGAGATAATCCTAAAGGTAGCAGACTGGGTCTTAATTTTGGTCAAGAAGGATTTAGGTTCAGGCTGAAACAGGACACACAGGGCAGGTATGATCCTGGTGCTAGGTGGAGAGCTAGGGATGGAGTTGGGCGGAGTTGAAAAAGAGCACATATGAGTGGGATTTGAAGGAATGGTTTATGGGGGAAATGACATTTTGGGGTAGGCCAGGTGATGGAGAAAGACCTGAGTTTAAGATGGACCTGTAAGAATATGATCCTTGATCTTCCCCCTAACACTTACGTGAGGACAGGAAGCATCCTCTGTGGAGAATTTTGTTCTAAAACTGTATGAAACTAAAGATGAAGCTCAGGGCTGTGGCTACCGAGTAGACTTAAATGAAGTGCTAGTAGCCACTCCCATGGTGAAGATGTTGCAACAGCACTTAACACTCCACAATGGCAGGACCCAAAGCAATACTGCCATGTTTGAAGCAGCATACCATGCTCTTTGCTCATCCATCCATAAAGACCGCCGAGTCTGTCTGGATTAATTTATGCCTCTGCTCCTCAAAAGCAGGAGAGAGGAGGATAAGTGCTTGTAGGCCGGGAGGATATTTTTCCCTGTGGTTAGACGCGCACGCTCGAGGCAGCGACAGCGTTTTGTGGGAAAAGCCGGTGCCTCACCCACATGGCTGCAGTGTGCAGCACGCCGGCTTCCTTTCTTTTGATCTTTCCCACCTTTGCGCCTGCTCGCCACCTCCAACCATCATCCCTCGCTCTGTCACCACCACATTTCCTGCCGGTCGTAGCCACCATCCAGTTCACACTCTGCGTTTCTGTTTTGCTGCATGCCTGCCTCTCCCTACCTTCCCCCATACCTTGCAGCCTCCCTCCCTGTCTCAGTCTTTTTTTTTCACCTCTATTCCCCACCAGGTTCCCTTGGCTCTCTACCTCCTCTTGCATCTTTTTCCCCCCCTCCATCTACCTCCATGTGCACCAGCTACACTCCCACCCCGCCGCTCATTCTCGCCCTGCTCTTCCTGCATGTCTTTCAACTGGCAAGCCATGCTTCCTTTCCCTCTCTCCTCCCTGCCAGAGCTAATATGACTCATCCCGGCTAACATTTAAGAAGCAATCAAGTGCCACCGGAATCCAGCGTGCTACGAGTCCGATAAAATCACAATCAATTTAAGATAGCAGCAGAAAACCGGCCCTGATCACATACAAAACCACCATGATAGCTGCTGAAATACGGAGTGAAGCACAGAGGAGTGCCACCTTCCTTCTCCACTGTCCAGACCCACCCGCTTCCATGCAACACCTTTCTTTTTTTTATATTCTCTGCCACTGAGAACAGGATTGGGTTATTACATACTACCCAACACCAGCCTTTCACACCCTTTAAATGAGTGCACACTTCATAGTACCCTCAATTGACAGCATCCACTTATAAAGCTGGAGGGCTATGATAATCCATTTAGACTCATTTATTCCCATTGTATTCCCCCGAGGCCACTGACATGATGGTGCTGCTCTCTCAATCCGTACCCCACCCTTTTTTTTCCTCTCTGTGGAAATTTACTTTCCTGTGTCACCCATTTCTGCTCAAGATAACAGAAGTACAAAAGACACCAAAACCCCCTTTTAAGGCATCAATTAAAAGCACATAGGTTGGTCTAATTAATATGAATCATCTTGGATTAGAGGAGTTCAGTGGAGCTCCTGAACAAATGAGGGGAGTATTTCAGAGACAATACACAATCTATCAAGTGCCTTTCAATAATCTGTCACTTTTGTCAAGTGCATGATCAATACGAGGGAATGCCGGGCTGCCCGAGATCGAGTTACAGTCTTGTGCCTCTCTGCAAGTACAGTGTGAGGTCTGAGAGGCATTGTGGCAACATCCATTCATGCGGGATAATCACATTAACTAGGCGTGTCTGGGCTCTGTGGATAGACTTCTATAAAGACACGCCAGGCCCCGAGTCAAAGCAAATTACACCAACATTTGCTCTAATCTCTCCTCAAGCACCCTGATCTGACTACGAACCAACAGTCACAAAGTTCAGAGTTGAGATGCATCATTTTTTTTGTCATCATAAAGAGCTGAGAATATGAATAAAGCAAATCAGAGCAGTTTACCGGTTTGGTTCTTCTTATGCAGCACAGCATAGTTGTAGTTGTTGTATCCTCCCTTTTTCTTCTCTGCTTCTTTCTTCCCTTTTTTACCTCCCTTTCACTACTTCTCTCTCACCCTCTCTCTCTCGCGCGCGCTCGCACTCTCTCGCTTTCTTGCACGCACACTCTCTCTCTCTCTCTCTCTCTCTCTCTCTCTGTGGCTGTATCAACAGCTAAGCCGCCCAGTGCATTTACTCATCCCAGTTTGCACACACACGCTCTTCAGTCGGTCTGCCTGGGTGCACCTCTCTCTCTCCCTCTCTTACTTGCTGCCTGACAATGACTACAAGCCCACCCTTTAAACCCCTCCCTTCCCCTCCATCCCTCCATCCCTCTCTCCTCCCTTCTTCCCTTCACACTATCCCCCTCCTCCTCCTCTTTCTCCTCCTCCTCCTCCTCCTCCTCTTCTTGCTCATAGTGATGAACCCCCCCACCTCTTTTAGATCAGCACTCCTCTCCTCTACATCTTCTCACCCTCCTCCTCCTCCTCCTCCTCTCTTTCAGCCTGGCTCCAGCAAAAGCTGCGGCCCCACCCTAAAAAGGCTCTCGCTTAATGACTGACTGGATACCTCCAATTTTTTGCTCTGATACATCATTTTTTATTCTGCCTTTTTTCCTCCCAAAACCAACACTACCCCTCTGTTTTATCCCCCCCCCCCCCTTCCTCATACACAAGGAGGTGTCTTTTCTCTTAAAAAAGAAAGAAAGAGAAAAGAAGAAGAAGCTCCCAAATGGAAGTCGCCTCCTCTGATTGCTCAGGCTCCCTCCTCAGACTGTGTTATACACTTTCTGGATCTCTGATCAGTGATATGAGCCTGTGAGCTCTGCGTCCAAATTACCATGGCGATGCCAAAAGCATGTTTTCTGGCACAGCCGGGAGCATCTCTCGCCAGGACAGACGTGTGAAAGAGAGCAGTGATGATCGCGAGGCGCATGCATGCACGCACACACAGAGACACACACACATACACACACACACACACACACACACAGTGCTCTTAGGACACGTCACCCGCAACCGCCAACCCACCCACCCCCCCATACCCAGCGCGCTCTGTTCTCATGGAAACACCAGCAGATAGACTAGAAGAGCAGAGGAGGAGGAGGAGGAGTGTGTGTGAGAGAGAGAGATTGAGGGAGAGAAAAGGATGAAGGTAGGAGGAGGAAGCAAGAGGGCCGGGTGTGGCAGACAAGGCAGGCGAGGCAAACTGACTCTCTTTCCCTCTTTCCCTCCCTCTTTTTTTTTTTTTTTTTCTCCCTCTGTGCCCACATTTGCACACAGTCTGTTTTAATGAGCGGGCACAACGCATGCATTATCCCCACAACTACATTTATAACCATTACCGTACAGTGAGGCTGGCAGGCGCATGCTCATGCAAACACCCACACTCTGTATTTGTCTTTCATAATACACACACACACACACACACACACACACACACACACTGTGGTGTCAGAAAAGTCCCCACCCCCGCTCTGACACTGGCGAGCACCAGCAGATGCTACAGACACAATGAGGATGGAGGGAGGGATGGAGAGCAAGAGGATAGACAGAGAGAGAGGGATGGATGGATGGAGGGGAAGAGGAGGAGGAGGAGAGGAGGAGGAGGAGAAGGAAGAGTCCTGAGGGGTTGCGCTCTGCTATTCTTCTCTCTTACAGGATTATTCCACATCCAGTTCACTGAGGGGAAATCATTAACCTGAGCCACAGCCTTCCCGGTGGTCGCTGCTGCCACACAGGAAAATCTAGCACCATTACTTAGCTGTACTACATCATCACTATGTGTCATCATGTTCTATAGCGGACCATATGACACAGACGCTGTAATAACGCAGAGTTCTGCTGAGCACGCATGGTCTTTCTTGGCGCTGCCCTGCTTTACTTTTATACAGCGATGCACATTCATACAGCTGCCAGTTCACAGTCCCCTACTGGGTCGCTTCACTGGAATAACTAGGAGATAAGTGTTTGGCTCAGGGGAAGGGGCTGACTTTTTACTAAGTTGTCTGAGACCCAATTCTTAAGCTCAAATTTACAAACAGTTGAAGAATTAAAGGACTAAACTGAATAAATGAGCAGAGAAACATAATGAGTTTGAAAATAATGTGAATCGTGTGCTACGGCCTTCACTAGTCACCAGATTAGCGCTGAATTGATGAAGGAAAGAAAATGGTAACAGTAATAATCAGTTTGTCGTTTAAAATTCCAGTGTGTAGGGGCAGAAATGGAATAATAATCACTATGTTTTCATTAGTGCATAATTGACCGCCCCCGCCCCTTTGTGATGATCTAACAAGCTGTTGGAGTAAGCATGGAGCCCACACTGAAGACATATTATCATATTTTTGGAAAAATGAACCAGTGATTCCAGAGAGAAGCAGACAGAGGGGTCTACAGTCTGTGTTTGAAGGATATATCCAGGATGTCAAACTGACTCAGCAGCAACAGGTTAAAAAGACAAAGATAGTTAGAAGCTAAAACCGAACTATAGGCTACAGATCACAGTGTAAAAGTGAACCACCACATCACTGCTGATCAACACAGGAGACAATGAATATAAAGGGAAACTTTGCTGATATTGAACCAGCTGTGTGGCATCACAGTGTGTGCAGATGAACAGTGTTTGGCTTCACCCCCGTGCTGCTGCCAGCACCTGCGATAACACACAGCTGGTTGAATATCAGCAGAGTTTCCCTGCTTCCCTTCACTGGTTCCTGTACAGCAGGGTCAGTAGCTAGCTAGCTAACCCTACACTTTTCAGGGTCTGAGTTTGGTTTTGGAACAGGGAAGAAGCGTATATCTTTGTCCAACCTCTCCAGGTAACGAGTATCATTGATACACGACATGCACCAGGCACAACATTGAGCTCCAAATCCACAACACCAGCCTGAAAATGAAGTTCTGCTACCTCGCCGCTAGATGCCACTAAACCCTGCACGTTAGACCTTTATTTGTTTTTTTTGGTTTGTTTTTAGCAAAAGAGACGTACATTAAGTAGTTCCTGCTTCTCAAATGTGAATATTCACTAGTTTTCTTTATCTTCTGGAACATTATGGAGGGCATTTTTCACTATTTTCTGATTGGCTATGTCCTCCTGAGACCTGAACTTTTGTATGTATGCATTTTTAATTTCTCCTGCAGTAGCTATTAGGGATTAGTACCCAATAAGTATAAAAAACTGAATATTGTCAACGATAATCAAGTCCCAGTGTCCTCAAACTAGACAATAATAAAGTCCTAATGTCTTCAAATGAGTACTTCCTATCAAAAGTGTCTAAAATTTGATCAGGTTTTGTATCGTGTCCACTTTTGTGTTGGGATCAGCTGCAGACTGACTTGGCAGACATGGCTGCCATCTTGTTTTTATATGGATTAGTGTATTACTACCACTAGATGGCACAAAAAGTGTCCATGAATGAGGACAACAGGTCTAACTTAAATAGACTAAAGTATAAGGTCAAGTAAACCCAACATGTGATGTCCTTATATGAGGACACAGGGTCTGTCGAGGATACAGAACAAATTTGAGAAATTTGAGAGACCAAGAGGCACAGAGGAGCTGTTCTTCCAGCTCCTGGTTGCCCAACACTTTACCAAAACACCTATCTGCATATAATTATGTATTGTGTCACTCTATTCTAATTAGTTCAAGATTTTGATCCGAAGGCATTACTCAGTTTCAACAAATTCTACTGGCAGCACATTGATGAAAATGTTTACAGCATCAACATGGCAAGTGGCAAATCACTTCAAATCAAATCCCCACACTGGCAACAAGTCCTTTAAGAGAGGACTACAGCAACACAATCCTGTAACAAATGATTGGGGCTGTCTGAATGAAAAAAAAAAGAAAAATCCAAACACTCAAATGCCCAGGAGCCAAATCAAGCTGATGCCGGGGCGGTGGTAGCTGAAGAAACAGAGTGAGATTGTGTGTGGGATGGTCTTTGAAAACAATCCATCTGCAATTGCAGCAGGTTGGCCAGCAGTTGACTGCAAACTGCCCCGACCTACAGTGACCGCTCCTCCTCTTAATGACTAAGTATGCTAATCTGTGTCCACTTATTTGATTGTTCTGTTAAGCAGCTGAATCTGCTGTCTACTGACCACAGAGATCAATACTGTCACACTGTCTCGTCAGTATCGAGAAGCAGTCATGAGGTTTGTTCTGGCAACACTGTACTGCAGGTTTCTGGTGCTTACTCTGCTTACAAAGTCATTTTTATTGTTGTTAAAACTAGGACACCAGTTTACACTGTGTTACCACTTTTCAGTTTCATTTCTACCCACAAGAGTTTGTCACACTATCAGCTAAAGCAAGACTATTTGTTTCTCAGTTTATTTGAGTGTGCTTCCCTTTGGAGCAGTGTTAGCTGTCCTACTTTTTGTACACTATTTATATTTAAAGGAACAGTGAGTAAGATTCAGGGAGATTTAGTGGCATCTAGTGGTGAGGACTGCAGACTGCAACCAGCTGAAACTTCTACAGGTTATTGTTCCTTTAGTTTTCATTGATCAGGAGGGTTTTAGTCAGAGCCAAATTATCCACAGAGGTCTCTTCCTCTCCAAAACAAACAGACTCTGTGATTTAAAGCTATAATAACACTGAGTAAATCAGTGTCACATAAAAAAAAGGGAAAAAAAGTTTTTCCGATGCTTTTGTCATGGAGGGGTTTCTAACTGCGGTGGCTGATGCTAAAACTCCCAACATATTTTCAGTGCGACCTCTTCACATATTGATGTTCATGGAATTTCCACGTCCAGATACGACATGCAAGGTACCCTGGGTGCATTGGTTGTTGACATTCTGGGACACCGTGTCAAGTTCTGCCTGTTATATGCATTGTCTTCTTTCAAAATACAGTTCCATTTTCACAGGAAATTTACCGTTTACACACTGTCTTTCCAAAAATAAATGCACTACATCAGTACAACAATGTGAATTGATGTTTTTTTTTTCCTCCAACAACTAACAAACGTGGTTTAGAGATGCGCGGATGGCGTTTGAGCGCACCTGAATCCTCAAGCACTCATCAATCATCCACCTGCCACCCACCTGACGTAATTATCTTCTAAGATTTGGAGACCCGCAACCGCAGCAAACCCGCGCCAAACTTTAAATTATTGTATTTATATTTAAATTATGTCCAGCCGTTCATGCTCATTCGCTTTTCATATAGCCGCATTTTCTTGACTTAAACAATTAAAAGATTATAGGCTACTTTCGAATGTGGTCACATTTATTTACTGCTATATAAATAAAGGTTATTAAATACGAATATCACTGACAAATCCATCCACAATCCACCCGCAATTAATTACAATGTCAATTTTTATTGGTTTGGGAACAAAAGCAGCCAGTTAGGTTTGGGAAAAAAGAAAAAGGTTTGGCTTTATGCTAATGGCCCTATCTAGAGTCAGTCTTTGCTTTCTCCTTTCCAGGCTACTGTAGAAACAGGGCAGTGCAACATGGCAGACTCCATGGATGAGGACCCGCTTCCTATGTAGATATAAACGGGTCAATCTATGGTTCACAAAAACACAACAATTCTTATTCTCAGGTGCTTATACACTAAACAAGACATACTTGTTTTTTATATTCTATTTCTGCCAATGAATCCTCCTAAAGCCTACAAACTGAACCTTTAAATAAAGCACTGTAAATGTTGTTTAACAAGTATTGCACCACTGGCAACTGTGCCTCCTTATGGGAAAAAATGTACACCCTAGAATGGTGCTATAATACACACCTGCCATTAAAAGACTGACATTCACATTACACAGTTTTTCATCATTTGTTTAAGGCTAAACTAAGTGCCTACACATTTATGAGATAACCCTATTTTAACGTGTAAATCTTGCCTGGTGCACCTGGTTGAATACACTCTGCTGTTTGTTGCATTGTTCATCAACAATGTAGTCTGTCCTTTCAGACTGACAGTGATGAAGCTCCTCATTTGGACCATGAAAGGTCACTGTATCTGTAAAAGACAATGGGATTCACATGCAATCTACAAACTGCAAATCATCTTTAAATATTAAGCTAAAAGCTGAATACAATTTAACCATTATTATTCAGATTACTCATGGGATTCTTATGATCTTAACCAGACAAGGATCCTCCCACAAATGCCAAAACTCAAACTGTACCTAACACTTGTGGAACACTGCTACAGCACCAAGCTTTAACTACACAAAAAGCTGTTTAACATTGGTAATGTAAACTATTCTGTAGGTGATTTATTCCTCCATAGACGTACCGACAGCTTGATGTGTGATCTTCGAGGAGCAATATGTAATCTTTTCAAACTCTTTTCGTGGGCAAATAATTGCAGGAGCATCAAAGGTCTTCAACTCAGATCACGCTGTCCTGTATCTGACATAAAATATTCCCCACAGAAGTTAGCAAACTACTTCATTAGCGCCGAGATCAAACTGAAACATCTGCAGAAGACGTACGCAAATGTAACACAGGATACTTAGATGATATTAGAGCCCTAAGCACCTGTTTTGAAAGTCTAAAGCTCAGAAAATGCAGCTGCCTTGGTGTCTAATGACTGTTACCACAGGTGACCTTTTTGCACTGAGCATTAGTATTACCTGCAGAGTCACAGGTGATACATAATGGGTGTTATTATGGTGAGACACTAATGCCAGTGGGGGGGAAATTAGTGGAAGCTGGAAAAATGTCAGTTTTAAAATCAATGAGCAGGAGTTTGATAAGACCAAATGTCAAAAGCAAGCATCACAATGAAGTCAGCACTAAGATGTTTATGATTGGGTGGTAAAATATGATGATGAAAGTTTTGCTAGTTGGAAGAAGAAAAGGATTTAATAGCAGAAATCTGCCTGCTACAGAGTCTTTTCGGTTTTTTTAGAAAATTTCTCCACATTAAAAAACTTTGTGATCCTGAAAGGACAAACAAAACACTGGTCCTAGACAGGGCCATTCGCATTTTTAAGTTTTTGCGTCGGCCACCATAGTTAGCAGCCCCTCCTCGCCGAGCAGCATTGGAAAGACATTTTCTATTTATTTATTTTTTGTTACATCAAGCTGCTTTATTCAGTGTTTTTATAGGTTTAAATCACTGAGTCCTTTTGTTCTGGAGAGGAAGAGACCTCTGTGCATAATCCAGCTCATGATAAAAACCTCCTTAACATGTGGATCTTAAGTTATCAGAGAAAAAAGGTAGGCACACATTAGCAGGTGTGAGACTAGCGACCAGTCTGTGAAGAGTCAAACAGCTTCAGAGAAACACTGATTTGTAACATGATGCTGCTTTATTCAGTGTTTTTACCAGTTTTAGTCACCGGGTCCATTTGTTTTGGAGCGGAAGGGACCTCTGGGGATAATTCAGCTTCTCTTAAATCCTCCTTAACAATGAACACTTAAGTGATCATAACAAGAAGTTCACACTTGGCACATGGGAGAGGTTTCAGCAGCTTGTAGTCTGCATTCCTCACACTATACGTCTCTAAAACCTACATGCTGCTCTTTTAAATTAAAACACTCAACTGGCCATCTAACCAGGAACAGAATAAAATTAGGGTTTTTTTTTTACAGTCAAATATTCTTGTACCTTTATACTTTTTCCCTACACATCTTACTGTAAAATGTATATTTAATATCCTACTGTAGATACATACAGTAGATTCAGCCCATTAGATTTTAGTTTCAAGTACGTATACTATATACTGTATACTGTATAAAAGAAAAACGTATTTTCTGGATCAGTGCATCTTCTCCTCACCTTCTCGTTCATTATGTATTGCGTGCGATGCCAATGTTGAATAAATTGTGGAAAACAATTTACCCATTGGGCAATCAAGCATTTCCTGTCCTGTCTACATTGTCCACAATAGACTTGAAAAATGACACTAAAATTCACATCTCCTGTTTTTACCAGGAAGCAGATAAACTGTGTCAGTGAGTGGGGAGTCACTTATTGCACATGCATACCAGCGATTAAATATATCACCCAATGATCCGTGTTGCACAAAATGTACCTTATATTTAATCTCTCAAGTAAAATTGTTAAGTTTGTCCATGTATCTTCAAAGTTTTGAACATTTAGTTTAGCGATAAACAACTCACTTGCTCTCCTTTCTCTCTCTCTCCTCTCAGTATGATCCGAGACAGCAGAGGACAATGACCCACAGGATGGAAATCAAAGGTTTTCCCCACCAGCTGTAACGAAATAAAAGTGGACCAGGTGTCCGCTTCTGAGCTGGGATGTGACTCCTACATCTGACACAGCTGCAGTAACACAATGTCACACAGGTGTTCTTTCACTAGGACACAAAATACTGACTCAGGAGAAAGTAAACTGACTTCTCTACAGCCTCAGCCTCAGTATCTCTTCTTAGTGTTGCGGCACATAATGCCACAAGGGAAGAGGGAGAATCAGTAGTAACATTGTAAAGGTGGAAAACTTGCAGTACAGTGCAGCAAGATAAATCAACTACCCAAGTAATACATGTTGACTTAACTTGATGATGGCTTGTGCCCTTTGATATTTACATTCTCAAGCTGATGATTTCTTTTGCTTTGTTTTTAAGTTTGCAGTGCTATATCGTAGGACTTTGTACAGTTTTTCCAACTATTTTAGCTCGAAGACCTTAAAATTAAGCAAAGTCCACCTTTGCCCACTAATCACCTGATTTGAGAACAGTTCTATCAAAGAGGCTTTTTCAGTCTGAAATTGCTCCATTTGAAGGATTTCTAGAGGCCTGAAGTGGTACATGAGAATTTCATGGAATATAAAACTAAAAAAAAAAGACTTAAAGACTGAAATATTTTTAATCAACTTGTGGCCCCTCAGATAGATGGCTCCTGTGATCCCTCATGGTGTCCTGACCCCTAGGTTGGGAACCACTGTGTTAAGGTCAGCCTGTTCTCATTCCCAGGTTTGACACTTTGTCACAGCCCTTGATGTATGATACCGACGAAGAAGGCACCCTTTGGTGTCTCTATGGACGCACCAGCCTTCAACTAATTCTGATGTAAACTCATCTGTGGCAATATTTGACACTCAGAGCAACTGACGTAGTATAAAGAGAGACAAAGTCTTTGTAGGGCGAGTGAGTCAGACAAACTTTCTGACAGCCTGTTTGTGTCCTGTGTAAAAACCAAACATCAATGCTGTTTTAACACGTTAAAAGACTTCATCTATCCATTACATATCACTCAAGTGATGTATTCATGACATTATTTTAACCCCAAACCTGAGTAGTTTTGTTGCCCAAACCTAACTGCAACCGTTGAGTTTCATCCAGGAGACAGCAATGCTTAACACACAATTGTTAAATGGTTCATTTATACTTCATTTACTTGTGAAAATAGATAAGTCCATTTCAAACGTTGTAAACATCACTGCCCTCATTTTACCATGCATCCTTTTAAGATGGCATAGCTATGAGGTCGTCATAATGTACCTTTTAATGGAGGCAGCGCTGTGGATGGCGGTGAACTGTGAGGCCAATAAATACATAGCGACATGTGGGCTATATTACCGCTTTTATTATATTCAGTTCCACCATAAAAGAAATAAATTAAAAAATAAAAACAAAAAAAAAACATGTAGAAAATCAGCAGGAGAGCTAGTTATCATTACATCTAAGCAGCTGGTGGCCGCAACATACAGCTTGCACTGATTTACATCGTGATGCATTCAAGCTCTATTCAGTAAAAATGAAGATTCTGTGAAGGCAAATTACATGTTCTCATGATGTGTTAAATGTAATCTTGTAAAATGTAGATTTTGGCGATAAACCTGAATAAATCCAGCTGTTTGAAGGAGACATTTGTTGATGTTTTCACAGCACTATAAAATAGATATTAGAGAGGGAATAATGAGTCAGGGCACTGACCTGAGCTATGCTACACTGCCCTTACAATCTCCAGTGGTACTGCTCCTTTATGTCCATTACCGTAAGCTTTCAGGAAATGTGCACAAGGTTGCGTTCAGCATCACTATCACAGGCGAGGCATGGGAAAGTGTTGCTACTTCATGACCTGGGATGATAATGAGTTGGTAAAGGAATAAATTGGTCCATACTGGTAACCACCAACATGTTTCCTGAGAAAACATGCACCTTTAAAATCAGTTAAACTCAAAGACTGAATAGAAGCGCTAAAGTTTTGTAATTCAGTCTGAATATGCTGCTTCTTACCTAGGTATTATGCACATGATGACATCACTTATCGGTGCACTTCCTATGATAGGTGTGGAGCTGGTTTGAGGTTCAGCCATCTCTGGGGGATCTGGTATCCTCTGGATGCTGCTGTTCAGAAGAGTTTTATATTTCTCTGTTAACATTTCCTGTATGCCAAGATTCCCCCCAGTAATAAAAGCAGACAGCTGAAATAAATTTGGATAAATAAGGCAAATACAGCACTTCATCTAGAGGGAAGGATTGGATCCTCCTTTCTGCTACACCCAAAGGGAGAATTCAGGTTGATAAAAAAAAAAAAACTTTTCACAAAAAATCTGGATTAATGGAGTGCCTAGAAAAATAAAAGCTAAGTAGAGCTATTGGAATGGTAAATCTGTAAATGTGACTGATAGTCTATTTGGCAGTGATGATATATCCCTTCAGCCTGGGAACTAGGAAATCTGACTGACCCGCTCTCTAACATTTGTCCAGAAAATCGAGTCCAGGCAGTCAGCTGCATATTTTCTTTTTTTCAATCAATTTTTTAAATCTTTTTTTCCCCTGCCTGACATGAGTAAGCTGTTGCCATGGTAGTTCAGATGAAGCAGGAATGATAATTGTTTCACCATAGCAGTGTGTGAATTATTAAAACCTAGAGGGCATGAATGAGCTGAATGAGAAATAGAAAAGCAAAAATGAGACAGAATGAGGACTTATCCTTGTCTGTGCGTTTCATTGGCGGGTTTTTATTAGGTCTTTTTATGACTCTCGAGTCCCACGACGGGGTGGATGAAACAGATGCTGCTGCAATTTGTGAGTGAAGCTCTGAGACTCCAGCCTGTCCTTAGAGTTTTTAAAGGAATATTCAAGAACATTCATGAATAGTGCAAAAGACCAAACAAAGAGAGAGCAGAGGAGAAAATGGTGGCCGTGCGCCATCAGCTTCACCAACCAATTGTCTCTGTTTGCGAACAAATGAACAAATTACTTTTATCAACTCGCTGGAAGCACCTTCATAAAAAAGTCATGTTCATCCCCTCATAAAGCCAAAAGAATCTGCTCTGCAACTATTTATTTAGGCAAAAATGTCACTACAAACTTAACAAAGCAAAACTGTACATCCAAAACAAAGACTCCATAAAAGACCACATCCAAACTCAGATATCCCCAAAATAAACTGAGCAATAAGTTGACACACACATTTACTGCTGTGGTTGAATAATGACATGGTACAGTAATGTACAGACACTGAAAATATAGGAAATACTGTATAAATAGCACTAGGTGGTCGCACTTGACATTCAAAATCAAACCATTTATTTTCTGTCCAAATATTAAGGATATAACAGAAATGTTCCACTACAGCTCAACATCAACAGATTTCATACAGCCGCTCTGACACAGGCAATAAATTAGAAAAAAATAATGCATCTATCTCCTTCACAAAAAGAACGTGACACAAATAAATCATCAAGATATAAAAATACATATAGTGCTCATCTGTGTGTTTGTGTTCGCACGTACAGGGTCAGCTGGTAGCTTACAGAATGACACCTGCTGACCCTGTACAGACAAAATAAACAAATAATATTTCATCAAGACTACAAGCTCTGAAATTTCGGAATAAAGACCTCAAACCTCGGAGCTTGTAGGCAAAATGTAAATTAAATCTATAGTGTAAATATAATGCTGGAGATGCATTATTCAGATTGTCTTAAGAAAGAAAGTATCATTCCAAAGCGGTCACCACAAAAAGTAAACATCACCAACGTGACTGGGTGAGTGGTTGACTGTGGCAAAGAAGACATGAATCCAGCATTCATTTCCATTCAGTACCTCCCACATGTAAGACACCAGCAGGCCTACATGTTGCAGTTATAGCTCCCCACCAGCAGGGTTCTCTACAACTGAGACTCAGCGTAGCCTTCATCCATAGGAGGCCTCTTTTTTAGGCTGTAATACCCATCTTCATCCTCCGAGTCCTGGACAGAGCAGAGAAGGAGACGGTCAGATGAAGCTTCATATAGAAACACACACACACACAGTCATCCAGACCCAGACACAAAACAACTACACTGGATGATCAATATTTTAAAAACCCTCAAGTCCTGTTGTCAGACATACAGGCCGTGTAAAATTAAACGTGAAATGGATCTGGCAGACATGTCTCATTAAGTTATTTATGGGTTGGAGGACAGTGTCGTATAATGAAACGTTATGTACTGTACCATCAGATATAGGTCACAGCATGAAGTCCCCTTTTCTTTGGCCCCTGGTGGGTGGATGCCGTACTCCTCTCTGATGATGAAGGCAAAATGGACAGCAAAGGTGGTTAGTAATGAAAATAATCACACTCAGAATCAACATGAAAAAGCCTGCCTGTTATATTTTAACACTGCACTGTATATATGCTCTAAATGTAGGCTCATTATTTTTACTGATTAAATACAAAGATATAAAACAAACTGCACTCAGATTTTTAACACCTCTGCATATTAAAAGAATGGTTTAACATTTTGGGAAATTTGCTAATTAACTTTCTTGCTGAGAGTTAAATGAGAAGACTGATATTTCTCTCATGTAGGGCCAGGCAATATAATGACATTACATCAATATCATGATTTTGGATATTGTGACATAAGTTTTGTCCTTTCCCTGTTTAAAGCTCAACAGGCTGAAAAAATTACTTCCCGCAATTAAGTGACTCATGTGAGTCAATGCCCGAATGCAGCTCGTCTGAGATCATCACATATAATACCGAGCCCGAGCCTAACCAAGCTGAACCTTCCCAAAAAGGACTATTTGGCCTCTAATCCCTGGGATACACCGCTGTGTATTTCCCCGTCAGAAGAGCTCTCTGCTCCGGCCGGGAGTAAGTACAGGGACCCTGACACAGAGCCTGGCTGTTCCCTCTCCTTCTCTCCTTGCCTGCACTTTTGAATATATATATTTTTTTTATTAAAGTTTTTTTTCTCCCCCCGAACAGCTCAAGCCCTACCTGACCAGGCCAATCAGCGCATATTTTCAGCCCGAACTTGGTCTGACATGTCTGACTTTTCGGGTCCCATCGGGCTCGGGTTGAGATTGAAAACTCTGGTAGTTTGTAAATTAAAAACTATAAACTTCTATATAAACAAACTGACTAGTAGCAAGTCGTGCACTCACTGTCGTGAGGTTTTGCAGTAACCACCAAACGGGCAGTGGAGTCTTGGCGTTACGTTTTCTAATAAGCAATCTGTTACTTTTAAAATATTACTGCAACTGTTATTTCCCTGTTTCTTTTGTTGCCATTTTGTGTGCATGTTTGTTGAAACAATAAATAACGTCACATGACTGTGGCTGCCTCAGAAGAAGGAGCTGCTGCTCAGTGGCAGAGAGCCAACTGCAGCATGTTTCAACATCTAACTCTGTGAATTACGGGTTTATTTCGACCAAACCAGAGTTGGTGATTGTTGAAACAGACAAACTGTATGACTATCAAGACTAACTAAGACAGCTTTAGAGTTTTTTTCTGCTGAGTTTGAATTAAGTCTGTTTTTCGATGAGTTAACAAGGTAATTATGCTAAAGTTAGCCATAGTTCTGTAAAAGACAGAAATTTGAATTGATGTATGGTTGTATTTTCTTCTTTAATAAAGAAAATAGGTGTAAGCTACAGCCCCACTGACATGTGCTCACCGTTTCCTTCTGTATTTGTCAAATGACCATGGCAAACAGTTTAATGTCTGTTTCTGTGGTTGTACTATTTCTTGATCAGTCTCTATACTGAGCAGTTGCTGGCTCCAGCTTTATATTTACTGTATACGTACGTATACACCATGAGTGGCATCAATCTTCTCATCTATCTGTCAGCAACAAGGCGAATAAGCGTTTCCCAAGATGTAAGATTATTCTTTGGAAAATCTGTTCCATTTCCTGCTTCTTCCTGCTTCAGTTTCCTGGTACTTGAGTGCAGTTTACAGGAAACAGAGTCATCTCGTTGTGGTTTTGGGAACTCCAAATGAAGAGAACAATGGGAAGAAAGTGAAAAAGAGATCCTGGCAGTGCTGCAGGTTACGCAGAGTACTTCAATAAATACTTTCACTCAATAAATAAGAAAAAGAAAGGAAAGAAAAAGAGATGATGTAGCTCCAGAATGGTCGGAACAAATAATGATAAACAGACCTTGTTTTTTTTAATATAATCAAAAACAGAAAATACTTGAGTTGCTGCTAATTGGTTACATAATCCTGTCCATGTTATTTATGCAATCTGTTCAACATGTATTACAGAGTAGCACTGGTTTGTTTAACATTTATATTCCTGTATTACATCAGTCAGAAGAGCAAATACCAGCTCCTGTGTGACTGCAAACCACAGGGAGTAACACTGCCACACAGAAAACAGCCTGCACATCAGCTAATTACAGACTTTAAAGCTGGGCGCCTCACAGATTCACAGCACCTTTCTTTCTGAAATCAGACCTTTATCTTTACGCATCTTCTTGTTTAACCTTCATCAAATTAACAATTCAGAGGCACATATATAACCATCAAAGCCTGCAATGACTACCAGTACCCCCAGGAGATCCGCAGCAGGGATTGGCTGAATAAATCCACTCACCCCTCTGTGACCTCTATGGGCGATCTGTAGGCCTTCGATTGGCTGCGCTGCTTCTTGGGACAGAGCATCCGTCCAATCAGAATGAGGGTGATGATGGCGGAGGGGAGGAGGATGAAAGCAAGGAGGACCGCAACGTCAGAGAAGCGAACGCTGGGCGCTGGAGAGGAGGAAGTGAGGTCGTTAGAAACACATTAAGAGGCTGTTTATGACCACACTTACACATGATGTCATGGCACACTTACAAAAGCATTAATTACACAGACATACACTTAACATACACACTACAGCTCATGCAGCATGTGTCACTAAGCACTGGCAGTAAATAACCACTTCTTACCAATTTAATAGTGAAAAATATGTGAACCCATAAAACAAGACAAAACTATCATCAGTCCTGAAAATATACATAATATATATTATTTTATTTCTCCTTAAAATAATAATTTCAACATGAGGGGAAATGTGCTTTTTTGCTCTCTTGTAAGAGTAATTTATTTATGTCTGTAAAGTAAATATGAGACTGGAGCTAGCAGACTGTTAGCTTAGCTTAGCATATATACTAAAACCAGAGGCTAGCCTGGCTGCGTGAAAAGGTGCAGCCCTTCTAAGGCTCATTAATCAGCACGCTTTATCTTTTATCTTAATTTGTACAAAAACAAACAATTGTTTTAAGAACCCATGTTGTCATTTCACTCTTAGTATGATGACAACTATAAATTTAGGTCATAAACATTTAGATCAGTCTGTAATTCCACTACTATCCTCCACTACATCTGTGCCTCCATCCATCTACTGTCTAACACAGCAGAGACAAGCCAAACTGAATAAGCCAGCACGGCGAACATCATGACAGGTTTACATAAACACTAAATAGATGTTTGGATTCGGCTGCTATCTGAAAAATATGTTGCTGGCAGCGGAACTTCTAAACTTCCTCTCCTCAGCCCCGTCTCTGCACATACACAGTATACAATTCATTTTAAGAAAAGCCAAATCCAGACACCTGAGGTAAAATAAGGACAAGCACTGGCAAGGATTAAAAATCACTCGAGTATGAGAGGATACATCTGATTATTTATCACAAAATGCATCTAAATGAGGTCACAAGAGGCCAGATTTGACTACTGTTAAGCTAAGGGCACTCAAGTGTGCACACAGGAGGAGGAAGTCCAAATGCACAAGGCTGAATATCCAGATAAAGAATTCTGATATTGTGTGAAGAAATGGGCCCTGCTTGGTTGTTTTTACATGTGTGTGTGTGTGTGCACAGTCTTACCCTTTGGTGTGACAGTGAGCACAGTGTGTGAAGTCGGAGACCCGTGGACATCAGGGGGGTTTCTGACAGAGCACGTGTAGGTCCCATTATCTTTCAACGTGGCGTTGACCAACAAAATGGAAGCTTCCCCGCGTGCCGGGATTCCCTCCCACCGGATGCGGCCAGCAAACTGACCGTCATTTGGAGGGAACGCCCGTGAGGAGAAGTGGAAGAACTAGAGAGGGTAAAAAAAAAAAAGTATTTGCATGAATCATATGGATGTGTTCAAACAGAGTGTGCCGTGGGAAAGAGTGTAAAGGGGGTGTAAAATCATATCTAATTAGATCTGTTGGTGCTGGGAGGAAGAAGAAAAAACTAACACAACTGGAAAGGTGAGATTAAAGGTATAAAAAAGAAAGAGAAATGCTGATGTACAAGGACATACTGTGCCTTTCTTATCCACTGTCTCAGACACAAGCAGCACGCTCACCTGGAAAGCAATGCTTCAATTCAACTCAACTCAATGATCAGCTCTCTTCTTCAGAGTATTTATAAGAATCATCACTCCTAAATCTAAGTTATCATTTTCCTGCCTGAGGGAAAGTGTCTCGAGCAACAGGTGGTGGGACAGATGGCGGTGGGACATTTTCTTTTGGCAATATTGTCGATCGCAGAGTGAAGAGGGCTGCCTGTTCAGTCGAAGAAATATGAATAAAAATCTGATCAAGCGCAAGGCCAAGAAGATTCACGTGTGTGTGTGAGGCTCTCGCTGAGAGAGAAAAACTGAACTATAGGTGTCTCCAAATCTGAATTTACCTTTTAATTTAACATTCACCGCGAGTCTGTTTTCAACAGCGAACTCCATCTCGCCGTTACTCCCACGTCAGGCTGACCCAGAGCTCTTCACAACATGACATCTGGAGTATGAGTGTGTTGTGCGTGTGGGTGGAGAGGGGGGAATGAAATTTGTGGAAATACTACAGTATGTTTTTCATAGAGTAAACTCAGAGTGAAGAGTTTGTGTTTTAATCAGTTTTATGGCGCACTGGTTAGTCACCAGTAAGCGGTGACGTACATGGAACAAATCTCAAGGTAAAAACACAAAAACATCGACAGGACACTGACAAGTCATTTCGTGGAGGTGAACAGAGACAGAGGTTGATTCTGAATTACTTTGCTTTCACCTTTTCTCTATAATTGTTTTACCCTTTGTTCTATTTCTATACATCTCATTTTTAACAAAACCTGAAAGAAAACAATGAGACTAAGAAGAAGAAACAAAAGCAAAAAAAAATCTAATCATTGAAAGTGGCAACAACCCAGGCTTTGAGAACTGAACACTGTATATTATTTCCATTACTATACTAGACTTGCGCCTTCTTGTCCATGTAGGGAGCATGTATGAAGTGGGAGTCCGTGGAGCAGCAGAGGGTCACATGGGATCACATCCTGAGGGCAAACTACTTCTGAGTCAGATCTCTGATCCAGGCTGTGTACGTTGACCTACCTCGCCCGGCAAATCTCCACATCTGAGGCAAGAGCGAAACACCAACTTGTGCTCTGTGCTCAGGAAGAGGATCCCTTGAGCTCATCTTTAGTAGCTGCCCAAAGGCCTTTGCGAAAGGCCACTACCACTGGCAGCATAATCAAGTGCTGCAAGCAGCAGCAGAGACGGTAGCCTCAGCCATTACCACGGGCAAACACCATCGCCCAAAGACAATCATCACCTTTGTTCAGGCTGGAGAGAAAAACATCCCACAACTAAGATCAGTAACTGGCCTCCTCGCCTCAGCAGCCGACTGGCAACTGAGAGTTGATCTCATCAAGCAGCTGCTGTTTCCAGAACACGTCGCATCAACAACCCTCCGTCCAGACATGGTCATCTTTTCTGACTCCACCAAACAAGTGATCATGGTAGAACTCACTGTACCCTGGGAAGAGCGCATGGATGAAGCCCAGGAGCGAAAACGTGCCAAGTACCAGGAGCTAACGGAGCAGTGCGAGAGGCAGGGCTGGAATACCTGCTGTGAGCCTGTGAGGTGGGATGTCGGGGCTTTGCAGGTCGGTCACTCTGCAGAGTCTTCACAAAGCTGGGGATAGTGGGGCTGGTGAAGAAGAGGGCCATCAAGAATGTCATCAATGCAAGCCGGGGACTGATCACCCCCAGCTGGGTCGCCTGGGTGAGGGTGTCTGATGTTTGAAAAGACCCGAAACACCCGATGATCCCAGGATACATCACTGACGATGCATCCCAGCACATCCACAGGATGTATTCTATAAGTAGAAATGTATTTTAGTGCACTCTTTGGCTGTAGTATGAGAATGTGTTAACAAGAAGCAGGCATACTGTTTATAATGGAAGCTAAAACTACTGAGCTAAATGGTAAAACTAGAAAGTGATCAAATATAAACCGAGATTCTGTCATTGTGTTGCCTATTTCTCGCCTGAAATGTTTTGAAGCTTATTTCGGTGCACTGTTTAACTGTAATTTGAGACTGTTTGTTACCATCTGGCCACCATTTTGTTTCCTATGTCAAAACAGCCTAGTTCACATTACATCACCCACCAGCAGGAGCGTTTATTAGTCAGGTGCAACACAGTGCATTTACGTTTTACCTAAAAAGTCGCCAGCAGTCGGCCCAGTGCATTAAATTATTTTTTCTCTGACTCCAGCTGCTGCAAGAGGCAGCAAAACATCCTTTCCTTTTTGTAGTTACAATTTACTAATATACGTAAAACTCTCCACAGTATGAACAGTGGTTACTAATATACGTAAAACTCTCCACAGTATGAACAGTGGTTACAAGAGCCTCAAAACCAGACACAACTCAGCCCTGAGCAGAGTGACCGTCCTCTACTGACCAATCAGACTGCAGTGTTCACAGCTCCACCTTTTTAGTACCAGATCTGTGTGCTAGGTACCCCAACAGAGGGGGGACCAAACATGGGGATGATACGGAACTGTTCCATACCATCCACAACTTTTCACAGTGAAAACAACAAAAAGTGCAACAAACTGAACTGTACCATGAAACAGAGCTGTAGTTGCAGGCCCCTTTTCTCTGTTTTCTCTGGCCATAAGCACCAATTGCAAAAGTATTTCTGTCTTTGCATAGACAGCCCAGTTTTATGAAAAGAGCAGTAAAATACTTCTTTTAGTGGTTTTCAAACTTGATCCACTCGAATGGTAAAAAAGGACAAAACTTGTTACAGGAGCACAAAAGAAACTTTTACATTAGAATAAAGAACTACTCATGCATCATAAGAGGCTGGTCATTACTCTCCCCACTATGCCTTGCACTGAGCTGGTTGAGTCAGATAAGGAACATGAAGACCTCAAGAGGCTTTTAGATTATTTGCAGGATAAGATCAGAGCTGCATGGCCTTCATCTGTGCTCTCAAAGCACAGCAAAAAGGAGTTATTGATTTCCTCTGAAAAACACTATGGATGTTTTTGCATTCAGCCAATTCATGCCGTTCCTTTCATATTAGACCTAAAGCGCTCTATTTTAAACACACAAGTGAAAAAAACAAATGCAAAGCGGTGCATCGTGGGTGCACAGACTGTGTGGGCATCTCTGCTATTTTGGTTCATGTAGGTGCAGCAGCACAAAGGGCTGGGTGAAGGTGACTATAGATCAGAGGGTGTGGTGATTAATAACTACAGTCAATCAGTCACATGACTGGTCTCATTGCTCTGAAACAGCCGTGCCAATCACAGTGACACATGATGCGGCTCATTAAAGGAAATATAGGCTTCTCCATGAAATAATGTTCCTATCTGGATGGAGCGACACGATGCGAACACACAGCACAACAAATCTGCAGCTGGAGGAAGATGGCGTGGGGTTTTTTTTAGGAGGTAAGTAATGCAATGATGATAGAGGGAAACAGTAAAAAACAGTTTGGTGAAGCATTTCTGACTACATCAACACAATGCTATGTCAGACATAATTCTTCTGTTTTTCTGTAAATTGTTACATCATATATTAAAATGTGACACAGCAGCATTTGCTTCATAATGCAGTCCAACAATAAAACATTTTAGGAATGAAAAGTCGGCTGTATGGCTTATAATTAATGAGCTCAAGTAATCCCAAGGTCTCTCCCATAAATGGGTAGAACACTGAGCAATAACCCACCAGATATGTTTGCAGAGGTGTGTGTGGTTGTTCTGTAGCAGCAATGTCATCTGCACAGTGGACACAGTCTGTAATGGCTCTGCACTCTGGTGCGGCGCTTCTCCAATTGCATGCTGCAGATTTATCAACATATGTTACCCGCTGCCTTCAGATGGCTGCAGGGATTTGATGAACTGAAGGAGAAGCTTTTGATACAGTATAAATCAGCTGTGGACAACAGACTCACTCAAGTTAATTTGTAGATAGATGCAGACTCATTTACAGACGTTCCTGCTTTAGCCACATTAAAGGTTCTGTTTTAACACAGGTTTAAACACATATAATGGGTGAAGAGTGTTTTTTTGCCTTATGTCTCTGCATTTGCTCAAAGTATTTACTTTGTTTTTGTTGACAAAATCACCATAGTTGAAGCTAAGTGACATCACAAAAAAGAGACGTGGGTCTGAAACATCTTTTCTCAGTGCAATGCCAAAGATCCATTTCTTTTTTACCAAAATACCAACTAGTATCTTTGCGCTGCCTCATTTGAATGAACCTCCCACCAGTTTGCACCTCTCCTCCTGCTTGTGCACTGGGCACTCCGCACTGTGGACCAAAACACCACACAGACGGGCAAAGCAAATTTCAAGGTCAGAAAAATAAACGGTCGGGGCCTTAAGTGTTCCAAAAGGCACAAAGCCACTCTAGTGAAGAGAAACAACATCAGCTTATAGTATAATAATGCTTTTTCACTCTCCCACCCTCGTATCAACAAGTGATGTGGGTCCTGGATGTTTGTCTAAATCCACAACCATGGGCAGCACACAGAAAGCATACATCATTCACAATGCCCCAACATCACAATCAATAGGTTTTGCAATGACATGTTTCAGACATTGGGGACCAACGCTTTCAGGTAATATAGATCAAATCAATACAGGTAACAGACTGACAGGATGTACCACATCTGGAACTGAGGTGAGCAGAGCAGCTGAGCCTCTCCAAGACCCTAATTTAAAACATTATTCTTTGCTCAGGTTTAAAATCAGTTCCTCTAAAATGCTTTCATTATGAACTCCATGTTTTTCAGTGTTTCCTCATAAAAATTTAGATGGCACTCAGACGAGGGAATATCTCTGTCAATGCCATGCCCAGTGTTTAAACAACTGCCAAGTTAATCAATTCTTCTTCGCCCTATATTCAAGCTTTCCAAGTCTCATGCAATTAAATACAGGCAATAAATCAGTTCAATTTTGGCAAGAATTCCTACAGATCCAAAATAAAAAACAGTATAGGCCTCACAAGCTTCCAAATCCCAATTTGCCAGAAAAAAAAAAAAAAAACACTATCGAGCACTCCATTTCTGTACTATACTGTACACAAATCATATTAACAACTAAAAGTATCACCCATAGCAATAATAAGAACTATACATGATGTACAAAGACTGCCAACAGAGCATACTGAGACAAGGAGAGAATGTATTTACAGTATGTTCTATACTGTATATGGAAAATGTCTGTACATTAAAATATGAAGAAAAACAAGTATAACCGCCCTGCGGCTGTATGCCTCCGTGCACCAGTCAAGTTTCTGTTAAAGTTTACATATACGTCTGTGAAAACATTGATGCTTCACAAACATCTTTCTGCCAGCAGCACAGAAGATCTATCCTCCTGACACCTGAAGTTTTGTTTGGTATGCATTTTTAATTTCTCCTAGCTATTTGGAATCAGTAGGACCCAACAAGTATAAAAAACTAAACACTGTCAATGCTAATTAAGTACCAATGTCCTCAAACGAGATGATAATAAAGTCCCAATGTCTTCAACCGAGTGCTTCCTAATTAAAGGGAAAGTGCACCCAAAAATGAAAATTCAGCCATTATCTACTCACCCATATGCCGAGGGAGGCTCAGGTGAAGGTGAAGAGTCCTCACATCACTTGCGGAGACCCCAGGGGAGAGGGGGTAGCAACAAAATTCCACCTAATGGAGGCTTACGGCGCCCCAGATTCAAACGTCCAAAAACACATAATTGAAACCACAAAATATCTCCATACTGCTCGTCNAAAATGAAAATTCAGCCATTATCTACTCACCCATATGCCGAGGGTGTCTTAGCATCTTAGTGTCTTAGCTTGTTACTGTTGCTTAAACTGGTCAAATTTGTTGTCATATCAAACTACACACNACTCTAAAACTTCACCTGAGCCTCCCTCGGCATACGGGTGAGTAGATAATGGCTGAATTTTCATTTTTGGGTGCACTTTCCCTTTAATAGTGTCTTAGCTTGTTACTGTTGCTTAAACTGGTCAAATTTGTTGTCATATCAAACTACAAAGTCATATGATGCAGCAAGCGGTGCAACCTGGACACATAGTCAGTGATGAACCTGGGGTCATCAGGTGTTTCAGGTCTTAACATCAGACATGCTCACCCAGGCGACCCACCTGGGGATGATCAGGCCCCAACTTGTGGCCAGGTAGCTCACTTGGCCACTCATCAAACCCCTCTTAATCCAAAACCAACAGGAAGCCTTTTCAGCAGCTTCCAAGATGTTCGTGATGGCTCTTCATCAATGCTGTCCGCAGATCCCTAAGAGTCCCAGGACCAGGTGTAGAGATCGCTCTGCCAAGCCTCTGCAAACCACTTCGACAGGCTCACAGCAGGCCTTACAACCCTGCCTTCGGCACTCTGCCACCAGAGATGCATATTTGGCTCTCTTTCTCTCTTGAGCCTCTTCCATCCTGTCTTCCCAGGGGACAGATCACTCCAGCAACACCACTTGCTTGGTTGCCTCAGACATCAAGATTATCATAAATAAACCAGTTTCAACCATAAAATGTGATCAGGTTTTGGACCTTGTCCCCTTATGCGTCAAGATCGGCTGCAGACTGACTTGGCAGAGATGGCTGCCACCTTGTTTTTACATGGATTAGTGTATGCTGGCTGATCATTCAAGGACTTGATGGCACAAAAAAGAGTCTGCGAACGAGGACTACAGGTCTAAGATAAGTAGAATGAAGTATAAAGTCAAGTAAACCCAAAATGTGATGTCCTCATGAGGACACAGGGTCTAAGGAGGATACACAATCAGCATAGTTTCAAGATTAGTGACCAAATGTCTCCCCTTCTGTTTCTGAGATAAGACGTTCAGTAATGACGAGAAAAAAGTTTTATACAGAACATTGTGATGTCACAGTGGAGCTGACCTTTGACCTATGACCATCAAAATCTTATCAGTTCACTGTAGAGTCCAAGGGGACGTTTGTGCCAAATTTGAAGACATTTCCTTAAGTTGTTCTTGAGATATAGTATTCACAAGATCAGGACAGACTGGCTGACAACCCGAAAACCTAATGCCTCTGGCTACAGCTATCGCTGGCCCTGAGGCATTATATGCAGACTTCTATCTTATTTAAAATTTGTCAAATCTGTCTTGTTCAGTATCTGTAAAAATGTTTTATAGAGCAGAACATGAAACAGTGCAGCCTTAATCATGATCATGCAAAAAATGTATGCCTACTGTGAAGGGAGTAGTTTTATTGCCTACAGGTTTACACACCAGGAAGAGTGCAAACATGGATAACTGTGTATGGCTTTTCAATAAACTGAGCCCCCCAAAAAAGCAAACACTGAGTCACCTGAACAATCACTGACACTGATACAGTTTTATGGTTTTACAGCAGTGTGTCTATCAGCTGGGTCTGTCTGAGGACACTGATTGCGCGCCTGGCTGATCATTCGAGGACTTGGCAGAGCGCAGCCTACATAAGAGCAGCTTGAAGCCACTGACTACGTAAGAGTCTGCTCAGTCTGGATACAAACATTAGACCCGATGATCCTTTTAAACTCCTGAGAAATGAAACGACGCGGCCAAGGATGTTGGATTGTTTTCAACTCTTATACAAATCTATATGATGATCGAGACAAAAGCTTCCACTGACTTAACAAATTTAAAAACAGTGTCTAAGTGAAGTTTTAGATCATCTTAATAGATTCATTTTTAGCATTATTCAGCAGAATTCAATCGCCAAGTTCTCCAATTACCATCAGCTTTCACAGATATTTGACTGAACATTCAGCCTCTCTCCACTCCAATCTACAAAATTAATTCTCATCAGGACTGAGGTAATTATGCAAGTCACTGAAGCACTGCAGCAATTCAGATTGACACTAAAGCTTTGGCTGCAAAATTATATTTTCTGATGGAGCTTTTCACATGCTTATTCATGGTCTTTCCCAGTGTGATATACGACTGGGGACACACAGGCCAATAAAGGAGCCAAAACTGCTAATGAAATTGGATGGAAAGTAAATGAAGGCTTAGAAATAGAAATTAAAAACCCCCAGACTTGGTTCCATCTATGGGCCGCATCAGAAAACTGCCACACGTTATTTATCTGTGATAAAGAGAACAAACTACCTGGGCTGGGTCGAAGGAAATACAGGCACCGGTGGAGCTTTTCCCTAAGCCAGCGCCTGGCACACCTTTTTACTAATACCTGTGCAGTTTCATGACATAATACCACGTTATCTGCTGACTGACACACACGTGCATACTCACTCTCACACCCTGTCAATGAGTTGTAGTTCTTCTCCCCCTACACACTTTCAGCCCAGACAACTACATCCTAATGACTAAACCAACAGCACTCCATATCAGCGGAGCCACAAAACATTAGCCTCCACTTAACTCTGAGTGCTCCTATAGGAAATGATGGCATATAAGGTTGCAGCTACCACACTATGGATTCCAATGGTCCAAATGCAATTACATAGAACCACACTTGATGGCTATCTTCAAGTACAAATGGAACTGCTTAAATTATGTGGTGGATTTTTAGTGGATTGGTCACTGAAACTGAACCCGGAGTGTGCAAGGTTGGAGGACTGAGTGCAGTTATGGGTGGAGATGGAAACATCTGAACGCATTTCAAACAAGACCACGAGACCACAGCAGAGGAAGGCGTATTATGGGAGCTGACCAGCCGGGGTTTCCTGGGGAAGCCTTCAGAAGACACAAAGGCTGGGCTGGAATGTGAACGGCTAAAAATCTGGACATTACTTTAACAGTGAGGCTGATAATTCAAACTTATCGGTACGCACGGTATCTGCACTGAAACTGAGACTGAGCCGAGTTTGCTTCAGGATGCAGGTTTACATGAAGGTTCAGATATCAAGAGCAGTCAAGCTGGTCAAGAATGCAAATAAAGCAGCCAGATATTCAAACAAGTCGTGTTTGTACAGAGTGAGCAATGGAAGTCACATACCCATACATGGTATGTAGGTTGCTTTGAGGTTAAATGGAAACAACTTCGAGGAGACTGAAGTTCTGCACACATTTTCAAGTAATAAAAAGTTTAATTAACAATTGCTTTTAATTATTTTTAAACAGTCTGCAGATTATTTTCTTCATTCTCGACTAATTATTTAGTGAATAAAATGACGGAAAATATGTGTTTACAGTCACAGGTTTAAACTATTAATATCAGCATAGGAGCCATGAATTAATTTAGGTGGTCTGAGTTTGGTTCACTTCAAGTCTGCGGTGCCGTTCACTTCACCTGTGCCTGTCAACACAAAGCGCTCCAGGTTCGCTTTGCTCTTTGCCATTGTATTTAGCCCTTTAGATCACATGCTATTGCACTGGGACACTAGGAAAAAGAGGCAAAACCACGTTGGCCTGTAACGCTTGCAAGAACTCAGGGCAAGGAGTAGTTCGGTCCACGGAAGATACTGAATATCTCCAGAAGTGGAATGTTACATCCAATGGCAACAGTCTACAGTACAGGGGCGAGGGGCTTTATAACCGCACTGCAGTGCAACGTCCTTTGAGCGCCAAGTTATGTGGATTTGTTTTGTATTACCTACTGCATATAACCTAAGGGGTAAGAAGAAAAGGTTACATATTTAAAGCATGAAGTAATGTCTTAAGTAAGCTGTGCACCATTATTATCATTAGTCTTTTGCTATGTATTTTATTATTCATATATTTAGCATGTTTTGTGGCCTTTGCTTTACCGTCCATCCATTTTCAACCACTTATCCGAAGTCGGGTCGTGGGGCACACTTTCCAGCTCCTCCTGCGGGACCCCAAGGTGTTCCCACGCCAGATGAAATACATAATCCCTCCAGTGTGTTCTGGGTCTACACCAGGACCTCCTACCAGTGGGACGTGCCCAGAACACGTCTAACTGGAGGCACCCAGGAGGCAGGAGCAGCAGCTCTACTCCGAGCTCCCTCCGGATGTCTGAGCTCCTTACCCTATCTCTAAGGCTGAGCCCAGCCACCGTTCCGAGGAAGCTCATTTCAGCCGCTTGTATCTGCCTCCTCAGTCTTTCAGTCATTACCCATAGCCATTACCCATACTTTTACTTTCCTTTAATGTCATTTTAATTATGTATACAAATGCATACGTACATTTGTGAGGATATATGTGTATATAATGTCTAATATATGGGGGATTTTTGTTATACTCTTTGGATCATGTCTTGTGTGTCAGACAAAGACAAAAAAATTATAAAAATAATAAAGATAAAGGTCAGAAAATAGCACAAAATGTCAATCACCATTTCCCAAAGCGGAAAGTAATGTCTTCAAATGTCTTCTCTGTCTGACCTACTGTCCAAAATCCCAAAAATGTTCAGCTCACTGTCATAGTGCGCAACTAAAACCAGCAAATCCTCGCACTTAACAAGCTTGTGGCAGTGTTTTTTTGTAATTTTTGCTCAAAATATGAGGCTTTTGCTTTTCTTTAATGTAATTTTACTTATGTGTGCATTTGTGCGGATATATGCGTATATATAATGTCTGGGAATTTTGTTTTACTTTTTGGATCATGTCTTGTATGTTAGACGGAGATAAAAAGAACAAAAAAAAAGAAGGGGAAAAGGTCAGAAAATAGCACAAAATGTCAATCACCGTTTCCCAAGGCACAATGTACTATGTTCAAATGTCTTGTTTTCGTCTGGACAACAGTCCAACATCCAAAAACATTCAGTTCACTGTCATAATGGGCAGCTAAAACCAGCAAATACTCACATTTCACAGGCTGGTGGCAGTGATTATTTTGTCATTTTTGCTTAAAGACTGACGATAAATCGGGGCGTCGGTAGCATAGTGGATAGTGCCGGCGCCCCATGTACAGAGGCGATGCCTCGCTGCAGCAGTCGCAGGTTCGACTCTAGCTTGCAACCCTTTGCTGCATGTCAACCCCCACTCTCACCCCATTTCAATCTGTCCTGTCCATTATATGCACAAAGCCCCAAAAAATTAACAAAAAAAAAAAAAAAAAGATTACTGTCATAATAAATTAATCAGCTAATCAGCTCTGCTGAGTGCAGCCACAGAAAGAAATGTTCATTAGTTTGTTCAACGTTATTTTAATAAATGTATACTCACTGTCAGTGGCGGCCCTCCACTCTGGGGCCTATAAGACCAGTCAACACTCATCTTACTGGTCGGCCTACTGGTGGAAGTGAAAGTGCAGGACAATGTGACAATATCCCCTTTAGATGCATGGAGCTCTGGTGGGGTATTCACTGTGATGGAGGAGACTAGGGAAGGGCCTGGAGGTGAAAGGACAGAAAGGAGGAGCAGAAAAAAAAGACGACACAGTGACACAGAGGTGAAACAGGAAACAATGTGAAAAGAGCAGATTTACACGTTTCAGAAGAATGAAGAAAAGGAGTGGTGGGAAAAAAACAAAGAGAAAGTAGGACACACTGTGAGTGACTTTTACTCACTTACTGTAAGCAAAATAGTGAATAAACAACCTGATAGCATCAGTGCTTACACTGCGGTGGCAAGAAAGTGTCAGCACAGCAAATTTCTCCTGATAGACGCTGAACTGAGACACATTCTCGTAAAAGTTTCTCACCAGCCTTTCTTGTTGTATCTGACAGACTTACTGCACATCTGTCTGTCAGGGGGCCTTCAACATGCAGATAAAGCTATGTCCCTGTGTCTCTAACTGTGTTTTCATTTTTATCACTTCACTCAGAATGCCAAGGGAGGCCTGCCAGAGTAGTATCTGCAACAATGATACTGAAGAGCTGAATTCTTCTGCTTCTGTTGAGAGAGAACCTGAAAATAATTTGTGACATTGAGTCATTAATACAATGTTTTTCACTGATAAATGTTGAGTTGAGTTAATTTTCTTAGAAGGCAGGCAAGCAAGTCAGGACGGCTGACATCACAACAACAAACTAACAAAGATAAATTCTAGGGCTGCCCCTAGAATAGTCAACCAAATGTTACTTGACCAGAAAGGTCATTAGTCGGCAAGATTTCATTGGTCACTTATTTACAAAAAAAGCAGTTAAAAACACAGCATGTGTACGGCCCCTAATTTCCAGGGCTGGTACCTGCGGTTATTCCACAGGCTAGTTAATAACATGTCGGGCAGGAAATCCAAAGTGTGGGATCATTTTGAGAAGGTGAAGGACGAACCCAAGGTGATATGTAAACTCATCTTCATTGGTCGACTACAAACATGACGTATCATCTGAAACATGGAAGTAGCTACATGCCCATTAGCCCACAGCGTCATTAACAGGCGGCTCGCTCAGTGTGTGACGTGCACTTGTAGATAAAATATAGGCCTATATTAATGAAGGTTCATTAGTACGGTTTTGTATTTCTCTGTAATGTAGCACAGTGTTAACAATGTTACTGATACTATTCTTTCTCACACCTGTACCAACTATTAGGCCAATCCAATCAGCTATTTCCCTGAATAAGTGAAGGCTGTGACGTGCTGGTGGCGCTAGAGGAAAAGCTGGAAGATCACCCAAAGTCATTGGACTTTATCATCTTGGGACCTTTAATATCTTTAGCAAATTTACAGCTACCCATCCAATAGTTTTTGAGATATTTCAATCTAGATCAAAGTGGCAGACCAGCTGACACTGGCATCCCTAGAGACACACAGCTAGCGTGGCTAAAAAACAAAGGTACTATCATAACGTATCACTGCCTGTTGTCTGTGTTGTTTGTAAAATGTGTGTCAAAATGGATGCCTCGTCTTCCTCTATAAACCTAACCTGAACCTTTAACGTGAACCTATTCTGCAAAAAACTGGCTACATTTGTATGTCAACACCCCATTACTGAAATTAATGCACAGTCAAAATGAAACAGTCCTCCATTTCAAAGCAAAGGCCTCAAACCGCCTTTCCTCCGAGGACGAAGCAAGAGCAAAAAGCTCAGCTATCAGCCGAAATATCAGAAGGACACCACTGTTTCCATCCGAGACCACAAAAGCCGCGATAAGGACAAAGTTTATCTTACACTACAAAGTGTACAAGATATCACACGATCAGCCCGATTCATCTACAAAAGACCCCAGGGTGAGCGAGTCGACAACACGAACAAAGCTATCTCCTCATAAAAGTTGAAAATCAAGCAGAGGAGCCTTGAAAGCGGAACCACTCTTGAACTTGAAGACATGACAGTGCCAATCTTGTAATTAGTGACGGGATAGGAAAGCTGGCAGCTCATCAGTGGTCACGTTGACACCTAGTCAGAACAAAGACAGCATCACATTTCCATAGCTTCCTAGCTGTCTTCATGTGACCCTGGCAGGAGAAACTGTGGGCAAGTATTTGTCAAGTAAACACAAACCAAAGTGATACTAAAGCTTCATGTTGCCTGTGTTCTTAGACACACAGTAGCCATCGCTGCACACATCTTTCATTTCTATTCCTGCTAAAACAAGTCAGATGATTTCAGAGTGAGGCAAACAAGCGCCTGCAGTTCAGAGCCATGTTTGTAATGTAATTGGCAGAAGGACAGTGCTCTTAACTCACTGCATACCAGTTGTCAGATTCCCTCCGAGCCTGGCTTCTTACACTGGCCTGCTCCTGAATCCACAGTGGCAGCAAGCATAACATCTAAGATGAAGATTTAAATGGACTATTTTGACTTCTACTCACTAAATTAAATCAGTAAGTGACAGGCATGTAAGACAGAGTGTGCCTGGGGTAGAGTTCACTACAGTTTCACAATAATGTTCTTACTGGAGGTCTGTGTTTGGTGTGTCCATGTTAAAGGCAAGATTAAAGCATAAGGCTGCCTGTCTGAAGCAGGGAACTGCCTTTAAAACCTATTAATCAAACATGGGAAGTCTTATCATGGCGTTTGATAGTGTTTGCAAAGTACTTCTCACGCAGGCCTTCAAACGAAACGTGGACCACTATAAAAAGTTTGTAAACGTTACAGGAAACTCGAAGTTAACCTTATTATTATGCCAAAATAGCCCGGTTGTTGCTACCAGCAGTGGCAGAGCTACTACAACACACATTAATCTACACGTACAGAGTTTGTCTGTGCTGTAGTGTTGAGACACAGCGTCGTGTAAGCGGAGCTCCGTGTACTCACCGAAACAGCCGACCAAACACAGCACCAAGAGCGCATTCAGAGCGATGTTCCCCGGACCAGGTCGACGCATTTTAACATGTGAAAACTGGTTCACTCGCATGATGATAAAAAAAAAAATGTCGAAGTTGCGTCAAAGCTCTGAAAACATTCCGTCCATTATCTGTGTTGTCATGACTCAGTGTCTCCGTTGCGCCTGCACACAGCGGGCTGACCCTCCTACCTGACAAACAGGTGTATCAGGAAGTGGCTGCTGGATGATCGGGAGTTAAAACAACATGTTAATTATAAACTTAAATGAAGGGAGGATAAAAGTAGGATTATGTAGTGACTGTACAGTGTGTTTATAAATCTGCAATCTGATATTCTAACAACTGTCAGTGTTAGGGAGCTGACGCCTACATATCAGTTTAGTAAGATAGTTTAATCACATTTTCCAGGACCTTGCTGGTTGTAACTTACCTTTCTGCCATTTTTGTGAAGTTTACTACTAAAACTATGCAACTGCTGGCCAGTAAAGGAAAGGACTAACTTATTTTATTTTATTATTATTATTTATTAATTTTGCAATTGCCAATTTTGCCATTAATTTTGCCATAATCAAACCCTCTGACCACAATTAGTCATAACTATGTATTATTGCTATTTATTAACAAATGTAAAATGTTCAGAGAAGTTGTTGAGTGTTATTTTAGACATTACTTGGACAACTGAGTAATCCTGATTGGTGCAATACCCCCACCTGGACTCCGGTTACTGAAAGGTATTGGTATTTTACCATAAATAGTTTGGTATTTTATTAATTTTGGTTTATGACCTGTGATCAAAATGGGCAATAAACTTAATAAAATAAAAAATAAACTTCATAAAGTTTCCTTTTAAAAAAAAAATAAAATTGCTGGCATGCTAGCTTTTTTAGATTTTTTTTAAAAACTTATATATTTTTTCTGTTTATATTTGTACTTATATTTTGTTAAGATTTCATATAACATCCAGCTGCATTGTCAATTTGATTTTTTTTTCTTTTTTGCTGGCATGCTGGCTTTTTTCATATTTTTTTTAAATATTTATATTTTTTATGTTTATATTTGTACTTATATTATATTTTTTTAAGATTTCATATGACATGCAGCTGCATTGTCAATTTGATTATTTTTTTGCTGGCATTTTTTGTTTTGTTTTTTAATATTTACATATTTATTCTTATGTTTTTATGAATATATTTTTATATTTATCTTATATTTTGTCATAGTTTCGTATCATGTACAGCTGCATTGTCGATTTATTTAGTTATTTATTTATTTTTTTAACAACTTTCCCTGGGTCACTTTAGTTAACCAAGCTAGATTTCTCCCCAGGGTAGTTTTACTTTCAATGCAGCTTCTCCAGCACTGCAGCTACTTTAATATCCCACTGCAAGATGGGTCTAGTACAGGTACAGAGACGCTTTAAGTTACCAGCCATAAAAATTAATTATATTTCTGGAAGGGACTGGAGTGTAACAATAGGCTACCACATGTCACCTGATTACATATAATAATAAAAACAATAGTAATAATGATATAGACTACTTCTCTTAAGCATAAATAGGTAGATATTTTCCTATGTATGATTTCAATTATGAAGATACTGTCAGTCAGCTAAACAGTTTAAATCCTTGCTGACGTACATCTTTAAGACAAGCATGGACTGTGCAGCCAAAATAAAACCCCATTAAAATATAACACATTCTCTTTGCACATCTCTGTCCCCCTCACATGACCTCTCTGTGCGGAGGCCTGAGGCCCAGTGCTACCCTTATCTCCCCAGACAGCTTCTGTATAAAGCTGCGGATGCTCTTATGGGACTCCTCTGCTATTTCTAGGCATATTACTCCACTATCCCTGTCCCCGATCTCCTGTCTTTACTGTTGTAATTATCTCTAATGGGAGGAGGTATTTGTTTTTCTAGCCTTTGCTGCTTCAGTCTCACTCTGGTGTAATGCTTTATCTCTCCGCCACATGTTTACACAGAGTCCTTTTGAAGTTGTTTTAATGTCTATATTTGGTCTGGATTGTCAGTCACATCTTTACATCCATCTGGTCCGCCAGAAGTGTTTCCTCCGTCCTGACGACAGGGATGCTGCAGTCGTGTTGCATAACCTCATTTCATGACACATCAGAGGAGATCGAGTGAGAGCAGCATCCTCTGTTACTCTGGGTCTTGCGCCTTCAAATCCACTGTATGTGTCAGATGTGTACCATAATCTGACTCAGTGTTTGACAGACTTACAACCTTTATAGCTGCATGTTTTATTTGGAGTTAAATACGTAACAACATGGGCGAAGCAAATAATCCTGTGTGCTCTGAAAAAACTAATCATACAGCAAAAACTAATTTGATGTGGAGTTAATGACTGAGGAAAATGCTTATTCCTCATGTTAAACATTGCACCCTTTCTTGATTAAAAATGAAAAAGCAGCTAGAGGCTATCCATTAACTGTGAAAATAAGGGTTGTCATACAATAAACAGAAGCTGCTCTGCGTGAATTACCGCAGAACTAATTTCTAATTTATCGTCAACCATGTGAAAATAATTCCTGCGAGGAAGGGCCAGGGCAGCGAGATTCAGGTGTAATAAAGATGAAATGTGGGTAGAAATTACTGTGGGTCTCCAGAAGCAATGTTTTATCACTGTTTACCTTCACACAGCAATTTCTTCATGGACAGGCGCAGCAGCATTTTTGCTTCACGCTCTTACCTGGCTGTACTTTGTGTTTGTGTTCCTTGCTAAATCCAAATTCACTGCAAATCTCTGTGGATGTAGAAAGAGTCAGGCACAGGTTTGTTCCTCCCTGCACCCATTCACAAGCACAGTGTCTGGACTGTATCTGTTAACTGTATTATGTAACAGTTCCCACACTGAGGCAGGGATACCACTTTGTTTTTTGAATAGATGCTGAGTGAAAAGACTTACCTTACCTGGGAGCACTCACAACTTCTGCGTGCCACTGTGTTGTGACTTATATTATATAATCTGCATTAGTTTGATGGAGACTCCCCATCCTCTGTTGGAGGATAAAGTTATGCGTCTTACCTGGATGCTTTCACACACACACATTGCATTGTGTTATGTCTTGTGTGTGTGAATACAGGGGGCTCTCTGTCTGGTTACAGTCCAGTGGTCTCGGTTTCAGCTGAAATCGTCTCGACCACAATGAAGGCTCTCCCCACCTACTGGATTTCTGGCGACTCTGGTCAACAAGAGGCCTGTTCTTCTGTTGTCAGCACTGGAGGGGACTAATAAAGGTGATTTAAATTGTTGGGGCCAGACGGTGTATGTAACCATTATCCTTCAGCCCCAAAATGTGAGAGTCCTTCTGTCTTTTCATCGCTTTATATTCACTCTATGCACTGACGAAAAGTTGCATCTGCTACACTCCACTAGAGAAACTTTTCTCAGGGCTGTCACAAACAAGTATGACAGCAGTACTCATTAACAGCTATAGGAGGCCTACTCTATACAGTACACCAAGGGAAATAAAGCTGACTCTCCACCTTAGAGTGAATGGATTAGTTACTGTATTGTCTGAGTGCATACACTGTAGGTGTGTGTATGTGTGTAGGTACAAGTGGAGAGCTACTGCCATCAATATAAGTCACAGTGCGACATTCGGCCGCACAGTTACCATTGAGGTGATTCGTTTTCTCTTTCTGCAACCTGCCCTGCCAAGCCCGTATGTGTGTGTGTGAGTGTGTCTAAGTATGTGTGAAGGAATTTAGTACCTCTCCGCATTGCCGTGCCAGGTACGACCCATCCTAAGGTGTGGAATGCAGACTGAGGAGCGATAGAGAGATGAAGCAAGACAGGAACCAAAGTGGGAGAGAGTGAGAACGACAACTTCCTTCTTTGGTGAAAGAGTGCACACATTGTTTTCCTTCCTGCCTTTATCAAACAAACTCCACATAGGTTTGTTTTTATAAAAGTGATTTACGTGTGTTGCAGTAAATGTGGTGGAGAATGACTTATTCAATGAGTCACGGACAAGGAATGGTTACACCTCTCCCAAGAGCTTGGCTTGTTGAGGCAACAGACAGATATTGATATCCAAAACAATGTCTGGATTCAATATTCAATATGTTTCTCTTTTTATCCATGAGCCGGAGGAGGTGGAGGCATTGGGAACAACTCATATCTGCCTAGTGTTCCAGGTGTTTGCTCAACAGCTCCGACGGTTTTATTTATTTCCTTTTCTTTCACTGCTTTCCAACATTTGCCTTTTGGCAACCACCAGAGAACAGGCATGGACTTGCAGCACATAGATGTGGTTTTGTTTGTCTGGATAATAGTGGTGGAATGTAATTTAGGACATTTACTCAAGTATTGTACTTACACAAAAAAATCTCAAGTACTTTCTCTTTACTTAAGTACGTTGATCTCATGCCACTGTCTACTTCTACTCTAATACACTTCAGATATACTGTACTTTTAAGTCCATTGTAATGATTTGATAACTTAAATTACAAGATTCCTCACAAATGAAGATCTTTGCATACAAACCATAGGAAAATATACACTCACCAGCCACTTTATTAAGTACACTTGTTTGACTGCTTGTTACCGCAAAAAGCTAATCATGTGGCAACAGCTCAATGCATTAAGACAAGTAGACATGGTGAAGACGACCTGCTGAAGTTCAAACCAAGCTTCAGAATGAGGAGGAAAGTTGATTTAAGTGACTTTGAACGTGGCATGGTTGTTGGTGCCAAACGGGCTGGTCTGAGTATTTACTGGGATTTTCACACACAACCATCTCTAGGGTTTATAGAGGATGGTCCCAAAAAGAGACCAGACTGGTTCAAGATGATAGAAAGGCAACAGGAAGTTAAATATCCACTGGTTACAGCCAAGGTCTGCAGAAGACCATCTCTGAAGCAACAACACGTCCAACCTTGAAGCAGATGGGCTACAGCAGCAGAAGACCACACCAGGTGCCACTCCTGTCAGCTAACAACAGGAAACTGAGGCTACAGTTCACACAGCTCACCAAAACTGGACAATAGAAGATTGGAAAAACGTTGCCTGGTCTGATGAGTCTGGATTTCTGCTGCCACATTCAGATGGTAGGGTCAGAATTTGGTGTAAACAACATGAAAGCATAGATCCATCCTGCCTTGTAGCAACGGTTCAGGCTGCTGCTGGTGGTGTAATGGTGTGGGGGAGATTTTCTTGGCACACTTTGGGCCCCTTAGTACCAACTGAGCATGGTTTAAACATCACAGCCTCCCTGAGTATTGTTGCTGACCGTGTCCATCCCTTTATGACCACAGTGTACCCATCTTCTGATGGCTACTTCCAGCAGGATAACGCACCATGTCACAAAGCTCAGATCATCTCAAAATGGTCTCTTGAACATGACAATGAGTTCACTGTACTCCAATGGCCTCCACAGTCACCAGATCTCAGTCCAATAGAGCACCTTTGGGATGTGGTGGAACGGGAGATTCTCATCATGGATGTGCAGCTGACAAATCTGCAGCGACTGTGTGATGTCATCATGTCAATATGGACCAAAATCTCTGAAGAATGTTTCCAGCACCTTGTTGAATCTATGCCATGAAGAGTTAGGGCAGTTCTGAAGGCGAAAGGGGTCCAACCTGGTACTAGCAAGGTGTACCTAATAAAGAGGTTTTTAAAGTGTGGTAATAGTACTTTTATTCAAGTAAAGCATTTGAATTCACCTCCACCACTGCTGTGTGCAGAGTGTGATAGAAATAATGATAGCAACAATCAGGAAAACAGTCACTCAAAATATAAAGTGGCTTTTTTTTTCCACGATGCTGTCACAGGAGAAAATGGCATATCTGATTTTTCTGACAATGAGTGGTTGTTGAGCATTGATGCAAAAATCTGAAGATAAGATAGCTGAAAGATGTTCTCATATCAAATTCTTTTCCAGGCCGTGCTGGAAAAATCTTTGACACATTACTTCTACCAAATGGTAATTTACCATGCGTGATTGTCTTGTTGTTTCTGAGCACAACAAACTCAATAATAATTGCCTATAAAATAAACCCTGAACACCCACAATTAATTACTGAAGTGGCAGAATTATTTGGAGGCCAAAGTCTGAGCTCTGTGAGAGTCATCAACAGACGCTTTGGTGATTCAAACGAGATTATCAAGAGACGCCATTGTTGTTTTATCAGTTCAACACCAGTGGCCTTTCTCTTCAACAAAATGTAATTATTTAGCTTGGATAAACAGACTGTGTCTCCCGCCCACCCGTCCCTCTCTTTTTAGTTGTTAGTCAACCATGCTCTGCCCCCGACTACACACTCACACACACACACTTCACGTCTGTCAGTCAGTAACTAAAGCTGCACCCACCAGGGATAGACTTTGATCAATGCTCACAAATAGGCCCACAAACACACACAGGCACACACACACACAAGCGCACACACACAAAGATATAGAGTAACATATTCATAGTCATGAACAATCTCATCCAACAAACAAGCAAACCCAGACTGCAGTCACAACGGCTGGCATAAACATATTGGACCTGCAACAAATTAAACAATGATTCGCTGCAGTAATGCTTACAGGTAAACAAGTGAAGAGCTCTGCAGACGGACACACTATAAGCACACAATTGGAGGTAGTGCATTAAAGATAATGATGCATAATAAATGATGGATAACAAGATTCATCTCTTACATAATAGATGAGTTCAATCAAATCTTTCCAAGTTATGTGTGAACACTTGTTTCATGGGCCAGCAGCTGTCCGCAGCACCTTTGTGTGGTGAAATGTGACATGATACAATGTGGTGAAGATTTTAAGGCATTTTTATTAGAAAATCTTTTTTTATATATATATATATATATAAAAGCTCTATAACAAACACATAGAGTGACAATTTAAACAATGTGATAAAATACTTCTGGCATTATCTAAAAAAATAGACAAAAAAAAACAATCTATAAACATATCACTCAGTATTACATCACAGGTACAAAAGTCTGTAACATGAGGAAAGAAAGACAGGCATTACAATCATTTGTTAGTAGACTTGATGTGTTCACAGGTGCACGAGGAAATGGGCTCTCAAGGACGTTTTGCAATCAGAGGGTTTTCAGATCTGACTGTGCGCTCCCACACAACACTCAGGACAGGTGCGTGCATGACTGACTCATCGAGTTTTTGGCCTTCAGACTTAATGACAGCAACATCACATTTATGCTCTTTTATCCAGGTAACCTGATGGGACAGAAGTCCTTCAGCCTACAGATAGAGGATAAAACTGCTTTTAACAAGTGCTCTGACACTGGCAGGAATTATGACGGTTGTGCGTAACCAACTGAAATGCAAGACTTACATTATCCCTAATGACTGAATTGTAAAACTAAAATATGCAACGTATCCTCAAACAACAGTTCATATAATATCTTTAAAAAATCACCTACAGCAATTCATATATCTAACAAAAAATTCACATACCACAATATCCTATATCTATCAAATCAGCACCCAAGAAATTGGCCCCCCGATGGGTTAGGTTAGGTTTAGGAAAAGGATCATAGCCAGGTGTCATTATGTTACGTATTTACATAAAGTTATGTTCTTAAAATGAAGTTACATTGGTTACGTTTTGGAAAAGAATCATGGTTAGGCGTCGCCACTGTGTGCTTAATGTAAGGGGTGTAACAATCCATCGATCTGGATCAATGTATCAATTCAATGTGGAACAATCCAGTTTCATCGATGCAAAGTGAAAACGTCGATCCATATCGTCATCTTTAGGATCCGCTTTTATTTTGAAAGACTGTGTCACCGTCAAATAGCAGCAGGCAGCAAGAAGCAGAGAGAAAGATGACAAGGGTAATGTTATTTTCTCTGGAGTGTGGACATATTTTGGAGAAAAAAGGGGTCAACAGACAGAGCACATGGTGTATGTAAACAATGCCGTTACGAGATAAAACACGACGTAGCGTTACCTGCCTGGATACAATAACTTTAGCTGCTCTGTTTCGACAATGTTCGGCTGAAGAAACGTGCATGCAGGCTGAAATTCAGCTGAGCTGTTCTGTCGGGAGGTGGAGAGACTTAAACCAACGGTGAGTAAGACAAAGTATAAATAATACACAAAATTAGTTAAGTTATGAATGGAGGAAAGTTCGCTAGCCGCTACGCTAACATATGCAATGTAAACATGCTTGAGCTAATAATGGGCGACTAGCAAAAAACAATTGACATGTCTATGAACCTTGACAGTTTTTACTGAGCTGAATTTGGTACTTTTGTTAAACAATGTTGTTGTTGATCCATGTTTTATGGCTGTTGGGAGAAGTTTCAGGGCTTTAAGCCAGATAGACCTGAAGTTTCATGATAAAGATCATGGTTTGGATTAAAATGAAATGATTTCTTCCAGAAAGGGCTTGGTGTCAGTATAAAGGAATTTTACTGCACTTAAGCAGTTACAATTACTTACATTATTTATGTGTTTTATGGTCAAAAGCAAAAAAGAAAGGGGTGGCAGCTTCTTCTGTAACAGATTGCGTTAAATGGCCAGAAAATATCGTCTCATATTGACTGCAGACCCTGAATCGCATCGTATCGAATTTGTATCGTGGCGGACTTTGTAATTTCAGCAAATATTGCATCGCTGTCCAAAGAATCACTGACTTGACTTTAATACAGGACACAAACACCAACATGCCAGGGGAAAGTTGTGCATTCCTTTGACTCATCTACCTCCATAAGCAGACTTTTACTCTTACTTCTTTCTTTACCCGCATCAGCGCTTTCGTAACGCGATTGGAGCCTTAATGATTTACAGGAACTGCCCATTGGTTCGACAGCCCATTGGTTCGACATCCCATTGTTCCGACCATATTAAACTCATTGTTCCTAAGTCCGTTCCGAAATCATCATGATGCCCTGTGGTTAAGGTCTGGTTAGGTTTAGGCACAAAAACCACTTGGTTAGGGTCAGGAAAAGATCATGGTGTGGGTTAAAATGAAAAAGAAAGTGACAAACACATAAGCCGTGAGTCTGCTCCGCCTCAAGCTGGTCGCGGCGCACCATACGCCCGCCACGAGCCGTTCAGCACTGCGGACAGTCGGACTAATGGGATGTCGAACCAATGGGCTGTCGAACCAATGACATGGACCCATGATTTACATAGGTTCTACGTAAATTACTGTCTCATGATTACGTGGGGTTTTTACAGATTCTGATGCATAATTTTTTGGAGGTATAACATACAAAGAGTGCATGAGAGCAGCCTGAAAGATGATCTTCAGATTCTACATTTTATTGTCCATTGAGTCAAAAAGTGTAAGGTCTCAATACGGCTCATCATGGCAGAAAACAAATTCCTCATTCTGACTACTTTCAGTTCCATGTTGCAGCTGATTTTGCCACCGGCAAGATCTACTTCTAAAACAACAAAGTTATTGAACATAAATCGGCCTTTTTGTGCTCTCAGGACAGTCGCCAAGCCGACGTCAGGATTAAATAGCCTCTCACTTTCAAAGCCCTGCAGGTTAAATCCAGTTTCCCTTCCCTCATATGAAGATATCTGGACTCTCTCAAGAGTAAAGTTACTCTACTTCTGATCCTGTTCCAAAGCCTTCATCTTCATCACTCTAATCTCTTTGTTCTTATTCGGAAACAGAATTTTCTTTCCCTTCTCTTTCCGTTCTTGAACAATGTGGTTGTTTTTGACACGGCAGCAGCAGGAGCAGCACTCTCTTCATCTAGTCTGCACTCTGCAGAACCGTGGAACATAATCCATGGATGCCATCTGGGCATCCCTCCAGCGAGCTCCCTGGCTGGCTTCACATCAGTGTTTCTGCCTCGCCCTGTCTGTCCCCACCTCCTCAGTCGGAGTCATCACCATCGTCGTCGTCGTCCGAGCTCGGGCCCTCGTCCTCTGATGAGCTTGGGTCTTTGGTGCTGGCCTCTGAGATCATGCCGTCTGAACTGTCAATCTCAAAGGACGTCTCTGATACGTAGAGGTGGATTGCCCTCGCTGGGTGGCTGGGACACACACGCACACACAGAGGGGAGAGGGAGGCATGCACCAGTGGGAGCAAAATGGCACACACACACACAGGGCAGGGTATGAATTCATGCATGACACATTCATGAATCATTTATGTGCATGCATGTGCATAAGTCACGCACAATGGGGACAGGACAAAGACAAGCAGACAGCACAAACACAGCAGCAGGGACAAAGCATTAGTGTCACACAGGGTTAAATCGTCCCAAGTTGAGAGCGAAGGTTGGATCGAAATCTCTGTTTACCCATCTGCATCTGATTGGGGTGAAAACATTTTCCTTCCTTTGCCAAGTTTTTCAGCGACAGTTTCAGTTTGAACTCTGAATACATCTGATTGTGCAAGATGACAGTAAAGTTGTCAACTTTTCCGTAAGGGGTGAATACAGTGAGTCACAGTATTGCAACACGGTTTTGACTGTAACCACTTAGGGCGCCTATTACAGAGAGATCTGAAAACCCAAGGGAGAAACAAAGAAGTCCCACGTGCCCAGGAAAAAAGATGCTTTTAACAAAACAGCTCGTTGTTCAAAACAGACATTTGTCCATTAGAGAGGCTGCTGGTTGGTAAAAAGATTTGCCACCGTATCAGTAAATTTAAAATTTAGAACTGCTATTGATTTAACTATGTGCTTGTAATTTTTTTTTTTTTTTTTACAAAAGTGCTCTATAAAATGTCTGTTTTCAACAAGTGCTCTCCATCAGGTTTTGATAATATGATAGCACCTTGATTGTTTCTGTTGCAACATCAGGCTAGTAACACCACAGAAAAATACAGTTATATAACTTCAGTAGTGAAACAAAACAGAAATGTACACCAGCATCCTCCTGTAGATTCATAAGAACCACAGTAAAGTGGATCAGACAGCTGATATATATGACCGTTGAAATGAGAGTTGACAGATACAGATCACAGATATCATGTATGGGGTTTCATAATGCATCCCATCATCTGGTAATTACAGCAAAATTTCAATAGAGGCTAGGAAGCTGCTCAGTCATTGTTCCACAGTTTCTATTGTGTGCTAAAACAATATATTGTGTGGCTTGTACTGCATCGGTATGTTGGGGTTTGAAATGTATTAGTAGGGAAGTGAACAGCAGGAATACACCATTGTTCGACCTCTACATCATCAAAACATCGACTCTAAACAGGAAAGTTGTTTGGAGGCCCATTTAGCTGAACAGGAAATATGAACTGATAAAACAGTTGTTTCTCTCCAGATATGAAAGGCACATGGTGATATCATAAAAGCTACACAGCAGTCTGGCTATTATGCTCTGTGTCTACAGCTTCCTATATAAAGGCACATTCTCAATTTGGTTAACAACAGCTGCCCATCAACTCATCCAGGATTGGGATCCAAAGACTGCGGTTGGAGAGAAGGGAGGAAGTGAAACGTCCAGTAGGAAAAGAGCCCCAGACCCCAAGAGGAGGCTGCACATGCCCCGATCCCCAGAGTTAGACGGAGAGCGAGAGAGGAAGTGTAGGATTCTTCGGTTCCTCTCTCTATCCCCCTCTTCCTCTCTCTCTGTCTTTCTCTTGGTCTTACCACGCAGTGGGGTCTTTTCTCTCTTTGCGGGGAGCCTCCTCGTTCCCTTCCCGCTCTCTCTGTCTCCTCTTCTTGCACCGCCTGCAGGACAGAATGATGATGAGGAGGATGACCACAGCGGCGATACCGCCTCCGATGGCCAACACCAGAAGGAGAAGTTCAGAGAAAGAAGCTGTGGGCGAGAAGGAAACACAGAAATGCAGACTGAGTGTGTTTGCTTGATAAATAAAAATACCAGCACTGCTCAGAGGCACTGTGCACTTTTAACTGTGTGTCTGCTTTAAGCTGCTATTAATACAAAAGCACATTTTCATTTTAAGATGTTTATGCTGTAGCTGTATGGCCAGTTAGTCTGTCTGTCAGTGGGAGGCATTCATGGTCCTTAGAGGAGGAAGATGACTTTGGTTATCCCTTAACTTTTCATCTAGTGCCATCAGCAGGTTTACATTTCCGTCAGGACCACTTTAGTCAAAAAAAGGTGACTAAATACTACAATTTCCATTTGCAGTATTATATTTGGTGGTATGGCTCTGTTCTGGGGCCTCTGCCTTTCCTCGAGCCTACGCAGAAACCCTCTTCCATGCATCTACGTGGAAAGCCTGAGGCAGAGAGAGCACATTTCTCTTCCCTTCCATGCGCCTACATGGAAAGCCTATGGCAGGGAGAGCAGCAGCAAAGTCCCCCCGGGAACAGAACAGAGCAGCATCAATGACAAACAGAAGTGACACTGATAAGTCAGACACAGTATGAAAAGGAGGAGCTTGGGTGGAGGCGGGTTGCAAAGCAGCTTGCAGAGGAAGCAGCAACAGTAGGCAACTCAATTTTTGGCTTTTCGTAAATTGTCTTTGACAACTACCTAATTAGCACATGCTAGCATGCTAACACAATAATCTAATATGGTGAACATGGTAAACATTATAACTGCCAAACATCAGCGTGTCTGACTTTGTGAGCATGTTAGCATGGTGACATTTAACTCACCACATTCAAAGCATCACAGTGCCTAAGTGCTGCCTTTCAGAGCTTAATCTTGCTGACATATTGTTGCTCGATGAAATATTAATGCACAGGAAAATAAAATGAGTAGCTCTGGTCAATAGTTCTGACTGGCTGGGTCACAGAGAATGTCAGAGTAAAATATCTGATTAATTCATCTCATAATCAGTAATTGATCGTTAATACTATAACTGATGTCACAGCACAGGCTGTACCTGTACTGTAGCAAGCTCTTTTTTTCAGCTACTGCTCAAAGACTATTATACTAATTTAAAAATTACCTTTTCACTGTTATTGATTTTTTTTCCATTCAATATGTCTGGAACATTTGCAATATTTTAATTAAAATGTGCCAGTGCTATAATATAAAATGCACAGCACACCATGCCAAACAACACCCATTCTAAGAATAATGTGCTTCATTTGAATCCAATCAAATAGTTTCTCCAAAATTCTCTCTTATTTGGCTTTTCAGCAAGAGATGAAATGATGTGGGTGTTTTCAGAGACAAAGCTGAAGCACAGTAACATTCATGGCATATATGAAGACATGTTTTGTCTGAAAATCAAAGCGCTGACCTGTAGTGACGACACGGAGTCGAATCTCTCCAACCGTGCCATGGACATCCGGCGGATTCTTCACCTGGCAGATGTAAGTGCCGTTGTAGGTGAATTTGACCTGTTGAAGTATGATGGAGGCATCACGGCCCATGACATCACCTGCCCAAACAACACGCTTCCTGAAAATGCCGTCTACTGGAGGATATGGTCGCTGCTGGTAGTGGAATACCTGAAAGTGGAAATTGATGGGTAGATTTCATCTGAGCAATAATAGGTTTGATTGGTTGGATTGTCGCAGAAAGAAAGTCATACCAAACTGAGTCTGGAGACGGAAAGTATTTTATTCTCACAGAGAAAAAAAGACAAGACATAGACCCAGACTTGCTGCATCTTTTTCTCTCTATTCTCAATAGACACACACAGGCTGGCTTGGACGCTCTGTAGGGAGCCAGATGACTCATCGACTCCTCTCTCAGTTGGCTGAGGGGGTGGATGCTCCCTGACACAATGAGGGAGGTTTAAAGTTTGATCTCACTTTCTCACAAACACAAATACACTCACCGACTCTTCTCGGCCTGGTTTGAGCGGTCTGAAGCTCCAGGAGATGACGATGGAGTTGGGGTTGATGGTGGCAGAACTATGAAATGTGCACTTCAGACGAACATCCGTCCCGTTGACCGCCTCCATATCCCCAGACGTGTATATACGCATCCCGCTGACCTGCAGCACGCCTGCAACATACGAAGATACGGCGCAGCTGCAGAGTTTACTTCAAAAGCAGAATGCAGTGCACACAGAGCAAAATCAATACAGAGATAAATGGTTTGTGAACGAAACACAAATACATATACAAAAATACAACCCAACAGACATAGTATGAATTCACACTCATCAGTAAATTCCTGCCTAGTGAGTGCAGGCAATGTACCCGGTGACCCTACTTCTGCCTACGCAGTGCTGCTGCAAGAAAAATCACCAACTCCAAGTTGTCACTATAACTGTATTAGATACATTTATTACAGTATACTGAAATCTTACAGATTGGTACAAATGCTGAAAGTATTAGATTAGATCTGCGAGTGGGTCAGTAAGTGAACTCCTCTCAAACATCTGCTTCATTACATCCTAAAAGTCCAAACTGATTTGGGATCAGTGAAGCAAATCTGTGACATTTAATGAATAATGGCCACTTTAGCTACACTACTGCAGCTGAGACAGGGCTGAAATTGAGAGTCTGCTCTATATTATATGGATATGGACTATATCAATCTTTACAGTACGTGGTAGACCTATTAGATGGAAAATGAATGGACTGGGGGAGCGGAGAGGGATGTTGGCAACGATTTGGCTCTTCCACATAATGATGGATGGAGCTCCCCCGAATGGAGTTAGGGCTGACACACACATACACTGCACCGACACACACACACACACACACACACATGCACCGTGTAAGACAGAGACGTGCTTAAAGCTGAGTTCCTGTCTGGCAGCCAGTCAACATCACATCAGGAACCAGCCAATCACGTCTTGCTCTCCCCGAGATTGCAGAGCCTTGTTTATCGAGGTAGATCCAACCCTAAAGAAGCCCAGTGGGTATGCGTGTCTAAGTCTCTGTAGAAGTTTATACGCAGGCTGTCCAAAATCACCTAGTCTATTTATAGAGAGAGCTCTATATACCCTAATAATATCAGCAGCTATGTCTAGCTTTATTAAAGTCAATGCCCACGCACACAGCAGACCGTCCGTCTGCAGCCACAGCGTGCTCAGGGAAGCCGAGACTTGTCCTAACGTCATTAGCACACTCCATATGAGGTCCCTGCAGGCCGGGCCAAACACTTGATGAGAGCTCAGACTATCAGAGACGCTTTAAATCTGACGAGTAGCTGCCTGTGGCTCCATGAATCACCCGAGTGCAGGCGTCATCCCAGGCCTCAGTTTTATATATGACAACATCAGTTTTTGTTGATGCAATCAGCCAGCATCGAGGTTGACCTGTACTCTGGATGAGACCTCATCTCTGTTGAAAAACTTTGCTTAGTCCTTACAACCTTCTCACACTGCTTGTTATGATTTAATAATATCATTAAGATTTAAAAGGATTTTAAACCCTAAAAAGATTAATTAAGCTTTATTCTGCAATTTAGAATGTGGGTTAAGCAGCTTAAGGTGTCCTTTATTGATTGGCAAAATAAAGCTCCAGGCACAGAAATTAGAAAAGTCCAAGGAAGGCATATCATTACCCCAGTATTATAATCAGAGGGAGCATTAAGGCAGGAGCTAGCTGGGAAAATGTCAGCGGGGGCTTGGCTCCTCGGGCGGCTTGTTCTGTTCCTTATCAGGTTGGAGAGAGTTTCCTGTGGGCTGTGATGAGAGAGTGGGGCGACTAGACGGCCCGCGTGCAGCATTAAAAACAGACAGGGTTCTCTCTCATCGCCGGGCCCTGACAGCGCTCTAACAGCCTAATGTGTTTTAAATGAGCCCGATGAAACCTGGGAGGGGTGTGTACAAGGAGTGAGCAATAGAGGCAGAGTAAACACTGCAAGAAATGTCCATCTTTGCACATCCTCTGGTCTTTTTTTAGACTTAAAATTGTATTTTTATTGAATGAAAACATATTGCAATGAGATTGCAGCACAAGCTTGTTTTGGATTATTTCTGCACCTGTATCTTAAAAAATAAGGCAGGTACTTTAACTTGCATCAATAAAAAGCACTTTTTATATTACAGAGTAAAGCTCTCATGAATGGACTTCAAAGGGAACGAGCCCTCTCTGTAACCTTTGTCTCACTTCCTCGTCTACCTGGCGGAGTGAATGGAAACACAGGAGTTAGTGGATTAAACTGCCTGTGTTTAGGATATTCATTAGGCAGATAACATCGGCACTGGCTGTATCAGCAGAGCCAGTAATAACTACCTCCCTGGTCCAACTGTGTGTGTGTGTGTGTGTGTCTGTGTGTGTGTCAAAACAAAAAAGAAGAGTCGGAGCCACCAGGTAAAGGTCTCGTATTCGATATTTCATGTAAAGGTTGAAAAGAGAAAAGGGCAGAATGGAGGAGGGAAGGAGTGGGAGCAGAGAGTGTTGTATATTCAGTTGCATGTCTCACATATATGACTATCACTCCTGTTAACAAGTAGCTACACGTGCCTGATTTCAAACTTGGAATACATGGTTTTCTGTTGATACCCATGCTAACAATGTGATTTAGGATGGCAGACTGAAAATATCTCAATTAAACAACTGTTGAATGTATTCCTATTAAATTTTGTGCAGACAAATGTCCTGCTGCAGCAAGGACATTGCCTTCGTGTAAGGGATCCTCTAAGCCACCGGGTGCCCCAAGTCAGCATTTTATTTTATCTAATACTTTGGTTTATGGCCAAATACATGCAAAACTAATGACTTCCCTCCTTAGCTGGACTTGTATTGAGTGCCAATTAGCAAATGTTAGCATGCTAACATGCTAAATTAAACTCCTGAGACTCCAGCCTTTGTTTGGTGGGCATTTTTAATTTCTCTGAGTTATTTGGGAATGTAGGACCTGCTAAGTATTAAAAACTAAGCATTGTCTTTAAACAGTAGGTAGTTTACTGGAAAAAAAGGTGGGACGATGGGTTTATTTTCAATAGCCACAAGTGTTGTGCAAAAACAAAACAAAACAAGAAGTCCTACTGTCCTCAAATAAGTTCTTCCTAATTAACAGCATTTTTGCTCGTTACTATAGCCCCTTTTACACTGCCCGATTTTCCGCGAATGTTGGGCCATTTTGCTGGCAAGCTGCGAGCGTTTAGACACACAGAGCCAGATTGGCGAGTTGATCCAAGGTGCCCAATTTTCTGCCTTGTAGGGTAGTCATATTGGAACCCTTTTAGTTTAAACAGACTGAGGCGGCCTTGCACAATGGGAGGGGCTGTTGAGGACTTGTGGGAGGAGCTGTTGATGACGCCGCACGTGCCACCCACTGGCGGTGGATAAACAGGAAACAGCTGATAGCAGGAATTAGCGAGCAGCTAGTAGCAAGAGGGAAACNGTTTTTATACTGCCAATGCTGAAAAAAGACTGATTGGGCTTTCCTGCAAATTTGCACAATTCCTATCTAAAAAGGGCTTATAACTAAAATTGGTCAAATTAGTATGCCATATCAAACTACAGACATTATTTAGCACAAATAGTTAAGTTTCAACCACAGAATTTGATCAGGTTTTGTACCTCGTCCACTTTTGTGTTGGGATCAGCTGTAGACTGAGCATAGAAGTGCACACAAACGAGGACAACGGGTCTACGTTAAGCAGAATGAAGTATAAGGTGCAGGAAACCCAAAATGTGATGTCCTCACATGACGACACAGGGTCTCAGGAGGCAGGGAACATACATACATATGCAAAACATCAACATCATGTCATTGTGAGCACGTTCGCATGGTGACATAAGCATTTAGCCTACAGCCCTGCACACAGAGCCACTAGCATAGCTGTAACTGGTTTGTCCATAGAGGAGAGAGAGGTACATCTCTGTGGCTAATAACATTCATTACTCATCAAATTAGTATCCACAGTCACACCCCTCTATTTCCACTTCCTTATTTCAGAGAGTGGGCCTATAGTGCACTCGGAGGATTAGCTGAGCAATATAGGGCGATGCCTAAATGCCTGTTTAAAAGCTGATGCTGCAATGATTCATTTATACATCAGGACAGAAAGCGGGTCCTCCAGACCATAACACCTCATTTCCAAATTTCTTCCCTTAACCAATCTATTTACAGTACATGAATTTAAATAAGCGTTGCTAATCTCCATTCAACAACAAAAAAGTGAAACGCTTTCAACTACGCCGTCCTTTGACTCAAGCTGAGCTGATTAAGAATTAAGGTTAATTAGGCCTTTTTGAAGGCAGAATGGATATTAGCAGAATGACAGCCCAGTTAGGGTTATGTACAGTGCCTCAATTACTGTACTAATTTGTCCCTGCGGCTAAAAGTACATGATCGCTATTTAATCATTCATTAGCAGGCACTAATTGCTGAGGAGGATGCATGCCATTACATGAGTGAAGCACAGAATTTCACTCATTTACAGAAAGAGAGACGAGAGATAAACAAGCAGACATGAGAGAGTGAGCTCAAGTGATGAACAAGAGCCAGATGATAGATGAAGGAGTGAGTGCTCCGTGGATGGAGCTAGAGGATAAGAAGAAATGATGGAAAATGTATTCCACGACATAATTGCAGTCTGTAAGAAGGAGATAAGATAAAAGTGTTTGTTTGCTTGTTTGTCTGTCCATTCTTCTACTCCGGCATGTCTGTCTGTCCAGTCCAAGTTGTTCACTTGTTTATGTCTGAACATCCTGCCTGGCTAGTGAGGACCACACCCAGTATCCAGAGACAGAGAGGGAGAGCTTTTACGGCTTATTAAGATGGAGTTATGTACCGTACAGAGGAGGGAAGGGCCAGAGTGCAGACAAATATATGAATTTATCCTAATTATGTTTCAGATATTGCAGACATTGTCTGGCATGCTGTGGTTTTCTCGGAAGACTTGCAGAGCAATGTAAGAAAACAACTAGTATTTATTTTCTTGCGAGTTTATCTTAATCATATTAATTTAAATGATTCAAAGGCTTTTAAATACTTCTATGCTGATGTTAAGTTGACACAAGGTGCTGCTGAGTCAGAGCAAGAAGAAAAAAACATGAAAATCTAATTTATAAAGCATAAAAAAACCTAATCTTGACTGTCTCCACTCCATATTTACCTCATTAAAGTTATTAAATGCTTTGAAACATGTGAAGGAGCTCAGTAAGACTCTTTACTTGTAATTAAAAAGACCCAATTAGAGTCTTTGTGTGAAGTGTACTCCCTGAGTGCTTGAATTTAAAAATGTTGTGGCGACAATTAAAGATTTCCACATGAGATTCCACCTCTTGCGAGCATCATATCAAACACAAAGTTTTGTGAGGCAAACTGTACTTGTGTATATTTCTGTTAATGTTAACTCCAGATGTTTCTATTTATGAACAGATACAGCATCAGGAATAACTGGAATAGGTTGTAAAATGTTATGTTCCATTGTTATTTGTGTGTGTGCATGTCTCAGGGTTGGCGTCCCTCATGGGGCTCACTGTTGGCACCAATCCACACAAACACATCCTCCATTAGATGTACCACTGTTGGCACTGGTCCATAATATCTGTCAGTACATCCAAAATATCACAATAAAGTGAACCTGCTGAACCTTTAATGCACTGGATTCTACCTGTCAACACTTTGGTACAATCCGCTCTGGTCCACTGGCTACTCTGAAGCCAAGGAGGGCAAATACTTTCATCTACTGTAAAATAATCAAACCAAGCCCACTCGAGTGTGATTAGGTTTGCTTGGCTTGGCAGTCATCCCAAGATTGTAAAAGCTTCCAAGGAGGCACAAAAAATATCAAGTTTTTGACCTGCCCATATAATATTTCATCCAGTGTCAAAGAGTGAAGGCAGGTTTACAACTGCATAACCTCTATGCTTTATTGTGGCTTTAATCTCACGTTGCCAGATACAGTATATTTATGTATGATTGTGTCAGTGCAGGAGAAAGGGCTGACAGAAGTCATTTTTATTCTGCTATAGCTGAAGCTGAAATAAAATAGGGAGGTGCGGTCTTGCCACTAATCAGTTACTGTCACTTTGCCTATGCTAATGATAACTGGAAGATTCATCACATGAAATTCTTTGGCCTTCATTTCAGACAAGGGCAAACAAAAGCATATTTCTTATTTCTAGCTGACAACTGCCGATTACACTCAAAGGACAACTGTCACTGGCGAATCGTATCGACTGTGGCTAACTAATTAAGCTACGTTAGCTCAAAAAGTTGGTTGAAAGTTAAAAGGTCCCAGGTAAAAACTCATCATCCTCCCCAGTTGGTTCCATGAGGAAGACTCACGCCATGTGTGGCAGAGGTGCCATCTTGTGAGGTAAGCTCTCTGTTTTCTCTGTTACCAAAGAGTATGTGCTCAGTTGAAAAAAACAACAACATAGTTTACAATATCCAGGTATGTCAGTGGAGGTAGTGCCAAGTCATATGAATCTATGTTGTTCCATTGTAAGGTAAAGATACAGTGCATTCCTCAAAAGATGGTCCCCCCATCCAAAAACGTTACTTAGCATGACATCAACGTCTCATTTTCTATTGTTTGTATTTTCAAGTAGCATGTTAGGGCTCATTTATGCTCAACGTTAAGTACGGATCCGGATACAGACAGAGCCTTCTGTCCGTGCTCTGCGTTCATTTCGTCCGTATTTCTGTACGTTTCCATAAAGCTTATGGATACGGGCCACACGGAGCAGTACCACCGGGAACCATGGGGGCAGTGTTGCTGTCACTACCCGATACGTAGCTTTAGTGAGACACGAAGAAGAAATAACAATTCAATTTCTCTCATCGGCAGTACTAGAGAAAAGAATTCTCCGTCCTCCAGTCGCGACCACCGCCTCCTACAACGCTGCCTCTGTTTTTGTCTTTTATGCAAGAGGTACATTATCAATATCTCCTCCACAGTCGCCATGTTTGTTTTTGAGTTTGTTGTTGTCATAAACTTTTGACACTGGGCTGCCTCCTGGTGTATATATTGGTTAACATCCATGCCAGCGTAAAGGGCGCATGGAAGTATGTGGGCAGTGACAGTAACATCGTTTGAAACGGACGCATACATTTTCGTACGTAAAGGGAGCATAAATGAGCCCTTAGGCTACAGGATGAGGATTAACCAATGTGCTTGACGAACATATCGCAAGGTAATGGGTTTGTCTGAGGTACCATCCATCTGTCTATCCATTGTCAGCCGTTTATCCGAAGCCGGGTTGTGGGGGCAGCAAGCCAAGCAAAGCTTTCCAGACGTCCATCTCCCCAGCAACGCATTCCAGCTCCTCCTGGGGGATCCAAGGTGTTCCCAGGCCAGACAAGATATGTAATCCCTCCAGCGTGTTCTGGGCCTCCTACCAGTGGGGCGTGCCCCGAACACCTCCAATGGGAGGCGTCCAGGAGGATCCTGATCCGATGCCTGAACCACCTCAACTGACCCCTTTCAATGCGAAGGAGCAGCAGCTGTACTCCGAGCTCCCTCCGGATGTCCGAGTTCCTTACCTTATCTCTACGGTTGAGCCCAGACACCCTTCTGAGGAAACTCATTTCGGTTGCTTGTGTCTGCGACCTCATTCTTTCGGTCATTCGCTCATAGCTTCTGTCCATAGCTCATGACCATAGGTGAGGATTGGGACGTAGATGGACCAGTAAATCGAATGCTTCGCCATCTGGCTCAGCTCCTTCTTAACCATGACAATTCGGCACAGCATCCGCATCACTGCAGATGCTGTGCCAAACCACAGATCCATCTCATGCTCCATTCTACCCTCACTTGTGAGCAAAACCCCAATGTACTTGAATTCCCTTGTTTGGAGCAGTAACTCTTTGCCAACCCTGAGGGGGCAAGCCACCATTTTCCGGCAGAGAACCATGGCCTCAGACTTGGAGGTGTTGAGTCTCACCCTGACTGCTTCACACTTGGCTGCAAACCACCCCGGTGTATGCTAAGGGTCATGGTGTGATGATGTTTGGGGCTGTTGGAGTATAAACTGACCCGTATCCAAAAACAATAGCGGGACAGAGCTGCTAACTCTTTTAGCATCCGCCACCAGCCTCCACATAACGGGGAAATACAAAACCTTTAACCTGTTGCCACACAAATAAGTTATTATTATAAATAATAATACGCTGCTTGGCCTTAAAAGTGACGCTCAGATACATCTGTATGTCGGAAGCTATTTAGCCAAACATGCTGACTCTAGTAGCTCCTGTTAGAGCTGATAAACACACAGATGAATCCCTTACACTCTCGTCCCTGTGTTTTTGTTTTGGAAAGATAAAAATGAAAAGACAGCATCACTCAAGCACCCTCTAGTCCTCGGATATATGTTCTGGATCAAAAAATAGTCACTTCTTTCTTGGACCTTGACCAAACTTTACACCACATTTAATTAAAATCTCTGACCTTTAGAGATAATCTGAACTGTTAGACAAACAGAACTGTCTCATTGGATTTAATTATTCTACTTAGTAACCGTTGCCAAGGGTGACTTCTCCAAAACCTTTGCATTTTCAGGTCAGCCTGGGTGTGTTTCACACCGCAGAGAGGCATGCTTGGTATATTGAACTCTTGTCATAACTGCGCAGCAAACATTCTCTGGTATTCTAAATATTTTCTTTGAATATCTTTGACACAATCCAAAGAATGAACAAACTATACCCGCCTTATCGCACAATCCAAATCTTTATCAATGTTTTCGTGTCGCTGTACAGCCTAAGGGGGGTTCTTGATGCAGTTGCTCATAAATATGCAGATTTATAAACAGCAAAGAGAAAGCAGAGGGAGCAGAGCTGTTTTTAGTTATAAGTATATTTATAGCCATGATATCCGGATACCATGAGGATACCACACATGTACCAGTCACTGTTTACAAAGTGTTTCCTTTGCTGTGTAGGCTACACTGTAGATCTGGACTTTCCATTGCCCAAGAGGATGTTAGGTCTTCGTGGACTTTAAGAGAGGGGAGGAAACACTGCAGGAGAAATCAAGCAGTTGGCCCGACTCTCTGAATCAGGAAATTGGTTTCATTACATTATTTCCTAGACGGTGTGTGTTTGTGCCTTTCCTCTCTTCATTATGGCTCAGAAACAAAGGGACCACCAAAGGAAACCTGATTCGCTGTTGCACCGGTTTTAGAGGAAACACTTAGGACAGGAGCAAACACACAGAGAGCTCAGAGGGTTACAAAGAGCCTCTTCACTCCTTTGTGAGAGGTTTCACAAGCCCAGGTTAGTTTTCTGCTTTATTAACAAGGCCTGTCTTTCATGCAGGGCTGGACCGAGGGCTGGGAATAGCAGGTTCAGGTAACAGTGTGTTTGCAAAGGAGGAGGAGGAGTCAAGGAAGAGTGTAAGTGTTGAGTGGTTTAATGGGAGGGAACCCCTGAGATGGACAACTGTGTCTAACATACTGTGCTGTACATTTCCTCTACGCAGGTTTCCGTTCATTCCACTCAGTCATGAACATGCAGTTGTGCCAAGACAAGCAAATACAATGTATGGTCAAAGGTATTATCCAAATACTTTTTTTTGCTTTTGCACTGGCGTTGTTTTCATGGTTTGGGGCCCTTGCTTCCAGTTAAAGGAAATATTTATGCTATGGTATAACATGATATTTGTACAATGGCGTGCTTGTATCAACAGTTTGGGGACGGTCTTTTCCTGTTTCAACATGACGATGCATTAGTGCACTAAGCCAGGTTAATAATGAAATGCCTTCTCCGAGAAGTCTGGCCTGCACAAAGTCCAGACTTCAGCCCCATCCAACAGCTCTGGGGACTACAAGCAAGGCTTTATCATCCAACATCAGTAGCTGTTAAAGGTCCAGCGAGCAGGATTTAGGAGGATATATTGGCAGAACCAGAATATACTTTAGTATGTTTTCTGTAGTGTATCACCTGAAAACAAAGAGTTGTGTTTTCGTTACATCAGAATAAGCTGTATAGGGAGTTTTCATCTAGGGAGATGTCCCTGTTGCACCGCCTTTCTACAGTAGCCCAGAACAGACAAACCAAACAGTGCCTCTAGATGGGGTAATTCACATTGTCGGTGCCGGTGGTCAACCCGCTCTACCTCTGAGCCACAGTTGCCCAGGTGCCTTTGTTTTGGAGAGGAAGAGACCTCTGCAGATATTTTTACTCACAGTAAAAACGTCCCAAATATCTAGATCTTTAGTTATCAAAGAAAAAAGATGAGCACACATTAGCAGGTGCTAGGCTAGCGTACCGTCTCCTTCATGCCAAGCTGCATTGAAAAAACACTGATTTGTAATGTCACACTGCTTTATTCAGTGTTTTAGTGCTTGAAATCATCAGGTCTGTTTGTTTTGTAAAGGAGGCGACCTCTGCAGATAATTCGGCTCACGGTTAAAACTTCCAGAATGTCTGGATCAGAAAAAGGTGGGCACACATTAGCAGGTGCTGAGCTTGCGGCGTATCGGCAACATGCCAAACAGCATCAGGGAAACTGATTTGTAACATGACACTGCTTCATTCAGTATTTTTATTGGTTTGTTTTGTAGAGGAAGAGACCTCTGTGGATAATTTTGCTCCCTGTAAAAACCTCTTGAACAATGAACACTGAACACATTCTAACCAGGAGAAGTTTCAGCTGGTTGCAATCTGCAATCCTCATGGCTACATGCCACAAAATCCCCCTAAATCTTACACACCTTTAAAGCAGTAGATTTTCGCACATCGTTTCTGGAATGTGCAGCACATGTAGGTGTGTTTTCAGACATCCACATACTTGTGGCCATGTAACGTATGATAAAAGTAAACACATGCACATAGTTGAGCATAGATACTAAATCTTTCTATTTTCTCAAAACCATATTTAGTCCCTCTCTGTAAATTCCCTGCTATTTTAAAAATGATTTTACTATTCTTGGACGTTCTGTTGAGTTTGACTTTCTGCAGGTGGCGCTGTTTACTGTCACCCAAAGTGCTTATCCTGGCTCATGCCTTTGACTCCAAATGAAGCTTACATATGAACTGTCTCACTATCAGAGAGATGTACCAGACACCAGGTGTTTGGAACAGCAAATCTAAAAGCTTTCATTTACTTGATTTATGGGTAATCACTCTTTGGTCATGAAGGCAATAAAACAGACATTTTTCTATATTAAAATGTCACAAATTCCAATTTGGATACTGCATTTACTTTTCTTATTGCAATTTTCCCCTACAGACACATGAACTTGAACCAAACTTTAGGAAACTACAAAATGTGTTGAATAAACTCTAAAGGTCAGTCCAAACACAGACAAAGCATCAATCTCTTTTTCTAACTCTTTCTTCCTCTCCCTCTTTTTCTCCCCTCCTGCTTCCTCCAGGCCAATTGTAATTCATCAGGCGGCGGCATCCAGAGGAAACGTGTAGTGGGTGAGTGAGGATAAGAGTTTAATCCATCAAACCTCTTCCACTCCCACCTCGCAGCTGACTCAACAACTTCTCTCTGGGATTACAAACTCCTGAGGGGGGGTCGGACGCGTACGGTTCAATTCAACACACCCACAGGCTTCTGTTGGAAGGACACTCCAACCCTCAAAAGACGGCCTTAGTTTCTCATATGTTTACTACGAATCAAGACTAGCCATGTGTTTTGTGTCCTGCAGTGGAATGAGTCAGAATGAATCCAGTCCCACTGTGACTTCCACCTCTGCTCCTGAGCACATGAATAAATTAACAAATGACAATATACACAGACCAGAAAGCACACAGTGGAGGAGGTACAGACTTCTGCTCTTTGCTTTTCACCTTAAAGGGACACATAGGGCCAGACTTTACCTCAAGGCAAGGTGGGAAGCGTCTGGCTGGGGCCCCAAACTGAAAGATCCCCAAACAGCTACAGATGTATTATGATGTTAAGATATGAAAAACATTGAATTATGTTACAATTAGACCCTGAAATAACTTACAAAAGGCATACAAAAGTACATTTAAAGGGACAGTGCACCCCAATTATATTATCTAGCTATTTATCAATGTAGATTGCTTTGGTGTGAGCTGCAGAGTGTTGGAGATATCGGCCGTAGAGATGTCAGCCTTCTCTTGAATATAATGGAACTAGATGGCACTCAGCTTGTGGTGCTTATAGCGCCAAAAGAATCCATTTAAGAAACTCAACAGCAGTGTCTCTTTCCAGAAATCATGACCGAGTTACTCAAGATAATCCACAAACCTTGAGCAGTTTCATGTAGGATCTATTTTCTTTTTACCAAACTACACCTGCAATCCGCATCACCTTGCAGAAGGAAGTGTGCATCTACTCATAGACGAGAGGCTCGAGCTAATGAGAGTGTGACACGTAAATATTAATGGCATCCTCCTCGGCTGAGCTGTAATGTTAGCTAGCTCAGAGGTGCTAGGTGAGCCAGCCTAGCCTAGATGCATGCTTCCTTCTGCGCTGTGACACAGCTGGAGGGTGGAGCTTGGTAGAAATAAAGTAGTTCCAACATGAAACTGCTCACAACAAAGTCTGTGGATTATCTTGAGTAACCGGGTCATGATTTCTGGACGGAGACACTGCTGATGAATTTTCTAAATGTGTTTTTTAGCACTTTGTTCCATTATATTCAAGAGAAAGCAGACACCTCTACAGGTGTTATCTCTAACAGTCTGCAACTCACACCAGAACAATCTAAACTGACAAACAGCATTACAGGTAAAAGGAGAAATATCATTTTTGATTTGGGGTGAATTGCCCTTTTGAGTTCATTGTGCTAATATTGTGCCAATGCATGACTTTGACTTTAAACGTATTTTTACTATGCACTATTAATAGTTTTACTTAAGAAAATAGTTCTGACTACTTCTTCTATCGCTGCCAATACCAACATTCCCAGTGAGATAAAGAGAGAAATAAATAGCAAGACAGACAGAGTTTGCCTGGGAACTCCCAAATCACTAAATCCACCACTGTGGGCACACCACCAATTTCATTAATCAATTCTAACATTATTTTGAAAATTTGTTCCTGGTGAGTCCCCAAATTTCATGAACAGTGCATTGCTTAAATATCAGAGAGCTTTTTTAATACACACAGTCAGGCCAAAATTAGAAAACTACAGGCTAAAAGTAGCATCAAACTTGTGGTAACTTATGCCTTTATGTTCCTTCCCCATGTAGTTACTACTTTATATAAAGAAAGACATAAACTGAGTGGACATTGGACTGCGGTGCTATTTCTGCAAATGTGCCAGAGCTGGAACTCACACCGAAACCAGAAAAGCACTCTTGTATATGTCAGTCATTTGGGCCTCAATAGAAATTAATGAGAGGTGGAGGAACATTTGAGTGTTCAAGTGTGACCAAACCCTTGCATCCTGTCCTTTATCTGCCCCACCCACTAACCCCACCCTTCCCTCCTCAACTCACACTGTCATTCATTTACATCACTGAGTACAGTGTCACATAATTAGTGAGCAAAACCGGATAGGTAGGTGCCTCTGCTACTCTTTCAATATGGAGTCCATTTTTTATTAGTCAGCGTTTTGAATAACAATAGCTGGTTATACAGGAGTACGTATGAAAGTCAGATTCTAAAGGAGAGGGAAATCAAGATGACGTTACTTCCCATTCTGGGAAATTCTACCATCATGCCTGCTCTGCATTTAATCACAGATTACTTAACTCATGCCAAATGATTATAAAATCCCCCTGGGCTTTCTGGAGATCAGATGACTCAGAAGGAGCTGCCGATATTCTGTGAACAGCTCTGATTTATCCCATATGCCGTAAACCGAGTGGAGGTGTTGCTTTAGCTGGAAGATCTACTTGTTTACCATAGCTCTAAACAGTCTTGAGAACGAGTGACCAGCCAACAGAGTGTGTAAGGATGTGACTACACAAACAGAAACCCATGCTCACAAATATGCAGTATTTACATTTGCACAGGTCCAGACGAACATTAAACATGCGTGTGTGCACATATACTCAAACCTTGGATGAACCTGTAAACACTTTGAATTCAGCAAGAAATGCATTTCAAATCCATGTTTACACTCAGAGCCGAGCACAGTCTTGTGGTTTAAACATTACACAGGGAGTGCCTTTGCCTTCACACTCCAACACTTCGCAGATGCGCCCTACGCCTGCTGTGTCAGGGATTGGTGTTTTTTTTGCATATAAACGTGTCATTGTCAGCTCTACACACCCCAAGGCAATCCCATCAACCAAACACAAAGGCCAGGCATCCTCCTAGGTGCGTCAACACAGTGCAGCATGTTAGAAACCGCAGCGATGCTTTGTTATGCTGACCTATTATTGTGGCGAGATTAGAGGCGTCGTGGCTGAGAGAGAACTGTTATATCCCAGCAAACAGATACAAGAGGCCGCTCATCTACTGTAAACCCGACAGAGTAACACTGAAAACTGTGTGTCTGTGTCTGTGTCTGTGTCTGTGTCTGTGTGTGTAAGTGTAGGTGTGTATGTGTTTGTAGGTGTGTGTGTGTGTTTGTGTCCTAAACCTGTAAGTCAGGACAGGTTGACACATGTCGGGCCATGAGCATTTCAGACTTCAGGTACAAGAGGAAAATGTTAGAGGAAGAAAAAAGGAATTGAAGTAAAGTGCAGCAACAAAAAAAGACGGATTTATCATTAACAGCAGGGGATCGAAAAGCCTCATGTCTGTGTTTGGTGGAGAAAGAGAGTAAGCAGGTCTAAGTTAAGACTAAGGCCCTTGTCCAATCCTTCACGGGTATATTTAAAGAATTTTGCCTTTTCTATTAGTTTGACTTATCTGCGTTTTAGATCACTGAAAATGGATCTTTTTTTTTAGATACTCACAGATTAGTGATAAAGAAAAATATGGCCACAGAAAACAAACAACTCCAAATATTTGTTAAAGCATTTGACACTGAACCTTATAAAAGGAAACTGTACCTGAGCCTTCAACAACTAAACAGGGAAAATACATTCAGACTTAAAACAAGGTCTACCACACAAGAGGAATGGGAGGAGATAATTAGACAACAATGGAAAACGCCAAGCTCTCCATCCTGGAGGGAATTCAGATGGAGGAATGTCATGCGTTACTTATGCACTCCTGTCCAGAAAAAATCTCTCTTAAAACCAGACTGTTGGGGATTCATATTTTTTGAGGGTGCCCCTCTGTCACTCCTTTTTGGACAAAAATTCATGGCATTCTTGAAACTGTTTTTCAAGCCAAAATAACCTTTAATTCTGAACTGATGTATCTGATTAGATTGGAGGAACTCCAATGGAGGAAAAAGGATAAATATCTGCTAATAATATAATTGGTGGTATGTAAGAAATCCCTAACCAAGAAATGGCTGACCTAGTATTACCTAGTACCTAGTATTGATGAATGGATCGACTTGTTATATAATATTTATGTAATGGAGAGAATGGCTTTAAGTCTGAGAACCCAGAGGGAAATTTTTATTGAGAACTGGACGACATGGTTAGTATATGTCTCAAACGTTAGATCTGATATTGTCTGAATAAGTGCTAGAAACAGATCGTGGTGTGACTAATAGCCCGCCACACATGTATGTCTTGATACAACATCTGTGTTGATACATATATCTATTTGACTGACTAATGAAAAGAGAATTACAAAAAAAGAAAACAGACCTTTTGTAAAACTTTATCAACTTCAACTTGATGAATTTCAGAAACACCATTTTCAGTGTTTCAGAGGAGCCAGAATTTGTGTCTTGTGCGCCGTTATCTCCTTCCGAAGGCGTCACAAATGACGCAACATTTCATGCAAAGACCAAAGTAGCACTGGCTGCTAACAGGACTGTTCATGTGTTTACACATAAATGCACTTCTCCACTACAATGTGTAACAGAAGCGTCAGAACTCCAGGTCGCCTTTCGGTAATCACTTTTTTCCAGGCCTTTGATTGGCATCTTCTTCTTCTTCTTTGTGTAGCTTCAGAGTTACAGTTATTTGGTTTGGCACGCTCTTGCCAGTTCTTTAATTGTGTTTTGCATTTAATTATTTGAACAGAGATGTTTTATGACAGTGCTTGTCTGGGCAGAATTCTTTTTTTATAACGAAGGAGGGGAAAACCCCATTTTCAGAAACACCCATGTGGACCAGGCTGAATTTAGTGTTTGTTTTTGGTGTTTCCTTTTCTAATTAGCCAGTCAGAGTGTGGCTCAGTTGCTATTTTGAAGACACAGGGGGAAAAGTTTAAAAGTATGCTGCTACCAAATTATCTTTTTCATCACATGAAAAATCCCTCTACAGAGGAATAAAGGTGCACACTCTGTCTTTTGTCTTTCTTTGACGTCAGAATCGAGGTTTTGCCAAGGAAGTCTGGCTATTGAAGGCGTCTGCTCACAGTTCAAACATCACTTTTTCCTTTTAAATATGAGAACAGGTCGAAACAAAAGAACAATGCAATAAGGAGGAAATGGACCAAACTACACAGCTGTCAGCCGACACCAGCAACAGCTTCTTCTTTAGTGAACTCATTAATTAACTGATTAACTTTTCTGAAAAGTCATTGTCAAAGAGAGCAAATGCCCCAGGGCCCCAGACAACCAGGAGCCCCAAAGGCTGATCATTAACTGCATGTCTTTTGTGTTTTGGTGAATTTATTAATTGCAATTTGCACCACAGAAACACAATATCAACTAAAGTGGGCCCTTTTTATCTTTCCACCCTGCCTTGGAAAGGTGTACTGTATCAAGATACCCATCAGCTATCGTTTTTTTTAGTTTTTAAATGTCTTAACGGTCTTGGGCCTTCTTATTTATCTGACCTGCTTTTACCATATCAACCCTCGCGGACCCTGAGGTCCTCCGGCACCGGCCTTTTAACCATACCACAAGTTAGGACTAAAACGCACGGGGAGGCGGCATTTAATTATTATGGCCCCCGATTGTGGAACAGCCTGCCGGAGAACCTCAGAGCTGCAGAGACTGTTGATGTTTTTAAAAAGAGGCTCAAGACTCATCTTTTTAATCAGGCTTTTAACTGATCTCTTTATTTATCTATTTTAAATTCCTCTTATAACCGATTTATCCATCTGTTATCTATTTTTTATTTATTTTTTATATTCTTACCCTTCCTCTTCTTACGTTCTTATCTCATTTAACCTTTATCTTTTGTTATTTTAGTTAGCCTATAGGTTTTAGTTTTGATGCATTTTATGTCTCTGTTTTAGATCATTCTTGCCTAGCTACTAACTCAATTTTATGAGCTAAATAGCTTTTTGTTGGGTGAGAGGGTTGGGTTTTCTCTTTTCTTTTTGTTTTCTGTTTGGATCTTTGTTGTTTTTAACCTCTGTGAGGCACTTTGTTTTACTGTTGTATGAAAAGTGCCATATAAATAAAGTTGATTTGATTTTGATTTAAGATCTAGTTTTAATTTACTTAAAATTACTTCTGTACTTCTGCTGAAAGCAACTTGTAGGTGAAATGTTATATACACAAAGCATAAACCAATATTGTCCTAGGGGCCCCATAACAGGTGTAACAGCCTTTGTTTTCAACATGGAAATCAAGTTGCAAAACATGTTTTTGGAGTGATCAGCTGCTCTGCTTTTATTCTGACTATTGTGGTGATCGATTCAATCTCTGAACGATGAATGTATAAAGAGAACTGAGTGACGCGTTGGAGGCGGGCCCTTGTTCATTCCAAAAAAAGCATCTCAGTGGCGCAGGAAGCCATAAAAGCTTGAAATTAGCTGAATCCTTCGCAATGTAGGACCCATAGAGCATGCACACGAGAGATTTACAGCTGCCGGGTGAGGTTAATCGGCTAAGTTCTAGTTTAGCCTTCCATTAAGCTGAATGGGGATAAAACTGATTTGATCAAGCAGCTCTTCAAGACTCTCAAAATGTTACTGAACCATAAGGATCGAATCCAGACACTTAAACAAGTCATTTATTGGAGGTTGTGATGCTCAAAAATGTATCCAGTAACTTACAGACGTCTTTATCACCTTATAAATTGATGGGAAAAAGTCTTTTTGGGCCTTGTGGAATCACATGACAAACCCAGAAGTTGTAATTCCACATTTGGCCACTATACAAAATTGACTTCAAAGCCAGGTGCTGTTCCTGGGGGCTTTTTCTGAACCCATCAGCTATCGGTCTGATGACAATTTAGCCTCTGGGGGCAACGGCCAATATTTCATAAGTTCTGGTGTAGCGTGAGGATATCCAGATAATGGTAACGGATATCTTGGCCAAGACTTCCTCTGCTGTGCGCCAGCCATTGTTTACAATTTCGGCTAATCTCTAGAAGCAGATATCTCCCCTTTTCTTTTTAAAAAAATAATAAAAAAGCTGATTTGTTGTCAGACAACAGCCGCTGGGTTCCAAGAGCACATTCTGGCCAATGCATGTTGCCTCCTCAGCCTCCACACTGACTTACCTGCATGCCACGAAAGCCTGCTCAAACATTATTGGTGAATACTCAGACTACAAACCAAAATGCCTCAGAAACCAAAATCCTTCTCCACTGCCTACAGATTCTGCACCTCCATGAAACCCAAGAGCTTTTCACTTCCCTGCTTTGACACTGCAGCCTCACAAGTACAAAAACTCCAAATCTGGTAATGATAACATCTCATACTTGTGTTGTGAAAGGCAAAAACACTGCTCCCAAAAGTATCTTGACACATTTATACTGTCTTTTTCCTTTCAAAGCTTCTGCAGAACTAACTTTACAAAACACACAAAGGAGTAGTGCGTTTATCTTTGAGGGCGATGAAGGATTTTAACCACTGCAACGCCTGCTGTGATTATATTTGGAGCAGCAGAAGGAGAGGGAGATTATTCTGTTTGGTCTATATCATATCTCCTTTAAAAAATAGGCCTCATGCTGCAAGTCTGCAAATGAACACTAACTGTCTCTGATCAGCGCAACGCATGTCAAAACAGTGGAGGGCTGATGTGTAAATATGCTGTGCTGTTTTAATGCCACAGTGTATCTGTGTACCTGAGGGGAGGGGGGATGGTAAAGAGGGAGAAATGAATCCAAGTTATTTTGCACGCTTAATTGCAATTTTACACCACATGTCTCATGAAAATGAGATGAGTGTGCTGGCTTGTTTCATCGGTTTTTGCCAACACAGTAACGCCAAAGGCAATGGAAGTGATTGCAGCATAACAGACATGAGAAGTAAGATGCTGCTGAGCTGTAATCAGGTCCAACATGCTTTTTCCACATGCTGTCATTTGATTATCTATCCCTCTATATCCACACAGTGTACTCAGTCATCCTGCCTGTGAGTATGTTATGACTGATCTGCAGGCACATGCTCCTTGTAAACATAAGCAGCTTGCTACTATAGTGAATCCCTACGTGGTGCTTTGGCACTGGATGGACATGTTCAATCAATATAATCCACTTAACTGAATGGACACAGATTACTTCAAGGTTAAACAACCTGGCGTCTGCTGAATGAATTGCCACTGATACGCCAATTCGTGGTATTAAAACATGCTCCATCAGCCGAGCCATTACAGCATTTGGAAGTGAACAATCGGGTATCTATTAGTGTTGATTTCTATGGTTGCATCTGACAAGTTGTTATGATTCTGCAGACATATCCTGGACCCCTTTGTTTACGGGAAGCAGGTGGACTTATCTGCGTCCAGCGGGCCACTTCACGGTCTCTCGTGAACGTTGAGCACGGATGTACATTACCAGGCAGGAAAGGAGTGAGGTTGCATAAAAGCAGAACACAATGCGGCCAGGATTTGATGCCGGTAAATACTGTAAAGTCATTACGTCTCCAGACGCCCCCCCCCCCCCCCGGCGTTTTTACTGTTTCATAGTTTTCACAGGAATTTTTCTTCAGCGTCCCACACTGTGCCACAGTGCCAAGTTCGCCACTTCCCGATGACGCACGACAAGCGCACAGGGATGAGGGTTAGGGGTCCCTGCGGAGCTTTCACTAATGGACAGACAATCAGGGTTCTGTGTTTTACTTTGAAGCTCAATTGTGGCGTCTCTAAACAGCCATCCTGTTACGTCTTAAGATCACTCTGGGGATGCGAACAAAAATGTAAACTTTTGGAAAAATTTGCGCCTAAGCAGATAAAAGCTCCTTATGTAATTTTAGAGGCAATGCCAAAGTAGATTGTCTTTATGTAAAAGCTACTGGATCCCAGAAGGAACATATGGCAATAAAACAAAGCGTTATTGGTTGACTTTAAAATAAAAATCCAAAACATACACTCAGACAAATCACACCACACTGATTGATGCGCAGTACCAATAAAGTCCTGAACACCCCACGTTATTAACAATTCCCACGTTTTATCCACTCACACTAAACAGGGGTCTCACCTGAAGCTGCGAGTCCAGACAGGACGGTGAGGAAATAGAGCCCCTTTACGCACATTGGATGGACGGCACTTCTGTCCGATGACCAAGAGACCGGGAGTCAACAAACCCGCTAGACTCCTCCGCCGACTCACAGTGGCTGAAAACCCGAGCTATAACTCTATGAATCCCCTTCTGAGTGGGATATAAACATGGAAGTTAACGCCGAGTCCTCTCCTCTCCTCCACCTTGTCTCTCTCCAAAGACGCGTCCCAACTCGCCGCTGCCCTCATACGTTTCATTTCAGCACCCTCCCACCACAATTTTCGGGCGGAGTAACAAAGTCATCCACTCTCCTCGCTGGCTCCTTATCTCTCTCTCACATGTTCAACCCAAAAGCCGACACATTCCTGATGCTCCCCTAACCTGTTCTGCTGCTGCGTAAAACACATTTGCACCCGTGGCTCCAGAATAGTAAAGCTGTTGCGCAAACACCTGTCCAGAGTGGATCCTCAGTCAGTGGTGTGGAGACAGTGTGTGCACATACAGTGAATAACCTAAAGTATAATTTAGTGTTTTATGATGCGATGTATCGTAATGTCATATACTAACATGAAACATACAGCCACTCTGGACACTATGACACTGTAAGTGCCACATTAAAAGCACTTCATGCTTCTTTATGATGTCATAGATGATTATAGATTGTAGGATGTGACATTGTTTTGACATGTTTAATGATCCCATTTCATTCATTTAAATGTTTTGACTGTAATCATCATATTAAATAAAAAAGAAGTTAATGAAACCAATTCAGTCTGAGAGCAAAATGGTTAAATTCCACTTCACCAGTTTTTTAAAATGTTAACAGTATCCCAGTGAAGTGACTGGTTACCGGTTTTAACCACTGGGGGGCAGAGCTGCACTTTGATGTACACCAGTGTGAAGTCTGTCAGAAACATCAGAGGGGCTGGTTCTCCACCTTCATGGCTGACATGTTGACATGGTTGGTTTAAGTTAGAGGTTAAATCTCTCTAAGTAAAAAAGTGTGACTGTGAAATGATGAGTGCATTAAACTTCACAAACGGTTTATAAATCTATAGTCAACTAATAAAAGTTGACATTTTCTCACAGCCTTTGTTGTGGCCTCTGTGGATGTTTGACATTTTCACATATGAGCTGCAGCTTTATCTCAGCTCAGCTTTATTTACATAGCACCTTTCATCCAAGGCAAAACACACACATGGCAAAACTGGAGTGGCACAGACACAAGATGATAAAATATTAAAAAAGTAAACCAACCAAAACAGAACAAGCTAACAAAAAAAAGATGATTAAAACTCCATAGAATAAAAAGAGAGTAAATAAATAAATAAAATAGAATATAAATGAACAGGAGAGATTAGAAATAAAGGTAAAAACCAGTGGTTGAAACTTAAAAATCAAGGCTGTTATGTAACTCCACATTAAAAGCCACATTACAAAAGACAGGGTTTTAATTTACATTTAAAAATACCGAGATAATTCGCCATTTTAATATCCAGAGGTAGTGAATTCCACATTTTAGGGGTGTAAAAACAGAAAGCACTCTCAGCAGGACTTTTATGGGACACATGGGGAACATTTTACAGCAGTGGAGGACCTTAGTGATCTGGCTGGAACATAAAATGATAGAAAATCTCTGACGTCTGGAGGGGCGAGGTCTTTTATAGCTTTATAAACAAGAACTTTAAAATCAATTGTTAAAGATACAGGGAGCCAGTGTAGTGACCTTAGCAGTGGGGTAAGGTGATCCATTTTCCTTGTTTCCTTGTTTTAGTCACTCTGGCTGTAGTTTTCTTCTTGACCTTTTGGGTAGTCCAGCGAAAAGGGAATCGCAATAGTCCAAACGGCTGGTAATAAAAGCGTGAGTGAGTATTTTGGCATCTTCCTGGGTTAAAACGGGAGTCTAAAACTACTCCCAAGTTAGTAATATTAGTTTTAATGTGCTTGCTGCAGCCACCAAACATAAAGTGCAGTTTCTCTCTCGCTGCTTTTGGTCCAATTAAAAGTTTTTTCTTCATTTAGCTTTAAAGAGTTTTTACCCATCGGTACATTAATGTCAGAGAGGCAGGCAGACATATACAGTCATGAGGTGAGTTTTAAAATGATGAATTGAAAACCAGCATGTGGTAGCACTTTCAAATAATCAGTTTACATACACATAATAATCATGCAAAAAGAACAGTATTAATAACAGGTGTACAAAGCTACAGCAGAGCGCACTGAATATTATCTAACGCTCAGTTATTGGTCTATACAGACTGTATAGGGGAGACCGGGAATGGTTGTAACAAAGGGATAGTTGTAACACTCTCAGTTTGGCCAATTAGAAACGAGCTGTGGTGGCATCATCAACATAGTCCATGCCCATTTACAATTGGAGCTCACTGGTGAAGCCGCATGTCTCTGAGTCCAAATTTGTCTGTTCTAGAGCTAAAAAACAGTTTTTCAGGTGAGAAACCAAACATTTTCATCACAGTTCTTTTTTGCATAGTGTCCATTGTGTTGTATGTACAATTGTTTCACTTACATAGATTCAAGTAGTAGTTTCTCTAGTTTAATTTGATGTGTTTCATTAGTGCTAGCTTTGAAACTAAATGCTAAAAACGGTTAGCTCTTTCATGGCTGCTAGGCATGGGGAGGGTTGCAACTCTTCCAAAGTGTTTATTGTTCAACTGTTAAAATGCTGTTCAAACGTCAACCTCATTCAGGCTACAACGCACACACACACACACACACACACACACACACACACAGACAGATTAATACTTTATTATTCTTGATTTTATTTATTTTATTTTATATATTTTTATTTATTTTATTGTACTTATTTTTGTATTTATGTTATACATTTCTATTTATTTTAATATTATAATTATTGTATTCTTACAAGTTTATTGTTCCTTCTTTATTATTCATTAAAGTGCTTGAATACATTTAGCCTATTGTGAATCTTTTTTAAGCACAATAATTTAATTGTTACATCCATCCCCAGCTAGTGTTACAACTCACCCCGGTACTGGGGTACGTTGTAACAATATACCTCTTTGTATTTGACATTAATTTCCATAATCTGTGATGGTGTAGTAGAGGTCAAAGTGTGTGTTATAGCAGACAAATATGGGTACCACGTATCAAAATTTAAGAGCTCTAACAAAAAAACCCACTGAGTTACACTTGCTCAAACAAAAAGTGTTACAATCATCCCCGTTCTCCCCTACTGCTGTGTAGAGACTATGGGGAAATGCATACAGTTTAAGCAGTTTACCAAGAGTGGTGTCAGGGTGCACAGGTCATAAGTAAAAACAAAAACAAATGAATAAATTATTGGTAAACATACAAATGCAAAGTATAATTCAAGTTTTTATTGGATTGAAAGGCTTGGTCAATGGCATACATATATTATTCTCCAGGCAAACAGGAAGATCCAGCACCCTTCGTCACATATGGAGATGAAGTGGAGAAGGTCTTTACATTTAAGTCCCTGGCGATCACCATCTCCCAGGACCTTACCTGGGCTGCGAACACCACGGGAGTGGTCAAGAAGGCCCAGCAGAAACTGCACTTTTTAAGACTGCTCAGTAAAAGAAGACTAAAAGACAACCTGCTGGTGACCTTCTACCGCTCCACCACTGAGAGTGTGCTGGCCTGCTGCATCCGACAGGAAGGCCCTCCAGAGGGTTATCAGGACAGCAGTGAAGGTGATCGGCTGTCCCCTGCCCTCTCTGGAGGACATCTCCAGCTCTCTGTGCCTCAGTAGAGCCAGGAGGATCATCAAGGACCGTTTCCAACCAGGAAATAAACTCTTTGCACTGCTGCCCTCTGCAAGGTGCTATTCAAGGCATTCTATTCTAATACGAGGCACTTATTTCTTATAATATGGAGGTGGATTCCAGTAGATAAAGAAACTAACAAATACATCTGGGAGGAAAGAAGGAAACAAACTAACAAACAAAAACATGTCACACATATGTCCCCATACTTCACTCTACAGGGTCACATAGTCACAGAGCAAGTTCATAATGATGAAGGCTTATATACTGTTTTGATATGAGGCCATAACCGATCCCAAGCATATGCACCTTTCTCCTGATCGCCATTTATCCTACTGAGCATACATTCATAGGATGCTATTTCCATCATTGCATTAACCCATTCTTTTGTCTTTCAGTGTCTTAGAATAATTCGACAGACAGACAGAAAATGCACACTTGGATACGTTTGGTATTTGCAACGGATCCCCCAGTAAACACAGCTTTGGACTTTTTTCATTTCTGAACCAACTAACAACTTAAAATTTCTAATACTCTAATCCAAAGTGGTCTGACAAAACTACATCCCCATATACAGCGCAGGAAAGTTCCTATTTCAGTTTTACATTTCCAACAGCTATTGTTATTTAACCACTTTATTCTGCAGAGTCGTAACAGTGTATGATGATATTTATGCAGTACATTATATTGTGTGAGCTTCCCCCTGGCTTCGTTCACATACAAATGCAATATAGAGATGATTAGTGCATTTACCAAACTGATACAGACACCATCCTCTTTTAGAATAAACATAGCCTATATATATATAGATAAGGAATAAAAACACAATAGATCAGAGGTTCGATCCCCGGCTCCTCCAGTCCGCATACCAAAGTATCCTTGAGGAAGATAATGAACCCCAAATTGCTCCCAATGGCTGTTCCATCAGTGTGGAAGTGTGCCAAAATCTGAGTAGCATGTGGCACCTTGTATGGTAGCCTCGGCCACCAGTGTATGAATGTGTGTGTGAATGGGTGAATGTGACTCATGGTGCAAAAAGCGCTTTGAGAAGTCGGATGACTAGAAAGGTGCTATACAAGTGCAGGTCTATAGTATACCATTTACCAACCCACCCGAACTAGACACCAAAAACAAAATGGAAGGATCCTACATTATATTGTTACATACGTATAATTGTTATAAACATTATAATCTGCAAATGGCAAAGTTTTACTCTAAAACTACAAAAGGGAGACACAAGAATTATTACCAGACCAGATCATAAAGTCATAACGTTCTGATACACATTAAATAAAACACATTGACTTCCATTAAATATTCACAATATGTTTTCAAAGTGATGGAGCATTATGAAATCTTATTGTTGTAGTTGTTGTTGTTGTTGTTGTGATGACTTGTTGCTGAAGCTGTTGTGAATATGTTCTATTTTGTAATTGTATTTTTTTATATAATAGTGTCTTTAAGCAGAGAAATTATTCTCTTATTCCTGCCCAGGGACTCTGGTTCAGCTAAGTAGCTGTGCACTGTCCTTGTTAAATAAATAAAATAAAGAAATAAATAAAAGTTTATACTCATGATTGTGAGTTTTACCTTAATAAATCAGCGTCAACATTCATATTTATAACTGTAATATGATGTTTTCAGCACTAGCATCTAGGTAGATCAGGCAAATCCTATTGAGATCTCATTTTTTAGTGAGACGTGAGCACATAGAGAAAATTCAAGATATTTGAATATAAAAATATGCAAAATATATAATTAAAATATACATTAAAGCATTTATAATGAAAATATAGGTAATTATTACTCAGCACAGCTTCTCTCTGCGTTTCTGATCAGGAGTAAATAAAGGAGCATCTTTACACAACACAGTCATTTAGTTCGACTTCATTTTGAGGTTTAACTGTGAATTCATCTTGAAAAAAACACTTCCTGTGGGGCGCAGCTTGTGTGTGTGTGCGTGTGCATGTGTGTGTTAGTAGGCAGAGAAAAAGTCAGAGGGAGAACCATTGAGTCTGTTTCTTTCAATCCTCTTGTTTCGTTGAACAGGCAGCTTGATTATAATTTTATTTTTTTAACATCTTGCAGTGGATACATTCACAAATCTGAGCAACAGAGTAAAAAGCTTTACGGAAAACAAGACAAAAAACAAAGGTCATCTCAAGAAAATCAACAGCATGGGTGTCCGGGCCACACTCGCCGTCCTCCTGCTGTTCATAGCCACCGTCGAAGCAGATGACGGTAAATATCAGTTCTTTATTCTGTTGTATTTTATCTTACTTCATATTTTAAAGTCAGAAAGTTTCAGTAGATTGGTCTGACTGAAGATGTGGCATTTCAGAGCACCTTCTCCAATTTCCTGTATTTCATTTCTGCACCTTCACTGCTCTGACTACTGTGTTGAAAAGTTATCTGTATGTTTCACCTCACTGGATTCTGTACTTCTTTTATTCTGATGTTTTGATAAACTTTAGTCTGTTTTGTAGTGTAGTATGCCAAATAGTTGCCTAAAAATGTTGGCTATATGGGTATGGATACATTTCATTTTGACATCTAGTCATATTTTTGTTATTTATTGAGGACTCTTGTTGAAAATATTTCTCTGTATGTGAGACATTACTATGATGTAATGCACCTTAACACAGGGAAAAAACATCAGAGTCTAATGTGCATAAGACGAGCTGAGTCTTGGAAACCCACCTCGGCTCTTTGATCGTCCCCATTTGTCTCTGAAATTTAATGTGGATGAAGGGTCCTGATGAAATGAAAAACTGAAGTAAGTACACTGAAGTAACTTGATACCTGTCTGCGTGTTTTAAGGAAAAGGAGGGGTAGAATTCTGGAGAGAAGAATTCACAATGACCTGTCCACAAGCCGGGACTTGGTACAATAAAAAAGGAGAATTGCCGAAAACTGGGGAAAATGAGAAAGAAGAAAAGTATAAACTCACATATGATGGCAAAAACAGAGGCTCATTCTACTGTGAATATGATGATGACAAAACAAAATATTATTTCTACGTGAAAGGAAAGGGTGAGTACAAAACTGTAAGATTCCTCATGATGTGCAGTCTGTGTTTTTTGTCCTTACTGAGCTTTCACTTGTTCAACTGCTGATCTTTGTCCTCTAGCATGTAAAAACTGTTTCGAGCTGGACACATGGTTGTTTGGGCTGGCCATTGTTGTGGACGTGTTGGGGACGGCCGGTTTGATGATCTTTATCTTCAGTTGCACCAAGAAGAAAAGCTCAGCTCAACCTTCTCACACTTCCAAAGGTGAGAATGCACTCAAGCAGCTCACAAAGAACGCAGCGTTACGCTACTTCACACACTGCTTGGTTGAGTTAAAGGTTATCTAACGTCACTCGGACCAAAGCACTTATCATGCATCCTTTAGCACTGACACATGCTGGTTTTTCAGTGAGACCTACAGTACATCCAGTTGATAAAAAGAAATGCTGATGCAACTCAACAAATGACTGGTGACACATGTTTCTGTGTTATCGTCTTCTAGCACCTGCTCGTTCAGGAGGCCGGGGTCCACCTGTCCCAAATCCTGACTATGAGGTAGGTATTGTATGTGAGCTCCATTTTCAGATGCGTTTTACTTTTGCATTTGTTGCATTCAGCTGATTGTTTTCTCCTGTTTGAGTCCAAATGAGCGCAGCAGTAATCTTCAGTCATGTTTCAGCCAGATATTGTAAATAGCGCAAACACAAAATGAAAAACGTGTTTGTAAAAGAATCATAGAAATCAAATTAAAGCTTTGATTAGCAATTTCACCAATTCATTTTTAAAACCTCAAAGGAGTGGTTAGACATTAAGAAATATACCGATTCGCTCTTTGGGCCTTTTTGTATTTCAAAGTCTGAGCCAAGGTTTGGATTTTTATTGCATTGTGTACATTTGATCCGGTTAGTTTAGGCTTTACATTGCAATAATGCAAGCAAACTAAAGAGCTATACATGACGTACCTGCGTCTCCCTGTACTTCACAGTGATTGGTTTGTAGACGGACTCTCCCGTCCTCTTGTATCCCTTCTCTCTCATCCTCTCGGAGAATAAATATTGAGTTTCCTTAAATGCCTAAATTCCTAATGTCAGTGAAACATCTGGTGGCTCTTTTTGTTTTGTTGCATTGTTTTTCCTTAGAACTTGCTGTGATTGGTCCGAACCATCCAAATAAAACGTTGGCAGATGCTATTAGCACCCTGGTGTCCGTGACCAACAATGCACCCAATTACACTTGGGTATATATATTTCTGGGCCTCCTGGCAACTTGGAGTTATGATGTTAAAATAAACGGGTCTACTGCACTGTAAACAGCATGCGTTCTGCAGTTTTGTACATCCTAAAAACTAAAAATAATGAGTCAGCTAAATCTAAAATTGATAAGCTAAGACCCACACAAGATTCAAACCTCAGTGCCTCACCCATTCATCCATCAATTCTTCCTCCATACACGGACTTTACTGCTATTTATACTCTATATATACATCACCTGTCTTTCTCACAGTAGATTATCAGTGTTTTCTCATAAAGCTACGACTTTAACCTCGGAGAATTTCCAAGATTAGCTAGTTTTAAGTCTAACCATGATCTCTGTGTCCTAACCGTAACTGCCTTCAACCTGGAGACAACGACGTGATGAGAACCAGCTAATCACAGCGCACAGTGGGATGCGTAATAACCGGTCGTACGGATGGGTGTAAATAACGGAATAGATGTGACACTCTGTAAACATTTTCACAGTAGAAATGAACCGAACCTGACTGAGACCACCTCTTTCTAATGGACCAAGGTTTGGCTTTTTAGTCCATAATGCAGGAGGGTTTCACACCTATAATTTTGGTTTGGATCAATCAGAAAAGTCCCAAAGTCCAAACCAAACAAAGCAGGGGTGAAAGGGCCTTTAGATCGGTACCACAGATAGGCTGTGGATGGTTAGCATAGGTCATCAAGAGTGGGAGAAGGGAGACAGCTAGCCTTGCTCAGCCTGCCTACACCGAAAGCTCAATAACCAACACGACATAAATATAACTTGTTTAATCTGTAGAAACATCAAAGTTTAAAAATGACTCCAGGAAGTCACTTTGCTCGGCCGAGAAACAATCAAGCATGTAATCCCTCATAAAATCTAAAATCTTCTCATTTCACGTGCAGCAAAAGAAGCAAACTTCCTCAAAACTGTCCTTTTAAGTAAAACAAAACTATTTCATTTTCAAAGTGAATGTACTAAACATAATTGAGAGTAAAACCCCAACACACTAATCCATGTAAAAGCAAGATGGTAGCCACCTCTGCCAAGTCAGTCTGCAGTGGATCCCAACACAAAAGTGGACAAAACCTGATCACATTTTATGGTTGAAACTTGTTTATGATTGATAACGTTTGTAGTTTGATATGGCAACAAATTTGACCAATTGTAGTGACAGTAACAAGCTAAGATGCTGTTAATTAGGAAGTACTCGTTTGAAGACATTGGGACTTTATTTTTCGCCTCGTTTGAGAACATTGGGACTGAAATATCATTCATGATGTTTTGTTTTTTGTAAGTATTGGGTCTCACTGATCCCAAAAAGTTAGGAGAAATAAAAAACGCACGCTAACCAAATGTTTGGGTCTCAGGAAGTTTGTGTGCATTGTGATCTAACCTTCTCAAAAACAAAACATTTCACACATCTTAGAAATCTTGTGATTCTGTGACTCTAACGCTGTTTATGTTGTGTGTGTTGACAGACACTGAACATGCAAAATCGCGCCCAGGATCATTACTCCTTCTTGAACAGGACAGGACAGTGACAAGCCACCTGACATGAACATCAGTCATGCTCCAGGTCGCATGCAAACACTGGCTTTTGCTCTCTTGGATTTAAAGGGTTGCTTAACCCAAATGGCATCGAAAAAAGAACTCAGTTACCCCTGGTATTACTTAGCCAGGTAGTGTCGTTTTCATTTGTCCAGGTCGTCTGCCACCGCTGTGATTCATTACAGGTAATGGCATTTAGTTAATAGAAGCAGTACAGCAAAGGGTTAACCTGTCTCTGCGAGGACAAAAAACATTGGGAACTGCTTTAGACTGTTTTAGATTTAATCTTTTAATAGTGTGAGTACTACAAACAAATTCTCATCCATGTCAGTGGTGTGGAGGCAGAAATCTCGGAGACAGATATCTGGACAAATAAATGCAAAACTATCTGCATGGCTAGATACCATGAGAGGTTAAAGGAATACTTCACCCACAAAATGACCATTTGCATATCAGTTATAGTCGCTGCATGTTACCTTGAAGTGGTTGAGAAAACATTGTTTTTCTTGCATGCCTCCGAGGTGAGCGGAGAATCCACAACTTTGAACATTCTTCATGAATTGAGGTAAATGGGGACCTGGTTTCACAACAGCAAGACTATATCGCACAAGGGTCCATGTCATTGGTTCAACAGCCCATTGGTTCGACATCCCATTAGTCGGACTGTCCGCGGTTGCGGCGGGCGTATGGTGCACCGCGACCGGCTTGAGGTGGAGCAGGCTCACAGCTTATGTGTTTGTCACTTTCCTTTTCATTTTAACCCACACCATGATCTTTTCCTGACCCTAACCAAGTGGTTTTTGTGCCTAAACCTAACCAGACCTTAACCACAGGGCATCATGATGATTTCGGAACGGACTTCGGAACAATGAGTTTAATATGGTCGGAACAATGGGATGTCGAACCAATGGGCTGTCGAACCAATGGGCAGTTCCCATCGCACAACTGGTGCAGTAGAATCAAGCGGCAACCTCCGAGGCTAAAAAAAATGAAGCCATCGCTTAAGCGCCAACAACTGCAGTTCCTTAAATGGCCACTTGAGGCTGGCTCCAGAAGCCAGTCAATCGTCATAGACACCAATGTTAAAATGCCCGACTTCACAGCAGAAAAACATGTTTACAGCCTCGTACTAAAATATGTTTTAGTCTCTAAAGCAAATTTCCCCTGTTCATGACAACTGTACAGGGGGTGAACTTTTATATAACTCACCCGTTAAATTTTATTAAGGCTTAAAGTTACCCATTATTAAAGATAGGTAACTTTGACACATTGTCCTCTTGTCCAAATATGGTCACATCTAGCTGCAAAAAGCCAAGATGTGGATGGCTGAAATGCCGAACTTGAGGCTTCAAAACCAATGGGTGACATCACGTTAGCTAGGTCCATTAATTTATTGAGTATAATCCAAGTCTCATTTATCTAGTCGATGCTCAGTATTTCCCAAACACATGCATTTTCAATAAATGCATGTGTTTCAACTCTGCTCAAGCGTAGCTCATATACATGGTATCCTCAGACATGCTCAGGGCGTGCTACTCATTGGTGGAAGTGTTTCATATTGATTTACATTTTAGCATAAATGTGTAAATGCGTTTGGGAAGTACTGAGCATACGACTGGATAAATGAGACTTGGATAATACTGCACACAAGTCGTGTGAGAGTATGAAACTGATGTTTTGATAGTTAGCTGATGTTAAACGTGGTCGCCAATGACTTTAATCACGAAGAATGTTCACACTTTTTGGATTCTTGGTTCACCATGGAGGAATACAAGAAAAACAATGTTGTCTTCACAAATTCAACATAACACAGGGTGAGTAGTTGTTAAACAAATGCTAATTTTGCAGATGAAGTATCCTTTTGAGTGAGAAAACATGGGGGCAGTTTAATAAACATAATGTACATACAATGTCCTTTTTTGTTGTCGTGGTGTTACTTATGTTTTAGTGCTGAGGTCATAGTTAGTATAATTCTTTTTTTTATAAATATTTTTTAAATAATCTGCTCCTCTCATGTGTGTTAATAAGAGAAACATTTCTCAGTATAATGCAGTCTAGTACAACAGCACAGGACTCGAGGCACATGACTTGACTCAAGTGGCAAATTTGAGGACTTGAGACTTGCTTTGCTGGCACTGATGAAAGACTTTGGTGTGCATGACTTGAGACAGATGACTTGAAAGGACTTGACTTTTTTTATTTAATATTTGTATTTTTCTAGACATTTGGAAGTTACATTTTGTGTTTAAAATATGATGACGCACATGTCGCAGCGGGAGATGAAAATGTATTTTCTTTAGTTCAATGACTGGCTCATAGTTCCAGCTGTACTTGTATATTTTTATAAGTTTCGAGTGCAAAATCCTAATTTGTAAAGTAACTAGAAACTAAAGCTGTCAGATAAATGTAGTGGAGTAGAGGTAGGCGATGTTACGAGAAGAAAAGACTCAGATTTGCACTTGCAGTACCTGAGTAAATGTATTTAGTTACATTCCACCACTGGGTGCAGCTTATAGTGAATATGACTTGACTTGTGACTTGCTTGACCTGACCAATGACTTGACTTGACTTGCTTAATTTTCACCACAGTGACTCAGGACTTGCTTGAGACTCTGCCTCTAACTATGGCCTTACTAATGACCATGAATAAATTTATGCAGCTGCTGTATTGGGTCACAGCAGATTGTATAGGTGTATAGGTGTTTTTTTTGGTGGTGTACTGACCCTTTATATAAAAGAGAATCATCTAATTTACAGTCATGTATAAAAATCATATTGTCATTTGAAATAGAGAGATACCGGTCTACCTGTTTTCTGTACATATATGTCGATGTTATTGTTAGTTCTGACCTTGTTAGAAGAGCAGCTGTTTGTCAGATGTGTAAAATGTTACCACACAAGCTTATTTTGTTCATCGCATCAACTCGCTTCCTGTCCATTTTTATTTTATTTTTTTTTTTTTGCTTTTTCATTTTAATCTGCAGCGCTCATCTTCTTGTTACTGTATTGGACAAGCGTGTCACTAATGAATAAACCACAGTCAACTCTGTTCTTGTTTTTTTCTCTGCTCATGGTCGGAAACAACACCGAGGGGTTTCTATCTACAGATGTATCCGTGTTAGATTCATGAAGTGGCCCCGAAGCCGCAGCTCACATCCGTAGCACACCCACAAGCACATGATCACCATCAATATGTCTTCATCGCTAGAGTCTCTCTTGTGTTAGTGACATGCCATGCTGCTGTTGGAAACATTTGACATATATCTGAAATATATGCATAAATGAAAATGGATTTCATACTCATAGTGCACACAGTGGAAATGTTGGGTCATGTTTTTTGCGTTTTGTTTTTCCCAGCAGTGACAGGGCACATCTTTAACGGTGGAAACGAAAGCTGGAAACATGACATAATATTTCTTCTTCGTGCAAATAACTAATGATTGATAAGTCTATCATATTGCGAGCAGCTCCAAGGTGTAGTGTTTAATGGAAGCACTCCCACACTTACTGCTACAGTTATCTTCATCGCACATCAGCTGTGTGTTTGTGTGAGAGAGAAACAAAGAAGTAGAGGGGAAGAGGAGGGGGGGGGTTGTATACAGTGTGCTCCTCTATCTGACTGTCTTAAGTCAAACTGTTCCCACACACAGGCCTACATCTGTTCGCTTAAGATCATGCACGAACGTACACATTTACGTTGTGCGAGGGCACACACACAAGCGTGTAGCGAGTACTTGAAAGTGTGTGCACATGCACTGAGTCAGAAGTTGCTTGTGTGTGTGTGTGTGTGTGTGTGTGTGTGGGTCGTGTTTCAGGGTTGTGTTTCTGAGCCGAGCTGTCTAAGCTTCGTTGTTTGATCTCTCTTCTCTTCCTCAGGTAGAAAACTGCAGTTTGTAGCTCTGTCCCCGACACGTCAAGAAGACTCTGAGCAGTGATCAAAGAATTTAAGTTATAAGATTATCTGACATGGAGGGGGGCGCTTCCTCTTCCTCTCAGATAGCTTCTCTCCTCCTCTTCTTTGTTACTATTTTAACCTTTCCGTCTTTTTTTGTTACCTTCCTCTCTGCTCATCTTCACAGTTGTTGTGTAATTCTATCTGTCGCTGCTATCTCTGTGTCTCTCTATATTCTCGTCTGTTTCGTATATTTGGTGCAACAGACTGAAATAGACCTCCGAAAGACTCTCATCTTCATGAGATAGTAATGACAGACTGCAGCAATAACAAGTAGTGGAGGAAGTATTCAGTACAAGTACTAATACGATAATGTAAAAATACTCATACCCTGAATTTAAGCTTGTGCAGTGTGTAAGATTTAGTGGCGTCTCGCAGTGGGGACTGCAGATTGCAACCAGTTTAAACGTCTCCTGGTTAGAATTCCTTCATCGTTCAATGTTCAGGAGGTTTTTACCGGGAGCCGAATTATCTGCAGAGGTCTCTTCCTCTCCAACACAAACAGACCAGCTGATTTAAACCAGTGAAGTGACTGAATAAAGCAGTTTCAAGGTTCAAATCAGTGTTTTTCCAATGATATTTGGTTTCTCGAAGATGGGTTGCTTGCTCAGTACCTGCCAACTTGTGACTCACCTTTTCCTCTGAAAACTGAAGCCAGACATTCAGGAGGTTTTTAACATGAGTCAAATAATCTGCAGAGGTCTCATCCTTTCCAAAACAAACAGGCCCAGTGATTTAAACCTGTAAAAACACTGAATAACTAATAATAATCTTCATTTATAAAGCCCTTTTCAAAACAAAGTGCTTTACGGGAACTGCCCATTGGTTCGACAGCCCATTGGTTCGACATCCCATTGTTCCGACCATATTAAACTCATTGTTCCGAAGTCTGTTCCGAAATCATCATGATGCCCTGTGGTTAAGGTCTGGTTAGGTTTAGGCACAAAAACCACTTGGTTAGGGTTAGAAAAAGATCATGGTGTGGGTTAAAATGAAAAAGAAAGTGACAAACACATAAGCCGTGAGCCTGCTCCGCCTCAAGCCGGTCGCGGCGCACCGTACGCCCGCCGCGAGCCATTCAGCACCGCGGATGGTCGGACTAATGGGATGTCAAACCAGTGGGCTGTCGAAGCAATGACATGGACCCAGTGCTTTACCTGTCAATAATTAAAACAGACAAGACATGAAAACAACTTTAAAAAGAACTGATAAAACCACTTTAGTGTATAATTTCTATTGTCTATTTCACAAATAGAAGGAAACATTGACGCAGATGGGTTTGCCTTCTTGAAGGCATATAGCAGATGACAGCGTTTGTATTTCAATGTGTTTTCTTCGAACACAGGCGGATTTCTGAAGGAGCAAGTTGAATCACTCACAAGCAGTGGTGGCTGCTGGTCTTTCAAACAGCGGAAGCTCACTTTAAGTTTACATCATAAAATGTGTCATATTGTAGCGAGGCAGTAACTTATAAAAGGAACATTTAATTGAAGCCGTTTTTCAACCACATTCATGCCACAGAACCACAGCAACACACACCTCAAAGATTTTCAGAAGGGTAAAAATGAGCTATATGGCTTATGGAAATAAGGAACTCTGGACGGCACTCTGTCAGAAGACTCCACTCATGCATACACCGAGCGTCCTCTCCTGCCTACTGCTCCATGGTGGTAAACGCATCCTAGCGCACGTTTAATGCAATGTAAATTCTTATTTTAATGTAAATTCAATAGTGCATATTTGACCATTTCTTCTATTAAATTTTAGGGCAAGTTCAGCCTCCCTTGTTGTCTCAGAGCAATCGCCCCTGCTCACAAGGACACGTTCTCTGCTCTAGAGAGCAGGCCCTCAAACCACTCTCTCTGCGGGTCCCCCTATGCCATGGGCCCCAGTTCAACCGCATGCCTGCACTATCCATATTTACGCCCTTGTCAATCTGGTCTCATTCTCAATCATCAGTCGTTGAAATCCAGTGCTTGGGCAGTGACTTCCAGCGTCAGACACCAATGAAAAAAGCCATCTTTTTTTTGTGTGTGTGTGACCAAATTTTTTATTGTTTTTTTCTTTTTGTTTTCATCATGGAGGAAATACCACAACTGAAAAATACAGTATTGACAATAAATGCCATATCTACATCTGTACTTGAAGGTATCCACAAATACATTAAGCATATAGCGTATTTACGTAAATTAGATGAATAGCAATACAAAAATAAATTTGAGCGATACTCAAAATGTTTATATACCTTCACTTATCCTCCTATAATCCAAACAATAGCTTAAACCCTACTCTTTACACCCACCCAACCCCCCACCCACCCCCCATGGCCTGAGTTATAAATCATTTGAAATCATTTGAAATCACTATCATCACTATCATCATTGAAATCACTAACCCTAACCCTAATCATAACATTAAAAAAAAACTTTTAAATTAGATCTTATGGCTAAGTTACTAACTATAAATCAAAATTTCATAGTAAGTGATAAAAATCGAGATCATTAGATAAACTAATCAAAACAAAATACAAGAATAAGTATCTACATACACACACACACACGCCTATACATGAATCCATATATCTATATATCTACAAATACAGATACATACATGCATATACACATTCATAATAAATAAAATAAAATAAATAAAGTAAAATGAAGAAAAACTCACCCTTATATTTTACACTGATTTAAATGTGTGTTTTAAAACCAGCCCTCAATGGAACGAAGATTCTGGTCTCAAACTGAGTAACTTGTTCATCAAGATTCAATGTATAATCCAAGTGAGCCAATCTTTTCACGTCGGCATTATATGCGGCCAGTCATCGTTACAGTTTATTGGCGGAAGATTATAAAGCCAAACCCTGTTCTTTTTTACCTAAAGCCAACCATGTGCTTTAGTTGTCAAAAAAAAAGGTCAATTTGCATTGTTGTACTGACGTTGTGCTTTTATTTTGAAAGAGACTGTATGTAAACAGTAAATTTACTGTGAAAACGGAAGTGTATTTTGAAAGAAAACAACGTATGTAACAAGCAGAAGATGACACAGCATCACAGAATGTCAACAACCAACACAACCAGGGTAATTTTCACATTAGCCCCTTTTACACTGCCAGATTTTCGGCGAATGTTGGGCCGTTTTGCCGGCAAGCTGCGAGCGTTTAGACACACAGAGCCGGATTGGCGAGTTGATCTGTGGTGCCCAATTTTCCGCCTCGTAGGGTAGACATACTGGCGGAACCTTTTTGGTTTAAAAAGAACGAGGCGCCCTTCCGCAACGGGAGGGACTGTTGATGACTTGTGGGAGGAGCTGTTGATGACACCGCATGTCCGAGCCACTGGCGGTGGATAAACAGGAAACAGCTGATAGCAGGAATTAGCAGCTAGTAGCAAGAGGGAAACACAAACCTGACAGACACTCGGGAGACAAAGAATTTTGCGCCCTCCTTGCCCTCACAAACGAAGAGGCCATTAACCATCAAATGACGGGAACGGTGAAGAACGGGCCAACTTAGGAGAGAATCGCTGAAGGACTGACCAGCCGCGGCTTCGTCACTGTTCACGTCACATGCTGAGCTACACGTTTTGTTACTTGCTCACGCCCCCCATTACCCCGAAAAAGGCGCATTCTGTATGAACAAAAGTAGGTAGGCGGCATTTTGCTGCACTCCCCGATTTTGTTTTTATACTGCCAATGCTGAAAAAAGACTGATTGGGCTTTCCTGCAAATTTGCACAATTCCTATTTAATTTAATTTAATTTAATTTAATTCCTATTGTAGGTCCATGACCAAACGTTGATATGTGACGAGGTCGGAGTGAGAATGTGTTGCCTCTGTATTGCACTTTTTTTTTCATTTGTTTAGTTCTGAAAAATAAAAGACACATTTTTGTTCTCACCCACTGCCCGCCCACGTATAGCTCGTTTTATCCCATGCCCGTACCTGTGAATTTATATATATGTACATATTTTTACCCAATACACAGGTTTTTGCAGGTTACTAGTCGGGTACTCACAGGTAAACCGACGCGGTGCAGGACTCTGCGGTGGTTACTGGTGATAAGAGAGAGTGCAGATAGGTCTGTGAATAGTGAACAGTGAGGCTGATATGAGACGCTGGATTAGATGCACGCCACAATCCAGGGAGTAAATGGCGATATGGAGAGGTAATTACGGAGTCTAAAAACATTGAATGGCTATTGCCAAAAAAGTAGCAATCATAAAGGTATCAAAACCTGGGTTTGATGTCATGGAAAAATTCCCCCTTGTGACTGATTTCTGATTATACATTACATGATTAGATTAATACTGATGAGTCAATGTGTAAGCAGCTTTTTACTGTTGTAGGTGGTCGAGGTGGAGCTAGTTTAACTGCTTACTGTTACAGTTTGGTTATTTAGTCCAGTCGTACCCAATGTACGATAGGTTTTTTTTAAAATAATTTTTTATGACTTTTCTTCTGTCTTTGTTTATTTGTTCAATACTGGACAATTAGACCTCTTCAAACAGTGAACAATTATCTAAACATTTATCTTTTGTGGAGCTGCGAACAGCTCTGTAAACATGTGACAAATGGCCCTGAGTAGACACGGCATTTTTTTTATAATGGTTTACAAACCACATGAGAGCCGTTGGTGGTGTGGTATATTTTATAAGACTAAAATCTTAATCTGAAAAGTAGTGTCAAATAAATGTGATGTAAAAAGCACAACATTAACCTTCAAAATGTATTGGGGTAGAAGTAGCAAAAAACCTAAGCACCGTATTGGAGTAAATGTACTTGATGTAGAAGCACAACAAGACAGCAAAGTTTTTATTCCTCAGCTTTTAATGTTGCATCACAATGAAGTCAGTTTTGTTGAAAGAAACATTTAATTTTTACGTCACAATATGAAATGGCTGCTGTAGCACTCCTAATTACAGTACGGGAGGAGACAAACATAGATAGTGAATTAAAATACCACAACAGAACAATACCACAACGCTAAATTACAACACACAGCAACAAGTCAACAAGTCACTCTTTATGTGAGCGGTCTTTTAACAGCGATATCTTACAGGCATGGTGAAAATAAATCATGAGAGATTTGCAGCGTAAACAGCACCATACAGAGCCACGTACATTAGAGATGAACGACACACATCACAGATAATAAACTTGTCCTTCCTGCAGATGTCTGAGGCACAAAGGACACATTGGAGAGCATGTTTTCAGAAAGAGGTCGGGGTCCAAGGCAGCTATTTTTTAAGCACATCATACGTATCCCTGTGACGTGCTTTTAGAGGCTGAGGGAGGAACGGTGGGGTGAGGAAAGAGAAAGGAGAAAGAGAAAAAAGGTCATTTATCATTTCATCTTTAAATGTGATATTTGAAATGCTGTCACATTTCATCTCACCTGGTAATTATCATCAGTGTGTCTGCTGCTGTTCATTTCATTTGGAAGAAGGTGCTTCTTGTCAGAGCCTGAGGATAGAAACAATGATCATATTAATAGCAAGAAAAAGAGTGAAGTAACAAACAGATTCTAATGTTTTTTTATTTCTAATTACTAAGTTCTATTATTGCAGTATTTGCATGTGTGTTATTTAACACTGGAACTGCCATTTTTTGTTTGTTTACCAACTACAAGCAGGAAATATCAGCTATTAATGAATAGACTTATAGATTTTACTTTTCTTTTGAGAGGTGACTGGACCGGTCCGAGCCTGAGACGCAATGAGATAGACGGCAACTCCTATCACAATGGTGGCCACCACGTCTCCCACGACTATTCCCGTTATTGAAGCCTCGTCGAGCTCTACGCAGTTGTCACAGGCTGGACACACACACACGCACACACACACACACACACACACACAAACACAAGACATACTGTACTGTTATTACAGTTTAAACGCAAGTAATGCCAATACAAAATACAAATACATGAGTGCAAGACACAAGTTTTGCTGCAGAACTTACTCCGGAATTTCACATAGATTTTTGATATTTCAGTCACATCAGCGTTGGGGTCAGAAGGCAAACACTTGTACTCCCCTGTGTTCTCATCCCTGTATTTCAACTCAGTCACTTCAACCTCATTTTCTGATTGTATTTTATATTTGTCACCACAAGACAGCTTAATCCCATCAGAGAGTTCGCTCACTTTGATCTCAGGTCCTGGGCAGGAGAAAGACAGATTTAAACATAATGTCACACATGTGGTTGGTATAAGCAGCCCAATTTAACTGTTAAAGTAGTCTTCTTACCGGCACAACTGACAGATGCTGTTGGAGACAGTCGGAAAGAAACATGAAAACATTTATGTTAATGAAACTGGTGAACAACTTGGGACTATTCAAATAATTAAACTGCACTTGTTTTGTTTTTTTTTCTTAAAACCCAGCGGATGTTGGAAGGCCTACCTGTCAGTATCCAAAGCAGCAGCAAACCGGCACGGAAAATTAATTGACATTTCATCTTGTGTTTACACCTCTGAGTCCTGCCGATGACCAAAGGAGAGATTACTGTAAGTAAATGAAAGCGTGCAACAGAAAACAGGAAGGACGCCATTTTCTGCTCGCTGTCAACCATTTTATTGTAACAAGACAACAAGAGGCATGGTGTAGGGTGTTATTTCAAGTGAAGCATTTTAGGTTATCTAAAGTCTGATTTTGGGTTTAGTTCATTTCACCAAAATAGATCATATTCTTGGTCTTTATCAAATCACACACTATCGCACAACAAAAATTGAAATACAGCAAATTTGAAACAAAAGTACCGACCTGGAGATAAAGAGCGTCTGCGTCTCTGCTGTCACACCATCCAGTCTCTGTCTGTTGAAGTGTTGCGGTCTGTTGGTTGTGTGTGTGCGCGCGTGCGTGTTAGAGAAGGAAATGAGTGTGATTGGTTCATTTTGTGTCTCAGCAGGCTTAGTTGATTTCTACATCTGTTGGGCTCTGTGTCTCTGTGACTTCCAGCAACTGACACAGGTGGAATATCCAAGTACTTGCACTTACACTTGAGTATTTCCATTTTATAACACTTAATTCTTCCTCTCCACTAGAGTTCAGAGGGACATGCTGTACTCCACTTCATATATTTGCTAGCAGTAGTTAAGAGTAACTCAACAAGTTAGGATTTAACATACAAAACATGTGAAGGGGTTTAATTATATGATGCATCGTTGTAAACTGCAAAAACATTAGAGAAGAAGAAGAAGAAGACAACATTTCATTTATAGACCGCTTCTTTCATGGTACACAAAGACACTTAACATTAGTTAAAAATGATCATAAAATAGAATACAGCCAAACAATGTTGTGTGTATGTTGACCAACTGCTGACCAACGGCCCAGAGTATCAGGGGCTCATGGGGATTCACTCTGTTTTGGAGCCAGTCTCAAGTGGCCGTTCGTGGAACTGCAATTTTGGCACTTCGTGTCAACCCAGTCTCACTCCGAAGTCGTCGAAATCTCAGGCTTGGGCAGTGACTTGCAGCGTCAAACACTGATAAAAAAAATTTAAAAAGCCATCCTTTAACGTCAACGGTTGCCCTTATCATTTAACTTAATTTTCTGCAGTGCAGGGGGGAATGTGGCAGAACAAGAACGAAAAGTTAAGGTCCAAGTGGGGCAGGCAGTCAGGAGGGTTGGTGGATGGGTCCAACAAACACCGATCTTCACCTGAGAGAGTGGTGTAAGAGCCATTTCTGTGCATGTGTTTCATTTTTATTTTTGTTTATTTATTTTTGCTGTGAGCTTCCCACCACTGGGGGCATCCCTGCTGTGAACTGTGAGTGAGGCCCTCAGGTGTGACTGATGGAAGGGAAGCAAACGGTTTTAGACTGTGGCGTCATGGGTGCAGATCTCATGACAAGTTTGGGGGGGGCACAGTTGTGATTTTTTTTTTTAATTGCACGCATGCAAAACATGCCCACAGAGCGCTTGAGATTGCCAGCATATTTCACAATCTCATAGAGGCTCATCACCATCACCAAGTCATTCAAAAAGCACTACACAGAGAATCATATGCTTACCTTTACTGTATATTTCTCTTAAACAGCCAATAGTACATGGAGCCCGCCATCATTACTGTATATTTCTCTTAAACAGCCAATAGTACATGGAGCCCGCCATCACACTCCTTTTCACTGCTTCGCAGTTAGTTAATGCTACTTCTAGTTTCAGGATCTCAGGCATGTTATGTCCACTCACGTTCTCATCTCTCGCCTCTCACAGATTCCCAGTTCTCCTCATCATCTTCCCTTTCTCCCAGTATATGGGACTACAGTATACATCAGTGGATATGGACGATTATCAGAATATGAGCCCCTAACTGAGCTTGGTTAATCTAACTGATCATGTTTTTTACAGAGCCAGAAATGCTAGTATTAATACAGTTCTAAGAGCACAATAAATACTTACAAGTTACACAAGTTGACCCAACACAATCAGATTTATTTAAATAAATTCATTTTATTTTTACTTATAAAAATATTTGTTCCACAATTGTCATTTATTTTAGAATTGGGAATGTGGAGTCGGAAAATGCATTTGTTCAATTTCAATCATTTAGGCTATTTTGAATTGGGGGGCACAATTTGTGTTTTTCAGAAATTGGGGGGGACATGTCCCCCCCGTCCCCCCCCGGGATCTGCACCCATGTGTGGCGTGGCGTGGCGTGGCGTGGCGTGGCGTGGCGTTGAATGGTGTTTGTTTTATTCTAAATTGGTAAATCTGGATCTGCATTGGTAAGCAGCCATTATTGGTAAAAGTGAAAGTTTGGCTCGTATTGGAAACTGTGGACTGAAGAATGTGAACAATAAACAGCACCATGATTATTGTTGATCAAAGCAGTTGAGTGGACATGTTATTTACACGCGTCGAAACATCCTCACCATCAGCAACCAGGTGCCCTTGATTGACAAGCAAAGGGAGTCATTAAAAGCGGTGTTCATGTCCTGTAAGATTATAAAGCCAATCTCTGATCTTTTTTCCTAAACCCAACCATGTGCGTTAGTTGTTGGAAAAAAAAAACACATCAATTTGCAATGTTGTACTGACGTAGTGCGTTTATGTTGAAAGAGACTGCATGTAAACGTTAAATTTCCTGTGAAAACAGAAGTGTATTGTGAAAGAAGACGATGCATGTAACAGGCAGAACTTGACACAGCACCCCAGAACGTCAACAACCAACACACCCAGGGTACCTTGCATGTTGTAGTACGCTGACGTGGAAAGTCCATGACCAGACGTCAGTATGTGACGAGGTCGGAGGGAGAATGTGTTGTCCCTGTTGGCTTCATTTTTCATCTTTGGAGGCTATCGTTTCATTTTCATGCAACCGTCTTTTTTGCATTAATCTAGCATGTAAACGCCTTTTGTTATGTCAAAATAAAAGTCCTCAGCTACCTTCATGTTTTATTTGGGTCAAACAAATGCACACGCTCTAAATACTGAGGGGGCTGTGTCCTCATTGCTAATAATACTTGGGTAATTGTACTAAGATTGTGCAGGACTTTTACTTGTAATGTCATATTATTACCGGCTACTTTTATTCAAGTAAAGGATCTGAATTCTTCCTCCACCTGCTGACGTCAGTGGATTTCAATCATACTACTGTTATGTAATAGAGTACATAGTTCATTGTTAATTTGTTCTCTGTTCAACCACTGACTAGAGCCTTATATTACTGGTAGTTATGTTCCGAGGAGTTCAAATGCACCGCAACTGTGTAAACTTGTGATAAATTCCACAGTCAATTTTAACCATAATGCCATGACTCATTTTTTCAAAGCAGCTGCCACATTTTCCGAAAGACACGAGCAGCAGTCTGTAAAGAGAAATCCTCATATTGACTTCAGAAACAAAGTCACTACCAGCCATGTATCAGCCGAAACGACTGATCAGTGTGATCACTCTGGCTGCTGCTTGCTGTTTGGTTGCTTTTGGAGACACGTGCAGCAGCTCCATCTGGTTAAACAAACGACACAAACACAACCATGTGTGTTCAGATTAATATTTTAATTCCCTGTGTGTTGTCTGTGTTCGTCCCGCTGTGTGTGACAGACTACATTCCCCGCTCGGCGCAGATGAAGCTGCAGAGAAAGAGCAAAGAGATGCTCCCACGACACAACTTCCTGTCTGAAGAAAAGCCACAAAACCTGTGACCTAGAGCTAACACCTGGCGCACACACACACACACACACACACACACACACACACACTCTGTGTCAAACATAAAGACATGCAGTGTGTCTCTTGCACCTGCTACTGTAATTTTTTTTATTTACCATCACACACTCATCACTGTCAAAAACACACCTCACCTCATAACCAACAAAAAGTCCTCCATGTTTTATAAAGCACCTTACAGCACCCCCTGGTGGGCACCAATAAAGCCACAGCAAGCCCCATGTTCACCTCATACAACTCCAATATCATCTTTATTAGACATCCTCTTTTATACACATATACATATGCATACAAATATACATACATGACATGTTACATGTCCATATACAAATACGCACTCCATAATTATGCACCATCTTATTTGGATATTACTGGTCAAAAGGTTAAAATCTCACGTACAGTACGTAATCTTAGACATTCTGGTGTTAGCATAGAACAATTAATGCATTCCAGTAATGCAACAGGGGAGGAGGACATCATGAGCAAGTGGTTACAGGAGGCTTTCATGTCAAAACACACAGAATATGAGCGTTTATATGTTGAGTTTGTACTTTGCATCATTGAGACAACACGTCAGGGGTGCATAGACCGGAGCACTTGACTCAGAGAGACAAACATTGACAGTTTTGTGAAGAGAGATTCAAGTTTCTGGAGGAACTTGAGAAACGGTGTCGATATTGTATGCGTCCCAGATAGACACAGGACAGTTACTGGGATCTGGTCATACTGGTCCAGCTTGAAGGTGACTGATGATTGGTTGAATGACTGACTGGCAGTTGCTCTGGGTTTCCTCTTGGACAGCTGCACTGTTGGACGTAGTCATGCATGCATGTACAGTGTGTTTGTGTGTAACTTTGAGGTCAGTCAGAGCCAGATCTCCTCGCTGCTTGTGCTGTTCACCTTATAGATGTAGCCGACCATCGGATATCTGGCAAAACCTGGGAAACATCAGAAGGGATTCAGAGGGAACATAAAAAATGAAATAAAAGAACCTCACTGCTGTTCCTCCACGCTGAATCTGAAATATAAATAATGAAAAATCTAACAGGATCAGAGTGTGTTTGCCTGACCTCTGGCGGCGTAGGCTAAAGACAGATCTTCCTCCTCCTCTTCCTCTTTCTTCTTCTCTCCCACACTGTTCTGCTGGGCAGCCTCTCGAGCTACGAGAAGTGATGCAAGAGGGATGGAGGACACAGCAGAATGCAAAAGAGATGTTTGGATAATGTTTTGGGAAATACACTTCACCTCTGCTGCTGCAAGACAGATGATAAGATTTAATTGAAAATTGATAGTTAATTAAACTTAAGTTATTTTACTGTTAATAAACCATGAAATGATACTTAATAGTGTTTACTAATTATTAGTATGGCTTTGATTTGTGTTATTTTAACAGAGGAGATACCCACACACCAATACAACTGGGGTAGAAAGCCACAAAAAAGGTTCACAGGCTGAGATCAGTGCAAAAAAATATCAATTTAGAGCATCCATGCATAAAGAAGGGAGCTCAAAATGCAAAAAAATAATAAAAAGTTAATTGAAACAGCAGCAAACGTTTCAGTCCTTGACTATCATCAGTGCTACTGACATGAGTGCTTCACAGAACAGATAAAGACACAGACAGATTACCACCAGGTGTGATGAATCAGTCAGCTGCTGCCACTAATTAGATGAGATCAACTCTGAGGAGCAACGGTCTGACGACCAAACCGCTATCACCTGTTCAGTGAGTACTGGACTAATCACAACATCCTCAAACACCAATGTATGACTGCAGAACATATACAAATGTACAAAAAACACAACTATACACAGAATAATAAAATACATAAATAAATGAATAAATAAATAAATAAATAAATAAATACAAATAAAAATAAAATACAAAATAATAAAAAATATAAATAAATCATATAAAAATAATAAGAAGAAAATAAATAAAAATATATAAAAATAAAATAAAATAAAAATAAAAATAATGATAAACTAAATAAATAAAAAATATATAAATACAAATAAAAATAAAATACAAAATAATAAAAAATATAAATAAATTTAAAAAACGTAAAAATAATAATAAAATCATTTTAAAAAGGAGAAGAAATACAAAAGCATATAAAAGAGGGCCATGCTGGTACATGCAGACATCTATAGAAAGCAGGAGAAGTTAAGTAAAAGCTGTTCAGCTCTGAGAAGAAAGATCCATCTACTTTCACACTGCAGTTTATTTATTATTCATCTTTTAAATCACTTCTGAAAACCCTCTTGTTTAAACTGCCTTTCTGTGATTTTAACGGCTTCATTATTGTGTGTTTTACTCTGTTATGTGTATTCAGTTTTTATTGCTTTTTTGCTTTACACAGCTTATTTGCTTTGTCTTTTATTTGGTTTTGTAAACACTTTGTAACTGTGTTTTGAAAGGTGCTATATGAATAAAGTTTATTATTACTATTATCATATTTCTACGGTATTCTTCTATACTTCACTATAGTGAATAAAAGTTGTGCATTATGACAAGCATAGCTGGAATATCCCTCTAGGAAGGCAGGGGGCAAAAAACATTACCACAAACAACTGAAACACAGTGAATTGTGTCTGAATGGCCATTTATAGCTGCATTCAAGTCCTGTAGGAAACTTGGGGATGAATAATATGCCTGCTTGTCACAAGAACTTGGGCAACAACTGATGGCATTTTACACCAAAATAGAAATGTGTCAGAAACTTTAGTGTTGTCGTTCACTTCAGATTTCAGCATGCAAGACCCCCTATAGTAATAGGTTCAACTTTGCCAACCTTTCAGCACTGAGCATCAATCGTGAAAACAAATTAAATATCTGATGTTTATTGACTGTTTTAATTGAGCTTCAAATCTGGCCATCTTGTCACCCATAAATTTAACTCAGCAAAACATGGTATAACATCTAATGAGTTCACAAGTTCACTAATTGTGTTCACGGGTTGAAAACTCTATTTCTAAATGTCAGTGTCACATACAGTCCATACATATTTATTTTATATACTGCAGATACTAAAATTTTAGTCTAAATGGCACTCAGCCAACATCTGCCCCTCCTGCACAGCTCCACCCATCTGTGTACAAGATGAGGGTGATTTGTCCTTTTAAACATCTTAAATTCGTACCTTTTCTCAGAGTGTTGAGGTCGTTGAGCTGCATGTTGGAAGGCAGAGACATGTTCTCTCTGGGGATGTACGTCTTATCAGCTTTCTCTATCTTCAGATTGGCTGACTCGCTGTGCAGGAAATATGGAGGAGAGATATCCAACTTGGATTAGACGCGTTATTGGTCAGCAGGATGGACATCAAATATTCATAAGAGCACAAAAATGCTTTCATCAGTGTTTTGCTTCCAATCCGCTAATGATGCTGAAAGTATAAGATAGGTGTGTGATACAGCGTCAGTGCGGGGTCGGTGAAAGGAAGGTGGTTGTATGGATCATAAAAGGGGATTGTCAGTGTTCATTTGTTAAAAAAGCAAACATTAACACTCAATTAATTATTGTCAACATTAAAGGTCCCATATATTAATGTCTTTTTTTATATATAAAGCAGGTATAGGTGCTATATAAACACTGTAAAAAGTATCACAATACTCAATCCACAGAGAAATGCACACCGTCCGTATTTAGGAACTGTGACTTTAAACAAGCCGTCAGGACTTTTATGAAGTTGTGATGTCACAGCTATGGTATACAGACCATTTCAAACTGAAAGGTAAACATTTTAAATGGGTCCCTTTGTATTTCCTGTTCATATGTTTCATAGTGTATGTAAATGACATCAGCTGACAGGACGCTACAAACGCTGATAAATCGTGTTCCGTGGTGCCCTTTGACACGGTCTTTGAAGGCCAAAATGACATTTACATTTTAAAAAAGGCCCAGATGGAAGTGTTGATAGGAGCACTGTTTTCTGCAGTAAGGAATTTTTGTACCATCTGAGTACTTCAAGCCTGAAATAGCACCTCAACACAAAGCATTTAGCAGCGAACCCAGAAGTCTGAGCTAGCACAGCCTCTGCTCTGATGCTAGCGCTAGCAGCCAGCCTCGTCAGCCACACTTGGCCAGGCGTTCAGACGCAGACTGAGTAACTCTACCTGTGACCGACTAACTAACTCCCTTGCAAAATGGACTGCAGACCAGTTTGGGTGGTAGAGGACAGGGGGACAACTCTGTCCAAAATCCAGCAGCTCGACTACGACACATCTGTCAAAATTAATTTGAATTATAATTTTTAAAACACTTTCACAGCAAAAGTTGATGTATGTGATTATCTAAAAAAGGTTGGATTTCCACCGCTCTTGTTGGCTTGGTTTACTTGCTTTCCATTTGGATTTATTGAGATGTCCATGATTACTTTATTTACCTTTTCTTGGTCATCAGAATCTCCACTGGCTCATCTGTAACATAACACAAGGAGATGTATTATCCTGCCCAATAAGTATCATTCACTACAATGCACAATGGTACAGTCACAGATTTTCCAGCTGACTTGTTCGCCACAGACACAAACACACTCTTGTCTCACCAAATGACTTGGTCTTGTTTTTTTGCATGAGGCAGAGAACAATCAGACTGAGGATGAGGAGGGCCATAAAGGCCATGGCTCCCCCGGTCACTATTCCCAGCATGGGCACCTCCACACGGGACTGCAGGAACTCTGGAGAGAGAAGGAGATAAAGAGGGTTAAAGTAATAGTCTGACATTTTGGGAGTTATGCTTATTGGCCCCTGGAGAGTTAGATAAGAAGTGATACCACTCTATGTATCCTCCTGAGACCCGAGCTTTTGTTTGGTATGCATTTTTAATTTCTCTTAGCTATTTTAGGACCTGATAAGTATCCAAAACTAAGCTTTGAACAGTGAGTTGTATTGGAAAAAATGTGGTCATGACATGGGGATGGTGGGTTTATTTTTAATAGTCACAAGTGTGTAATAAAATACAAAACAGTTTATTTCAATGCCTGAACATTCCCAGCTGGCCGCCAGCATCATTAAACGTTGATAATTGATTGAATTTAGGTTGTGATGTCAGGTGACCAAAATTCAATGAAAGGACAACCTCTAATACCAACGCAGTTTGACGTAGAGTACTGATGACAGATGACGTTGTTAATTTGTTGGTTTTAAGTTGCGTTGTGTAGTAACCAAAATCTCATGCCAACAAACTGACGCAGAATAACGACCTTTAGTCCTAAAGTCTAGAGAACAAAACCCAACATATGAAAAACTAACATAATGTTAACGTCCACAAAATATAAAATTCTGACATAGTTAAATATGTAAAATATCGTCAACATCGCATCCATTTTCATCCGCTTATCCGGGGCCAGGTCACGGGAGCAGCAGGCCAAGCAAAGCACTCCAGACGTCCCTCTCACCAGCAATGCTTTCCAGCTCCTCCTGGGGGACCCCAAGGCGTTCCCAGGCCAGATGAGATATGTAATCCCTCCAGCGTGTTCTACGTCTGCCCCGGGGCCTCCTACCAGCGGGACGTGCCCATAACACCTCTAACGGGAGGCGCCCAGGAGGCATCCTGATCAGATGCCTGAATCACCTCAACTGACCCCTTTCGACACGAAGGAGCAGCGGCTCTACTCCGAGCTCCCTCTGGATGTCTGACCTCCTTACCCTATCTCCAAGGCTGAGCCCAGCCACTCCACGGAGGAAACTCATTTCGGCCACTTGTATCTGCAATCTTGTTCTTTCAGTCACTACCCAGAGCTCATGACCATAGGTGAGGGTTGGGATGTAGATGGACCAGTAAATCGAAAGCTTCAACTTCTGGCTCAGCTCCCTCTTCACCATGACGATCCGGCGCAGCGCTTGCATCGCACCAAACCGCCAATCCATCTTACTCTTCATTCTACCCTCACTCGTGAACAAGACCCTGTGATATTTGAACTCCCTTGATTTTCATTCCAAATAAAATTTAATGTCCGTCCAATGTAAAAGCCCAACTTCTTTCTGACTTCATATTGATGTCCAGTGCCAGCTAGATTGTTATGCAAAAACAAAACTGCAAATAATGCAACATTTGTTCAGTGTTTCGTAATACTAATACCATGGGTTAGACGTCCATGTTCAAGTCTTCGGCTGTTCAAAACTGTTCATTTTAATGTCTGAATAACACTGTGCAAAAGCGAAATTGCCAATAATGCAACATATTTAAAAGCCTTGTGTTTTGTTGTTTTGTAAGTCTGTATGAATTTTCCTTGCTGTATTCCAAGCTAGGGATTTCCTTTGTGTCTGTAGGGCTGTCACACCAAATAAGCCTGTGTGAAACACTGTGATAATACAACATAGTCCCAATGGCCTCAAATAAGTACTTCCTAATTAACAGTGCCGTAGCTTGTTAGCGTTGCCAAAACTGGCCTAATCTGCATACCATATCAAATTACAAACGTTATAAAATATAAATAAACAACTGTCAAGGAAATAATTTGATCAGGTTTTGGATCTTGTCCACTTTTGTGTCAGGATCGGCTGCAAACTGACTTGGCAGAGATGGCTGCCATCTTGTTTTTACTTGGATGAGTGTATCAGTGCTTTTGCTACCACTAGATGGCACAAAAAAGTGTCCATTAACGAGGGCAATAAGTCTAAGTTAAGCAAAATGAAGAATAACGTGTAGCAAACTCAAAATGTCATCCCCTTATATGAGGAAGCAGTGTCGCAGAAGAGTACGGTAAATATGAGGCTAGCTAGGAAACTGTTAGCTTAGCATAAGATAGTCCTTCTTGGTTTCCCTTTGCATTTTACCATCACTGACCTGCCAGCGTGAGGTTGCTCTGCACCGTCCCCACACTGTTGCTGACATTCAGCGAGATATTCCCTGATAGGTTACTGAGCGTGACCTTCAGCGTGTGATTGGTCAGCCAGGGGTAGCTTCGCGAATCCAGGATGAGGAAGTCAGAGGTGTTGGCCACCAGCTGGCCAGACGGGTCCACGAAGGTGATGGTGGCAGGTGGGTTGGAGCGCACCATGGCGAAGAGGACCAGGGAGAGACCAGGGTCTGAGGTCTCAGTGTATTGTGCGCTCAGCCTGAGGATCTCTGGCTGAACTGGGAGGAGAGGAACGACATTATTCATTGTATCAACAGAAAACAGCTGGGTCCAGTTATAACCCTGAAACATTTCACAAAGACTCACACTGGACATTGAGTGAGACCGTGGCGTTGTAGCTCTCCCCTGTCCTGGGGTTTGACGCGACACACACCAGCTCCCTGTCCCACTTCCTGGCCCGCAAAGAGAAGGTGCTGTTGCGATGGGTTCTTGGTCTCATGACCTCAGAATCTTCATGCGACGGCATCACCAGGCGCCCCCGGCTGGGTGGAGGCTCTCTCTGCCGCTCCCCGTTCAGGTACCACGTTAGCAAGGGAGGGGCACGGGGATCCCAGCCGTCTGATTGGCAGTTGAACCAGTGTGTCTTGTTCTCCTGCAGCGTCACAGCCTTCCGGTGCCTTCCATCAATTTTGGGGGCGGGCTCAATTGCACCTGTAAGTACAGGATTAATGTGGATGTGATAGGACTGTGCGAGCAACATGCATTTTTATTTTCCCAAGAGTGTTTCGCCTAATCCCACCCCACTGTGCTTTGATTGGCTGGTACTTGTAACCATTAAAACAGATGCAGCACAATAACCTTGAGGTAATTTTTGGTTGAATTCCAATGAAGCAAGTGGAGCAGGTCATGTAGGTTACAGTTGCAGTGTGCCTTACCTGACCAGGATAAGGCCAGTGTGTGAAGGAACACGACAGCAGAGCCCGACGCCCACCTTCTCAGACACACACACTTCATACTGGCCCAATGGAGCACCGCGCACACACAACTACCTGCTTGGAAGAAGAAATAATGTAGATAATTACATGTCCGTGATGGGTTATGTGGATTAATATGAAGGGAGCCACCAGCAGAAATCTCAGAAATTAATATCTCAATACATAAAACCAAAACTATCTACATGGCTCAGATCCACTCGGGGTACATGATAGCGGTGGGGGAAAAATCGATACAGCATAGTATCGCGATATTTTGCATGGCGATATTGTATCAATACACGGATGCCAAGTATCGATCTTTTATTATATACATAATGAATTTTTGCAGATACACATTTTAATACAACTTTTGCTACTGGAATAATAAAGTCAGTTGCTTTTTCAGTCCACTAGATGGTGCTGAGGTCAGCAGAGGTCTCAGTCAGCAGCTTTTGGCAGGAAGTTCATCAAAACAAAGATTGAGACACCAGAGAAAGAAGTCAGAAATGTGCCGTCGGCGTTTAAATCAAGCGTCTGGACTTATTTTGTATTTTTTGAACACGCAAGGAAAGGAGGACTTGGATATGACACATGCGATTTGCAAACGGTGTCATATGAGAATAAAATGCTCCAGGAAAACCACAAACCTCTCACTCCACCACCCAGACATCGCGTTAGTTGCTAAGCTAAGCTAAGATAATGCTTAATATGCTCTGCCAAAAAATCAACCAAGACTGGACACACTTAGCTCGACAAAACTATCATCCCACTGTGAGAGAGGTGATAAAATAACACAGTCCATCACTGACTTGATGTGCAAAGATCGGGGTCCATAGATACAGTCGGCAATGACGGGAACGCCCACAAATGTCACATCCGGTTAGAGCCGAGGGGGAAAACAAACTGGTCTCTGCCATTAGCCACAATGCCGAAGAGTTGCTGTGTGCCCTTTTGCACTGCAAATAAACAAAAAAAATCACCAATTAAAGTTTTACATTTTACCAAATAATAAAACGGAACCACAAAGGAGGACAAAATGGCTTCAAGCTATCAGAAGAGAGGACGAGTTTGGCAGATTATGGGACCCAACAACAAAACATGTATGTCTGCAGTCAGCACTTCATTTCAGGTAAGTTTAATGTAATGTTAACCATTTCCAAACAATCGTAGACTATGTCAGGGGTATCAGGAATATTAGATTAATTGTTTAAACGCTAGTGAACTTTGTACTACATTTGTAATTTGTGTAGATTTCCTCGCAACACGTACAAAAGTACACATTCAGTACCTAAGTAGAAGTACAGATACTTGTGTACAAAAGTCTGGTAAAAGTAGAAGTACTGATTAAAGTTCTTTACTGAGTACGGTATATGTAAAAAAAAAAAAAAGAGCTGGCTCTGAAATGTACTCCAAGTATAAAATAAAATATAGCCCTCTGAAGGACATTTCTATTGCCTGTTTCTGTGCAAAACTAAAAGCTCTCTTCTGATAGCTTGAAGCCATTTTATCCTCCTTTGTGGTTCCGTTTTATTATTTGGTAAAATGTAAAACTTTAATTGGTGATTTTTTTGTTTATTTGCAGTGCAAAAGGGCACACAGCAACTCTTCGGCATTGTGGCTAATGGCAGAGACCGGTTTGTTTTCCCCCTCGACTCTAACCGGATGTGACGTTTGTGGGCGTTCCCGTCATTGCCGACTGTATCTATACAGTGCTGTTGAAACGAAGGCTTTGTTACATGCTAAAAACACTCCGTCAGCATGCGACTCCACCGGCACAGCCGCACCCAAGCTCTACAAAGAAGAGGGCATAAAGTTGAGGAATCTTTGAGTACAGCAGGAAGGGTGGTGTTAACCTGTGACGCCTTGACTTCAAGGTCAGTGGATTCATATGTGACTATACTGGCACATTATCTGACAGAGGATTGGAGACTGCTGTCTCACGTTCTCTAAACTAGAGCAGTGCACAAAAGTCGCACCGGAGCAAACACTGTAGACGTCCTACAAAATGCAGCACAAGAATGTAACAGACAACACTTCTAACATGGGTGTTGCCATTCAGTTAGCAGGATACCTGCATGTGAGGTGTTTGACTCACGTGTTTAATCTGCCCACAGTTCAGTTTGTCAGGTGTATGCAGCATTTCTGACAGGTTTTATGACGGTGTTGGTCAGTCTGTTTGCTTTGCATCACATTTTGCCGCAATAAAAATGATTGAAGTCGGAAGAACAGACTGAAAACTTTATCTTCTGAGGTAAAACTGATGTTTGCAAAGTTTTCCTTTGGGGAAATAATAAGCAGTTGGGAAAAAAGGTAATAAATCGCAATATATTGTATCGAAATACTCAGCATATCGCAATAATATCATATCGTGAGACCTCTGGTGATTCCCATCCCTAGAACATGAGGATTAAGGTTTTGGTTTCTAGTGAATTCACCCTTTAAAGACACATAGATTCTTGCAAGGTGCAGACCTAAAGAAGCACACAGAGCCACTGGAATGAAGCTTTCAATGCAATGACGACAAAGAACAGCACACAGGACATGTCACAAACAAACAATAATAATCCCTGCTGGTCCAGCTTTGATTTGCAGACCTACCCCATCACAACAAAACATTCACAGGCCTGCTTGGATCGATGGTGATTGTGCACACGGACACTGTACGGTGAGTGCAGGGAATGAGTAATGTCTGGTGCTTGCTTGCAATCTGGATCACGTGATATGTGTGAGCACCTCGGACGAAAGCAGGAACTGAGCCATCAAGGAAACACTCATAATCCCACACGTATGGAGACGACCAAGAACATTCCTGCGCACATGACAGAAGGTGTTACAGCTCTTCGCCTTCGGGTCGAGGATGCTGGGATTGCACTGACAATAAGAGCAAGGGGCTATACATTACACTGAAGGTCTACTCCACACACACTCCACTTTCTGAGGCTGCATGCAGGCATTTCAGTGCAGATGTGTGCAGTTAAATACACAAAATAATGCCCTTTACAACACACACACACTCACACATACACACACACACACACACACACAGTATTACCTCAGCCCTTTCTGCAGACGCTGTTGTGATTCAGCCTGCTGGAGCTCCATGGCAGCGGAGGAGGAGAGGAGGGAGAGTGAAGGATGGTGATAACAAGCGGAGAGATGAGAGGCAGCCCTCCCTGACTCAGTTGCTTTCCCATCTGCGTACACTCATACACTTACACACACATACACGTACACACACACACGGCTCTCTGCAGGGTACAGCAGCTCCAGTAGCAGCGTTCACTAGCTGGCAGGGGCTGGCAGGGCTGGCTGACGCAGGCAGTTATGCTGCCGCCACTCTGAGAAGGAGAGAGTGGGAAGGGAGGAGGGGATGAGGGAGAGAAAGAAAGGGAGCAGGCAGCTGAGGAGATGGAGAGAAAGACAGAGAGAGGAGAGAGTGAAGGCAGGGAGAAAGGGAAAGGAGCAGAGGATGCAGAGAGATAGAGAGAAGGGAGAGTGGGCACAGAGTCGTGAGGGAAGAAAAAAGAGCCAGTGTGGGAGAGGACAGGAGAGAAGAGGAGAGGAGAGGAGGATATAAAGGCTACAAGACAAGAGACAGAGCTCTGTCCAAAACATCAATCTTTAACGATCCATGACATGGACCTGTGGTGGATGGAGGAGCGCAAACTGTCAATTCAGAGGGATCAACACCTCTCTGTCTGTCATCCATCCATCCTGCCTGTCATCAGGCATGTTAAAGTAAACCCTGATACACAGACACAGACACTCTACATGGCTCGCTGTGCCTGAGCTCCATTACTTCAGACTGAAAAGCCTCTGCAGTGCAGCTGTACAGACCTGAGCAGCAGCATGCAGAGCACTGCAGCCAAAAGAAACAGGCTCATAGAAGAGGTATATGTCCTTTGCTAATGCCAAACTCCTTGTCTTGAGAGGCCACTACCTTTGAATAGTTGTTGTTTTATTGTTGGTTTTAGTATGATATATGTTGTATTTGTTGCATTTTAATGTGTTCTGATTGGCTGCTACCTTGGCCAGGTCTCTCTTGGAAAAGAGATTTTCAGTCTCAATGGGACTTTAATAGAATAAATAAGGAAATAGTGTCATTTTTTTCTCCCCTTCCCTCGTAACAAAAAAAAAAAAAAAAAAAAAAGTGATTGTTTTTGTTTGGGGTCTGCTGTTCCCCCCCGAGGAAACTCCCGTCCTAAAGTTCCTCTCTGCTTGGAAAACAGATTTTGATGAGAAGGCCTAAAGACAATGCATCGAGCAAAGAGTGGATATCCTTTTTCCTGTGACTTCAATCATTTGTGCAGCAAGGTCAACAGAAGGTTGGGGAATATCTAGGCTTCCTGACTGATGAAACGAGCTACATATTCAAGACATATTGCATCACTGGATGGAAACAGAGAAGATAACATTCCCCTGACAGGACTGGTTGGTGCGAGACACAAACAGGTGACTCCTGCTGCATATAGCAAAGGAAACTCACTCACCTTACACAATGATTCAATGGATGACAGTCTAAGTAGTTGCTTAAATAATGCACACACTGAGGAGCAAAGAGTCCCGCAAACATATAACATACACATTTAACAAATTTGATGTCCTCGTGAGACCCTGTGTCCTCATATGAGGACATTCTGCGTAACTTAGACCTGTTGTCCTCATTCATGGACGCTTCTTTGTGCCATCTAGTGGTAGTAAGAGCACAAGACACTAATCCATGTGAAAACAAGATGGCAGCCATCTCTGCCAAGTCAATCTGCAGCTGATCGTGACACAAAAGTGGACAAGGTCCAAAACCTGATCAGATTTTATGGTTGAAACTTGTTTATTTATGATTAGTTATACTTGTAGTTTGATATGGTGTAAAAATCTGACTAATTCTAGCAACAGTAGCAAGCTAAGACCTGTTAATTAGGAAGTAGGCTACTTGATTGAGGACATTGGACTTTGGAATAATCTTGTTTGAGGACATTGGGATTTAGGGGTCTCAGTAGGATACATATCTATGTGTAAAGGACAATTTCAATTTTTTAGCCACTGGTTTTCATTTATTTTTTGTACACTATTAAAAAAACTGCGGTGAGAGGAAATGTGAAAATCATTTGTGTCTCCAAAAGATTTAGAAGTACCTTCCGTCAGTTCTCTGTCAGACATGAGGGGAACTGTGTTGTGAAATAAAAAGCGTCACATTGTGACAGAACGAGATGACAAATCGGCTATGAGATATCAGCCGATATTAGCTTATTGCAAATATATTGATATTAGCGTATATGTCAGTCAATAAGTGACAAGATATTGCTGTACAGAAATGCTTGAGTAGGTTTGCGTAATTCAGAATATCCCCCCTATCATATAGTTTGTCCACTAGAGGGCACTGACAAGTTGATTTTTTTAACTGTAAAATGTTCCAGTCAGTATCTTTGTCACAAATCTCAGGGATCCCAGCCAACAATGTTTAAATTATGCTTTTAATAAATTAAAACATAATTTATATTAATTGTGAAATGCCGTTAGAATTTTATTTAATTCTTCTCAGTCTCACCAGCACAGTAAATGTATACATACATACATATATATATGTATATTCTCCTGAGACCCCAAAGTCCCAATGTCCTCAAACGAGACAGTCCTCAAACAAGTACCTCCTAATTAACAGGTCCTAGCTTGTTAGTGTTATTTAAATTGGTTTAATCTGTACACCATATCAAACTACAGATGTCATTAATCAAAAATCAAAAAGTTTAAACCATCAAATTTGATCAGGTTTTGTATCGTGTCCACTTTTGTGTCTGGATCGGCTGTAGACTTGGCAGAGATGGCTGCCATCTTGTCTTTACATGAACCATTGTATTTTGCTCTTACTACCACTAGATGGCACAGAGAAGTGTCCATGAACGAGGACAACAGGTCTCAGTGAAGCAGAATGTCCTCATATGAGGACACTGGGTCTCAGGAGGACATATCGATATGTAATTTTTTTTCTTTGCTATGCTGTGACAGCCAGCCATGCACCACTGTCTGTAATAATCATTAGCAAATTTAAGTATAGTCATAAATAAGCTTAACAAATTGCCTTTCTTGGCACTGCTGGTTCTTGTAGGCCTATTATGATGTACTTAAGTTCTGCGTGTAGTTTGTCCAAGTGGTGTTGCCGTACCTCAGCAGAAGCCCTTGCTAGACTCCTGTGGGTAGATTCAATGTCAAACACTGCACTACTTCATCACTTTCACTTTTTAGAATTTAAATATGAGTGATTTAGTGCCAGTCATTTCTGTCATTTCTGTAGACAGTTGTAGTTTTCATTTATTGTATACTGTATAGCTGTAATTGCCTATGATAAATAATATAATGGGAATTGAGTTTTCACATATTAATTTCTTTTTAGGGACCCCCACAAAGGGGTTGACTCAGGCTACAATGACAGAAGTCCTACTCTGTCCAGTGGTCATTTTGCAAATCACGTGCACTTAAAACGGCATCATCATTAGAGATTGAGCGATAAGTCGATTAATCAATTGGTTAAATGACAGGAAGTGAATGGGGAACCATTTTGTTTACATGTCTTCGTTCCAGCTTCTCAACTGTGAGAATGTGCTGCAATTCTTTGTCTCATGTGACAGTAAACGGAGGATGTTCGGGTGTTTGACTGTTGGACAAAAGGTTTCTGAAGATGTCTGATTGGGCTTTGAGAAATTGTGAGAATTTTCCAACATTTTATAGAGCAAAACAAATAAATAAAAAAATAAAAAAAACAACAGGCAGGTTAATCAATAACGAAAATAGCTGTGAAATGAGACATTATGTAAACTGTGATAGATTTCAGTCTGACATGAGTTAAATCAATTGCCGCCTGGAAGGTGGAAAAACAGGTGTAAAATGTTAAATCTGAAAATGCTTAGGAAAATAGACATTTAAAATAAAACATGCAAGAACACTGTTATTGTCCTTTATGGTCTGTTAGGTGATATTGTGAGACTATCTAACCTTTACAAACACACTATAAGCAATGCTTTATGATGAACCAGGCCTGCAGCAAGTAACACAAACACACACGCTATGACCTTTTTAAATTATTTCTTTATTTATATATATTTATTTATTCATCTCAGTTTGGTTGATATTCTTTTTAATCATTGTTGTTGCACTTTAGTATTTTTGTACTCAACAGAAATGAACATAAAAACAAAAATAAAGGACAAAATGAACCAGTAAAAAACAAAATGAACCTAAGAAACATGAGTAGAGCAGAGCTGGCTTGCTGAGCAAGGAGGTTGGGGTGGAGAGAAAAGAGGAGGAGATGGAAGAGTTAAGACCGAAAAAAAAAAAAAAAAGGTGGGGGAGAAGGGTCAGTCTGATCAGGCAGAAGATGTGTGTGAAGCAGCTCTCTCTCCTCCCCATTAACCTCTCAGTCATCTGCAGTGCTTTCCATTCACGCAGGCCGTCCCTTCCTGTGTGCCTCTGCTCTTTCCCTCCCCAACACAGATCTGAAACAACAGCTCTGGCCGCACTATGAGACAAGGTGGAGCCTCTGGTCTTAATTTTAGAGTTCCCATCCTGCTGTGGGACAAGAAACATGCAATGTCTTCCATTCCAGAGATTTCCTCTTTAATACCTTCCAAGTACTCCGCTCTCTCTCTTCCAGATCTCACTCTTGGCTCGATGTGAACAACGAAACAGGAGGGCAGATCTGAAAGAGGAGAGAGCTGGAGGGGAAACCAAGATGGCAACGAGTTTCTTCTGCCTAATGAGACTCAGTTTGGGAAGAGACAAAGTTAATTTCATGAATCCGTCCTGCTTCACTGGTAACATTTGTACACACTCTCGCTTGAGACATTTGATTTAACCTCTATCCCATCTGCCCTGAAGGGGAGCGAAGGGTGGTAAACAGGAAGTGACACGGTGCAAATGGAAAGCACAGGCGCTGCATGACACCATCTGCAGCTCTCCGATGTTCTGTATATAGCGTACGAAAAGTCAACCGTGCAGCCAGGTTTTTGTGAAATCTGGCCAGTATGAATACATACAAGTGGAGCTTTATTCTTTGTGCCACAGTCTTTTGCTGGCCCAATATAGACTCAGGGGTATTGTATATGGGAGGATAAATAGAGGTCAAACAATAAAATTAAATTGAAAAGAAAAAGGGGAGGTTCAATCTTCTGCTGTGGTCCCCAGTGTGCTGTAGCCTCCATCTGGCTGTGCTTGAGCTCCACTCAGCTCGGAGCACAGGCCGTGGTAGATATGTTTAAGGTGGGCACGCCATGCCCCGCTCTGGCCACAACTTTGTATTCCTCTGCTGTGAAAGTCCAACTCAAGCTATTCCTTCCCTTCCTATGGTCACCTCCTGAAATGTTTCCCTTTTATGGTTTGGAGGTGCATCCATGTGTGTCGAACTACAACGAGATCCACTGACTGTTCATGAAACGCAGCCGTCACCTCCTCCGATCTCTTGGGCAAAGCAAGGCCGAAACAAGATTGGTTGAAGATAACAAAAAGAGTGGGGAGAAGGGGGTGTCGGGTTATAGTAGTTGTAGTTTCCTCCTTGGTCGCCATAGTAACAAGGTTAGCCCGGGAGGAGGGGCCGTGTCCCTAAGGCGTTGTCCGATCAGAAGCCAATGCAGTAAAAGATGTCGGGAGGATCACAGCAGATAGGTAGGGCAGCGAGAAAGAAGTGGGTTTGTCCGTCTCCACACTTGTGATGTTCAGGATGATATGTCAGCTATATTACAAGTTATTCCCTCGTTTTCTGTCTCTGTCTTTATTTTGTTTTGTTTTTAATAGAGTGTCAAGTCTCTGTAGCACCCGAACCGACCCCAGACAAAGCCCAAAGCCTGACCCTGTATAGCCTGCCACAACTACCCCGTCAACAGAAAACAGGCCCAACATCAACAAGAATGACAGTCACAACATCGATTGAAATGATACTTTAAAAAGCAACACAAAATAATTACTCTCCTCTTATTCAAGTGTCATGATATAATAATATTAAAACACATAAGAACAATCTTTTTTAACGACACAGAGAGAGCACTGTCTCTCTTCTCTCTGTCCTCTTTTGGCTAGAAATCTCAAGATTCATAAAACAAAAAAAAAAGAAAAAAAAAAAAAAAAAAAGAAAAAAAAAAAAAAAGAAAAAACATTTTAAAGACATCCAAAAATACAAATGAGAAACAATACCAATATAAAAAAAAGCCTCCCCGATAACATCTAAAAACAAAAAAAGGTAACAAAAAAGAAAAAGGACTTGATACAGAAATTGCAATAGCGTTCTATACATGGCATCACTGTACAAGGAAAGGAGCAAATGTCTGGTAAAACTACCCACAATGCAATACACTGTCACTGACAGGGGAAAGGAGGAAGGAGGGTGGAGAGAAGGGGGAACCCAAGGTGGGGAAAGTGAGGGCTGGAGGAGGAAGAGGAGGAGGAGGGGGTTGAAGAGCAGAAAAACAGCATGACAGAGAGCGGGGAGCAGCGAGGAGGGGTGGAAACAGAGAAAGAGGAGAGGATAGCTTGAACCGAAAGTGCAGAATTACTTAAGTAATCAAAGAACAATGTTGTCTTCCTTGCAACACAGAACTGTTTTTCATTTAATAATAATAATAATATTCATTATAATAAAACCTCTTTTACAGAAAACAGTAATAACAATAAGAGTAACAATAATGACCGTAATGCCTACATGGACATTAGCTGTAAAAATGAATTTTAAAAGAAAATAAAAAAAAGAAATGAATGCCAGAACAAGAAAAAAAACAACAACACACACACACACACACACACACGCACGCACACACAATGAGAGAGCTGGTTTGTCCTGTGCGATGTCACTGAGCTCCATCTTTGGAGAGAACGCTTTTGTTGCCCAGTCGGAGCCTGACCCGAAACACCCGCCACCCGGATGAAAAGGGGCCGCGGCTGCCGAGACTTCAGCCCGCTCCGGAATGATCTGCTGCGTGACAGCGAGAGCAGACTGAACCTCACAGACACCTTTCCCCCTCCGCTCACCTCTTCTTCTCAGTCATGCACACACATACACACTCACACCTAATGTGAATACTTTGGGTTTGTGGCAGCAGTGTGTATGATGCATCTTTGTGTTATTGGACTCTATGTTCTTGAAACTACGACTGTATCAATGCGTTGGCCGACGAGGCACGTATGAAGTATGCCAACAGTTAATAGAAGACGACGGGTGAAAGGGGAGGATTGGGTCAGGGCGGGTTAGGTGGGCGTGAAGGGGGGGCAGGAGGTGAGGGGGGTGGAGTCAAAAGAGGGAGGAGTGGAACCCACGATGGGAGGTGAAAAGAGGAGACAACCTGCGGCGATGATTGCTGGATGTCTGCAGAAAATGCTGGCACTTTGACCCTTGAATCAAGAGGCCCCACCTGTGAACCCCCCCCACCCCCCCCCCACCCAACCCCTCTAATATCTACACCCACACTCCCCCTCTCTTGCGCAGACTGCCCTCCCAAGGACAGATGGAGACAGACAGATGGACGTAGAGTGCCCCCGTTTGGGCAGAGAACGGTGGTTTGGCGTGATGCTGCTCAACTCAAGTCAACACAACTCAGGATGGCTGATATGGACCACTGTACACAGGATACGACCCTTCCTAGAAGAGGACAGAGGAGAAGAAAAAAAAATCATATTGGGACTACTCTTACCTGTTCTCCTTTTTAAACACAAGATTTTTGATAAATTGTTCTACGTTAAAGACTAAGTAAAAAAATATCTTTTTAATTTGTGTTTCAAAAATGACAAAGAAAAGTTCACTGCAGGGTGTCTTTAAATTGAACAGTTGAACTGGACTGGACTGTTGACCTTTAAAAGGCCGCTCTACCTGTTTGTACATCTAAATATCAGTTTACTACTTGGCTTTTGAAATCAGCTTTTCAAAGCTGGATAATTCAGTGTGTCATATTTATACATAAATTCACACATGCACTGCAATCCTGAATTTATCTAACTTTACCCGAAGGAGTTGTACGTGAGAACGCAAATGTCCGAAATGGCTAGATCTGACCTTAAACATTAAACTGTCAGACCAAATTATAAACCTGCTACGTGACTGCAGTATAATCCACGCCACGTCCTGCCCTCTGCACACTCTTACCCAGGCACCACCTTTCACCTGAACTCAACAGAGAACTTCCAGTAGGTGAGAATGCTTCTGACAAAAACCACCTCCTGTGGTCTGCTTCATATGTGAAAGAGAAACTGACAATGTCTGCACCTGATTGTTTTCACTGTCCGAAGCTCATATAAGAAAGATTTGTTGACAAATTTGTTTTCATTTTGACATTTTTTTTTTTTTTTCCTCCATGTATGTCGATGCCGAATGGTCTGGACTGGGATTCAGTGATGTAAAACAAAACACGAATAAGTCAAAAGGAGGGAATAGTTTTCATAGACACTGTCACTGGTCAGATAGGAGTGAACATCAACACTATCTCCTCCATTACTGAGATTTTACGGCACTTATGACACAACGCTTTCCTGCTATTGACGAAATATTCCATGTTTTCACTGTTATAAGATAGGGGGCGCTGTTACACATCTTGTGAAATAGAACAGTACTGCTGTTTCCAAAAACAAATGAAGAGAAAGATCTGCTGGAAACCACAAGATGTTGTTTGCAAAGGAGATGCAGAGGCTTGTAAACTGCACGAAAACGCCAGCGCCGACAAAAACATATACTGGTGCGTAAGCCGTGGAGGTGTTGATGGGACTCAGACTCCGACAATTCCTATTTTGATCAACATTCTGAATCCAATTTGGACGAAGAAGCAAACGATTTTGGTGGGACGGAACAGGATCTGCGTGACTGACAGTGACACACCCACAAGACGACCACGTAAGAAGCCACGTATAAATGTTAAGTAAAACATAAAGGCAAGGTGAAAGAACTTACTATGTGGTTATTATATAAACTCCATAAAAATGAGTTACACAAAGAAATTGAAAGGGTGATGAGGAACCTGGTGGACAAATTTTGGCTGTTATCCTGCTCATTTAAAGAGGTGATACAGCTTAAGGCCACGCTGGACTAATAGATATGGAAAAACCTTGAATTTCTAATTATATATTTGGCAGTTAAATGTGATAAAAGATAACCAAGCCTTTACTCTGTGTGTGTGTGTTTGTACCTGTGCTAGACCCCAGCCTGCTCCATGCTGTACTGCAGGTCAGGGGGCTTGTAGCTGAGGAGCATGTCACTGGTGCAGGAGGAGGGGTAGCAGGCTGCCGCATGGAGTTCCCCTTCGACATCACACACTGCATAAGGAAAAAAACATCTTTACTGACATGGACAAACATGTATAAAGGTGACTTTTCAGGTAGATTAATGCCACGCTTCCTACTGACCTGACTCTTCCCGCTGGTGCAGCTGCTGGCTTCCTGTCAGTGACGTCTGGCTGAGGATGTCCGACATGCGAGCGGAGCTTAGTGCCTTCCCGGCCAACAGGCTCATCCCCGACATGGGCTCTGCCTGGTCCTGGACAGAAAGAGGAAAACAGTGTCAGGCTCAGAAAAAAAGGATGCAGAACGATTAGCAGCTATGATGAGTCAGAACTTTGCTTGGATGATCAGGTGTCAATACCCCCTCAAAAAACATCTAAATGAATATGACTTCTGGTGTCACTCAGTCATGCAAACGTTTGCTTCCTGCCTTCAGCTGTTATCCTTCTAAACGGGCTCTCTCCAACACTGCACTGGCAAGCAAGATGAGCTGATACATCCTGGTCTCCAAAATACACCCAGCCAATATTAACATGCTCACAAATGTGAGATTATTCATCCTTCTTGCCTGGTACCTCCTTATAGTTTACTGAAAAGCCCAGTTTAATTCATTTATTATAATGCTGCAGGCGTAACTATAGTTTAGTGAGTTCAGTAGAAACTAGTAGCAAAGTTTCGCTCACATAGGCATCGTCACAGGTCTGGATGGTGTGGTGGCGCTGTAGCTGTCCACGGGACCTATAGGCGTCACCCTGGGAACCTCGCGAATAGCCCACACCATTATGATCAGGCACCTCCATGGCCTGCCCTTGGGGCCTGCACTCCACATGCTCAGATTCTGACAGAAGAGATCAGGTCAGTACGGACACTTGTATACTGTGGAAAGTTTTAGATGAACTGCTCCGAGAGATGAAGGTAAACACGACAGACACTGGAATATAAATTCTGATAGGCAGTTTTAGAACAGCTGCGAAAACAAGTCTTACCTCTAGTTGCTGTAGCGCTCCTTATATAGCCAGCATGCCTGTGTGTAGGGGAGTTGTAGGGCGGGGTGCCTCCTCGGGGTGGCCCCAGAAGCTCATGACCTTCTCCCGCCTTGGCTAGCAGGCCCTCGTGTGGGTGGTGGTAACCAGCCGGCACCTCATCCTCCTCCATGCTCTCCGAGTGAGGCAAGCTGGGACAAGGCGCCTGGGCCGGGAGCTGCTGTGGCGGGACATCTGGGGGTCGAATCTGAAGGAGGTGGTGGTAGTGTTGGCCTCCGGAAGCACCCTGTGGTGCCTGTGGCTCCAAGCTCTCACCCTGGCTCAGCTGGCGGAGAAGCAGCATCTCTCCGTACTCTTGGGGTGCACCGCTGGGCGGTGTGGGAGTCGCCGAGCACGGCCGGGGACTCTGCCTCTTCAGCAGGGCAGCCAGGTCTTGGGGGGGCAGCCTGGGGTCGGCGTGGCCTGTTAAAGAGTGGCGGGGGGACAGGAGGCCCTGCAGGGTGGGAGTGACGTGATGTTGTGGGGGGCGGTAGTCCAAAGGAGTCGGGGAGAGCAGGGCCTGCTGTAGTGTAGAGGGGGTGCCATAGTTGCTGGTCCCAACTGCCCCGCTCTGGTAATCCTCCAGACCAGGGACTTTGAGGGAGGCGCCCTGCAGGTAGGGGCTGTAGGAGCCGACCACTCCGGAGGTGCCACGGGAGGCGGCAGCGGCGTCGCCAGAGAAGAGATGGGGATTGAACTGAGCCTGGTCATAGCCCGATGTGAAGCGGCCGAGGCTGCGACTGGATACAAGGAGGACATGCAAATGGTCATTAGCTTTTAGCTGTTGTCTGACATCAACGTGCACCCAATGCTCTTACACAGTGCAAACAGTGATGTGTTTGCTTTTAGCTTTCAACAATCTACAGAAGGCCTTTATTAAATCACCGCACACAGACAGCCTAGCAAACACATCAGCTCAAGTCCAGGTTCAAGTATTCACTGAGAGGTGTGAAGACATTTCCAAAGGACAGAATTTGGAACAGTGTGTATTTAAAGATTGTTACACATTCTCTCAGTGAAGGCAGTCCTGGTTAAAGGGGACCGTTCAGGGGGTCACAGGATGACTGATGTCCTATTTAAACTGACCTCTACATATACTTCCAAAACACTTAAATCCAAGCACTCACCCAGCTAAAGTGAGGTGGAGAATTTGTTGAGGATGTCATCTCAGCAAAGTCCATGAGGGATTTACATTAATTTTCATTACAGGTAAAACATAAAGTCCTCAAACTCTGTCATCTCACACATAAAATCTGGCCTGAGCCACAGTGCTACTGTCTGACGTTTCAAAATACATGGCAGAAATGTAAAACACAAACAAAACAGTGAGAAACACACAATGATAAAACATAAAAATACAACAAATAGCATGAGGGCGTCTGTTCAGGCTAGCGAGATCATGAGTGCAATAAAACTAAAATAAAATGGAAACAAATGGAAAAAGACACAGAAAGAGTCCGTTGGTATTGTTGGGAGGGTTTGGCTGCCGTCAGGGGACGTGGTGACAGGATGGGTGGGGTCACCTGTGCGTCTCAGCGTTGTCTGCACTCAGCTGCTTCCCGAGGACTCTGTGCCCAGGCGTGGACAAAAAGGCTGCCTGTCTCTGTGCTACGCCTCCCAGCTCCACTTCCTGAACCTGAATGGTCACCTGTGTAGACAGTCAAGGTCAATATTCATTACTGATCACAGTATCACCTTCAAAGAGAATTTAATTTTAACAAAAGCACCAGAGAGAGCATTTGATTGGCTCTTTGCAGTCACCTGCTGTTGCTGAGGTACACCCTGTGCCAACGGGACGGTGGGGCGAGCAGATGTTGCTTGTTGATTGGTTGGTATAGAGACTCGAGGCATGCCTGTGGGAGGCGGGCTGCCACTCTGGCCTTGATACAGCGCAGGAGTACCGTGCTGGTACTGTACTGGTGACGGACCTCCTAGGGAGCGGAGAGGAGTCATGAGAGCAAACACCGTGGCCAAAGTTTTACTGAGAGCAGACATCATCATACAGCGTATCTACAGGTATCAGACACTTAACTGTAATATTGTGAAAGGCCTTTTTAAGATCATTGTTAAAAAATAAATTAAGACTTTTGGACAAATCATTCTTTTCATATTCAAGCAACGCAGGTAAGTATAAAGGTAAAAAGTATATATGGTCCCATGCAGAGGTAGGTTTGATGTAGGAATATGGTTATAACATCAGAAATGTGGACTTTCATAAAACAAATGAAAAGATGTTTAAATACATTCATTCATTCATTTATTTTCAGTAAGCGCTTATAATGTTAGATGTTGCGGGGGGTCTGGAGCCTATCCCAGCTGACATTGGGTGAGAGGCAGGGTACACCTTGGACAGGTCACCAGACTATCACAGGGCTGACACATAGAGACAGACAACCATTCACACTCACATTCACACCTACGGACAATTTAGAGTCACCAGTTAACCTGCATGTCTTTGGACTGTGGGAGGAAGCTGGAGCACCTGGAGAAAACCCACGCTGACACGGGGAGAACATGCAAACTCCGCACAGAAGGGCTCCCCCACCCCAAGGTTCAAACCCACCACCTCGGGTTCTAACCAGGAACCCTCTGGCTGTGAGGCGACAATGCTAACCACTGCACCAGCAAGCCACCCATGTTGATGGCAATTAAAGGATAGTGCACCCAAAAATGAAAATTCAGCCATTATCTACTCACCCATATGCCGAGGGAGGCTCAGGTGAAGTTTTAGAGTCCTCACATCACTTGCAGAGATCCAAGGGGAGAGTAGGTAGCAACATAACTCCACCTAATGGAGGCTTACGGCGCCCCAGATTCAAACGTCCAAAAACACATAATTGAAACCACAAAATATCTCCATACTGCTCGTCCGTAGTGATCCAAGTGTCCTGAAGCCCCGACATACAAAGTTGTTTGGAAAAACGTCATTTGAATTCTATTTTTAGCCTCATTGTAGCCTGTAGCTCTAACTGCCTCTCTGTAAACCATGTTTTTCCAAACAACTTTTTATGTCGGGGCTTCAGGACACTTGGATCACTACGGACGAGCAGTATGGAGATATTCTGTTGTTTCAATTATGTGTTTTTGGACGTTTGAATCTGGGGCGCCGTCAGCCTACATTAGGTGGAGTTTTGTTGCTACCTCCTCTCCCCTTGGATCTCTGCAAGTGATGTGAGGACTCTAAAACTTCACCTGAGCCTCCCTCGGCATATGGGTGAGTAGATAATGGCTGAATTTTCATTTTTGGGTGCACTATCCCTTTAAGGCCTCACAGATTCAAATTTAGAATTTTTAGTTTTTAAGAAATTTAATAACATTCAAGACCCAACATTTAAAAAATTGAATTGAAGGCATTTTAAGACTTCAAAGACCTGCAGACCCAGATCATGCACATTTTCTTTCACCCACCAACATCGCTCTGGCATTAGAGGGAACAATTAAGTTTTCCTTAACAGAAAGTTGAACCTGAGCAAGTCCCAAGTTTTGCATAGATCAATTCATGAACCCTTGCTCAATTTTCTTTGTGAAGTTTCCATACTTCAATCTTGCTTGGATGGGTGGCAATTAAATTGCTGTAACTGCTTTTAAAGTTCATTGTTAGGCTTGGTTCTGACCGACATCCTACTTCATGATAACACTACAACGAGTGAATAAAATCAGTTGTTATCTCAACATAATCACAAGTTATTGTGTTCTTGATGGCCGACATGTTTACTCACCTGCTGCCCTCGGTCACACTTGAAAACACACTTTAACCGAGTCTGCATAAACTATGCCTTCTGGTAAATTATTCATAACACAATGTCAAGAATGAACGCACGTCAGATGTCAGTGTTAGTGTGCAGATAAAAAAGCCAGTGAGTAATTAAGAGCCTGAATAGCACCCCAGCTAGAGTATCCATTTCAAAAAACAAAAATGTAATAAGTCAACTGTCATGCAACCATTAATGATACACGAATGGCTAAAATGTGACTGGACGGTCAAAAACTGAGCTTTGAATTAACCAGGCGGTCACATATTTATAAATCTGTCAGAAGATCTTGATCAGTGCAAGATGGATCTATCTGTTTCTAGCCACCACATCTACATTAGTTGCAAGGCAAGAAACATTTAGCAGTAGCATTACTAACCATGCCCTTGAATTATGCCTGCAGAGCCAGGCGGAGGGCTCTGGTTGGGCTGTCTGAAGAGGTGGTTGCTGGGATGTGTTGGCGGAGGGCTGGAGGGCTGGATACGCAACCTGAGGGAGGACAGGACAGAGTAGGAGAGGAGAAGAGAGAGATACGACAATGATGTAACACTTCAGTCGATAGCACTGCACCACAGTATCAACTTCATTGTTCACCGTTCAATAGCTGATGAGTAATACGTGTGTGTGCGCACGCATGCCTGTGTGTGTGTGTGTGTGTGTATGTGTGTGTTCACCTCTGGAGCTGGTGGGTTAGGTGACTGGGCTGGCTCTCTCCATGGCCTAAAGACAGACCCTGCAGGTAAAGAGAAATTACATTTTACGCAAAGCTTCAGATGTGGTTGTGACTATGTGAGGCTGACTGGATGAGATGATATAAGTGCTGATGAAAAGTGCACGTGTCCCAAAGAAAGGAATCAGGTTGAGGACACAAATGAGGCCACGTCGCAGGATGTCCAAGCCTCAGGTGACCAAAATCAATAGCACCTTCTATGAAGCTTACATCGATACTTTATAGATAACCACACAGTTCATCATAATACATGCATAATGTAAGAATCGCCATTAGCTTTCACAGTGCTGTACACGCATGCTCACAGTGCTTTACAGGGTCAAGTAACGCAGCTTCACTGATCCTGCATAAAAGGTTAGAACCGTTATAAACACGGAGCGTTCTGTAACTATGATGCACAGAGAGAGTAGTTTTGGCTTGTGATAACATCTTTATGAGTCATTTGTCAGCTTCAAATACCTGGATTTGCTGGTGGAGGATTTGTTGCTCTTGCTGGTAGAGGATATGCTGTTGCTGGGTGTGCTCCAGGAATCGCTCATCCTGCTGGGCAGCGTACATTTTCTGGAGCTGCTCACACTCCTATTGGGAACAAAGACATGGTCCGCAAACGTTAAATCTGCATGCTAACAAAGGAAAGTCAGTTCATGTGAGGGCGATTTATTTGATTCAGAAATGTAGTCAATCCTTAAACAAAAAGTGATTCAACAACGACTGCAATTTGGCTTTTTCAATCTCACCAGGGATGGACGATTGTAACAAAATCTTCAGCATGTAATTCTTGTGTTGCCAGAATAAGAAAAGAGTATCAAGAGTAATTCATCAATTCATCAACAGCAAGAGGGAACATGTTACCCTGATACTAGGGATGGGACTCTAAACACTTTTATTGCAGATTACGATATAAAACACACAATAAGTTGATTGTTGTGAATTTTAAGCAACAGGATAATCATGAGTATCGGGTCCAGCAGCACCCAAAGAGTCAGGGATTGCCAACAACACTTGGCTGGAGCAAGTAAACTCTGAGTCAGGCAAGTGGAATACCTCTCGCAGTTATCTGATCAGGCAAATGACAAATAAATGTGATGTCTAATGTAACGTTATCTCAAAATGAACTGCAGACTGTACTGCTGAAGTTTGAGCTTTTCATGCTGAGCTGTGTGCACACAACGCAGCGATGAACAGCACTGATGAGAAAACTCTGACATACTGGACACTTCAGAAGTTAACTCTGGGGTCAACGACGTCATCTACAAGTGAAGTTACTAACGCTAAATATTAGGGGTGTAACGGTACACAAAAATCTCGGTTCGGTACGTACCTCGGTACACAAGTCACGGTTCGTTTTTTTTCGGTACAGTAATGAAAAAAATAGACAACTATTAAATATCTTTTACTTATTGGTAACCTTATTAAAACACACCACCACAGCAGTTAACTCTTTTTACACAATTTTTGAATGAAACAAATATATATAAAATCCTGCTTTTTCACATTGTTTGAATGAAAAATATAAATATACATTTCTGCTTTAACAGTTTTACTCAATTAAAATAAAAAGTATAGTGCAGCTGGTCAGCTTTAAAGCCTGCTCAGATTCAGTTTTACTAGGAACTTACTTAGCTTTCCCACTTTGTTAAAGTGCAGGAAACAAAACATGCTTATATCTAAAGTGCAGCTTAAACAACACTCCAATGGCGTTGGTTATTTAGCGCGATGGTCAGGGAAACGCTCTTTCTTTTTAAACGACGACGATATCGTCGTTTGCACCAGATTGCTTTTTCTAGTCGTGCCGGTTAACGTTCAAACTCGGGTGGTGTCGCTTTAGATGCGTTAGCATGTTAGACGTGTTTCCGAGTACATACCCGACCGCTGTTCTGCAGTGTCGGCACACTGCTTTTGTCTTGTCCACTTGTTTATTGCCATCTTCGTATTTTACCCTGAAACCAAAGTGTTCCCAAATGGAGGACTTAAGGTTTGCGGGTGGGTCTTCAGGTTCGTCAGGCTCACTTGCCATGTTGTCAAAATGCGAGAATGCGCTGCACAAAGTGAAAGATTTACGGTCGGACTCGGTCCGTCACTCAATTATGTCCGTCGGGGAACTAGATATTTTAAATGGTTCGGCTCGCAAAAACGGAATTAAAATAAAATAAAATAAAATAATGTCCTGCGCCCAATAATTCGGTACAGGGTCGTGCCGAACCGAAAGTCGCGTACCGAACGGTTCGACACAAATACACGTACCGTTACGGCCCTACTAAATATCTCTAAACGCTGCATGCAGCACTTAATTTTTTTTTTGCCCAAAAGCTAACGTTAGATGTCGTGCCGTTCCAACAAGGGCTCCGGTGTGATTGTGTTTCTTTCAAACAGTGATTAGTTAGATTTTTTTTTTTATTTTGAAAACCAGTATTGATGTTGTTAGCTGTTCCCACTGTGTGTCCATGGTGAGTCTTGACAAATCTGAGGGTGACTTCCTGACTTGTTGACCAATCTGAGGTTGTGTTTCTCACTGTGTGGCAGCCAACAATAAAAGAGACTCTGCAAAAACAGGCTGCAAATGCACCGACCTCAAAACCTCACTTGAGCATTGACAGATTTCATATCGGAAGATAAGATGCCGCTTATAATAAATAATAAGCCTGGCTTTAAAAGATTGTTTGTTGATTATCAGGATGATTGATTATCAGGATACCTAAAACTGCAATTATTTTGACCAGGATATATCGTGATATGAGATTTTCATATCGCCCTGAGCCTCCTTCATACATTATATGTTACAATATTTCTGAGAAATCACTATCTTGCTTGCAATTTCAACTGCAGCGGCTCTTAGCACTAACCATCATATTTAAACAGTTTCTATGTGGGGCGCCGGTGGCCTAGTGGTAGAGCAGGCGCCCCATGTACAAGGCTGTTGCCGCAGCGGCCCGGGTTCGACTCCAGCCTGTGGCCCTTTGCTGCATGTCACTCCCCCTCTCTCTCCCCCCTTCACGCTTGTCTGTCCTATCCATTAAAGGCAAAAAAGCCCCAAAAAATATCTTAAAAAAAAAAAAAAGTTTCTATGCAAACTGTACTTTGTGATCAATTAGCTCATGGTGTTTAGTGTTCAGAGGCAACGCTTTCATCTATGTTACATCTCCCACTGGAAGTTTAACACCATGTGGCATCATCTAGCTCACTGATGTCCTGAAGCTGGTCGAATAGCATGAACACGGTGCACTCATACAATTAAGCTAACACTGTGGTTAATTAACTACATGTTAACAACGTGTAGTTAATAAAACTAATTGTGCAACAACTAAAAGCCCTTATTTTCACACAGTGCAAGAACAAACCAATTTCCTGCTTCATGCAAGTGAGATGTTGGAACCTAATGGCCCTGAGCACTTTGTGAAGAGCAAACTCACGACAACAACGGGCTTGTATGGCCACATACAACACGTATGATGCACTCTGAGGTCGTTTAATCTGCACTTGTTTCCTTCCAGTTTTAAAATCTGCACACTCTCAGTAGCAAAAACTTCAATAAACATGAGTCTAGGCCATGTGTGTGTTAACCTCCTCTCTACCCACATTAACCCTCTTAACACTCCAATGATGACAACCCCAGCACGTCAGAGCATGCCTAAGATGAAGCACCCACTGTGAACATGATGATTATCTTCCCTACCGACGCCTCCTACTGGGTGAGGTAATCCCAGTGCAGTGTCACTGTGAATGATGTGATGTCTCAAGAACCAGCTTGAGGTTTTCTCAGGTCAAAGACTCAGCATGAGATGACCTCAGGAAATACTGTATGTCAAGATTACAGTGAGTCTAAACTGTGTCGGTGAAAATGCTCCGATTGGTTCACCTAGTTTACACTTTGAATGTCAATAACTAAAAGCAAAAAAGCAGGATATAGATTAGCGAAGCATTATCTGCAGTAAGTGCTCACATGAAACGACCTGGCTTTCATTCCTGTCATAATGATCCCTCAACACTTTCAATTTGATAATTTTTACATGATCATTTGTGAATATACTCTATGGCACAATGTCTCAAACTATCTTACAGTTTTCCTTATATGCTGACACCTAAAGATAAGATGTTTTCATGTTATTACTGTATTGACATGTATATTTGTCGACTGAAACACGAGTAGAATTCTTCCATTTGTCACTTTCCCCTGTTGGCCACAGTTACGGTCAATACTTTCCAAAGCTAAGTCCCTGCTCTGCCAGTTCTGCTGCTCCCATCCTCAGATCTGACCATCATATCATGTCCAATTTTGCTACTTTAAATCCAGTTGATTCCTCTTGTAGCATTGCTGGTCAATGAGTAAACGTCCCTCCTGTTGTGAACCTGTTTCACCTCTCACTCTGTTAACCCCTGCTCTAATCTTAGCATACCATCACCGTGCCACTCACAGGATAAGACTTTATCCCTGATGCTGGGACATCAGACGCTCCTAAAGACCTGATTTAAACTCCATGACTCCAAACACGGTTAGTCAGAGATGATGAATAGCACTAAAGCTGTGTTTCCACCAAACAATTGTGGTATAGTACCATCAGGACCTGTACCTAAACCCTAGATCTGTTTTGCATTTCCACTGCAGACATGTAGCAACTACTATCAATGAAAAAAGCTGCTAAGAGGCTGAGGTGGCTCGTAACTGTGACTCGTTCAATAAAATCCACGCTTAAGTCCAAAGACGCGTTTTATGGTGGTTTATTAAACAAATGACTGAATGACTAAAGCAAAATGAGATGAAGCAAAATATCACGTGATGTGTTTAGGATCAACAGAAAATATCAGAGCCCTCTTTGTCTAAGAAGTCGCCCAGCCAGTGAATGAACAGGTAAAATAATGTGACTCCACACCCCTGTGCCAATTACAGCTACCGGAAGTGAAAGTGACCAAAAGAACAAGTGTGTAGCCTACATAAATAATAACTAAACAGAGGTAAAATACATATTCTGGCTCTTAAGGCCCTGACACACCAAGCCGACGATCGGGCGTCGACCAAAGTCGGGCCGTCGGTGAGGCTTATGCATTCTCACGTCAACACTGTAATTCTAGGAATAAGCTGACAAACTAAAAAAAGAACCACAAAATGATTCTGGTTATTTGAAAGCCATCACACAGGTCTAGTGAGTGACTGCTCTTATACCGACTGCTGCATCACTGAATCTACCTCAGCTTATAAAGCAGACTTGCAGTGCCAATAAACTTTTATTTGTATTCCCAAGACTCCAAATTGCATCAGACTAGCAGCAATGTATCACTATTTCTGCACTTTCTGCCCCGGGAGCCAAATGTGTTGCATCACAGTGTGCAGTCCTCTTTCTGTGAGCAGCTGAAAAGGCAGGGTGGTAGGGGGGTGGGGGGAATTTCTGAAATTTCAGCACCTGGTAAAGTAATTGTTGAGTCATTGGTATTGATCAGTAACCATATCGACCCTCTGCAGAAATGTTGCCTTATTTTCTCCTAAAAAAAATGAATCCAATATATCTTTCCATAAAGCTAAGCAAGCAAGAAAAGAGCAGATGATATCTTGATATTAAAAAGAGTGATGTACCTGTTTGAGTTGCTTAATGAGGCTGCTGTTCTCTAGATGAGCCTTGAAGGCTTGGATGGTGGCGGCGCCATCAGAAAACCGTCTGACAGGGGAGAAGCGCTCCATGGGGAGATGAAGGGTGTTACAGTCCTTATAGCTGGATCTGAGAAGGGGACCACAGGGAGCAGACACAAACATGCGTGTACACAAATACACACACACCCACACACAAAGACACAGCATGACAGATAACAGACACATTGACACACACACACACACACACACACACACACACACACACACGTGTTCATTCATACAGACACAGAAACAAGACACATGAGAAGCTTGAGCTCTTCAATCCTGTGCAAAATACGTTAAAGTTAAACATCTGACTGTGATTTACTGAGTGTAGAAAACATTAGGACCCCCATATTCACAAAACTGATATGTCAAACGGATCTAGCAGCGATCATTTATATGATTCCATCTGTCCTGTCAATCATGACAGAAGAGAGGTTATGGAGGGAGTTTTAACTTTGAAGAGGAACTGTGCAAAATTGGCTACAGCTGGTCCTAATATTTTTAAGAGCTGCAGAGTGACTTCAATTGCTATCATTTAAACCTTTGTACTTATTAACAGCTGAAGTCAAAGAGACAAAATCTTTTAGGATAATAACTGCCACAGCTGATCATCAGCTACAACATAAGCTCCGTTATATACATACCATTGGTAATGAAAGGTCATCTAAGGTCAACACTGCCGATATGGAATTTGAGAAAATAAACTACTTTTCGTTACACAGTCAAGAGCACATGAACAACTATGAGTTAGCATGCAGATGGCCAGCAGATCCCAACATCTGCTCGCCATGAAGTATTCCATTAAAAAGATGCAGCTTCTATCTTTCATATCCACTGAAGTTCACCAAAGCATGATTCTTTCTTTAACAGGCACAAACTTCCTCATGTGAAGCCATATTTTAGACACCAGGTTCTCCCTACCACTGCATCCAAATACAAAACTGCACCTTGTGTCTCAAAAGACTTTCTGAACTGAGTTGGAGAGAAATGATTCTCATGGGAGACAACATCTAGAACTGGATGACACCAAGACACAAAAATATGGCCGCTATTTGAGAAAGAATACACAGAGGTAATGATGTAGCTTTGGGGGTTGCTCATATGGGACCAATCTGCTAATTCTGAACCGCTCACATACCTGCTCTTTCCACGTTTATGGGGGAGAAAAAATTACTTTGAATTGAGGTTTACTGTTGATGTGGAGATATGTCTGTCCTGTGCCGCACCCTCCACCTCAAACACCACTACTGAAAAATACCCTTCCTCTTTGGAAGGTGTACAACTTTTGCTTGGTGAGAGTACATCCTCACCCATGTGTGTGTGAGATGAGCTTTGTGTGCAAGTGAGTGTGTGTGTGTGTGTGTGTGTGTGTGTGTGTGTGTGTGTGTGTGTGAGAGAGAGAGAGAAAAAGAGTTCGGCTCAATATGCCCCTCATTTAAAGTGAGTCTGTGTTTGTGTGTGTGTGTGTTTGTGCATATACAGCTCGGAGCGGGCGTGTCCCCTCACCGGGTGTGTGTGTCGGGGGCCCAGCCCCCCCTCTGGCGGGGGCCCTGGGGCCGCTGTGACTCTGCCGAGGGCTCGCCATGCGATGTGCTCATGAGCGCGTGCGTCGTGTGCCGCTTGGAGCGGTTCGCCAGGTACCTGGGCCGCAGGGAGGGGGAAGGAACGGGGGTGAGGGTGGGAGACAGGAAGCAGCGCTGGTCAGCTCTCTGTCCTCATTGGCTAATGGAGACGGGGGGAAAGGCCCGCCCCTTCCCACCTCTGCCAATGGGTGCCATCATTCATATCATCTTAGCCAATCAGAAAAACATAAAATAAAATTACACCATGGATGGATGTTATAGCTCATGGGTATCCCACAACCCCCCAGCTTCCAATTTAAGGAAAGAACTGGATGCCTTTGTCTTTTCATCATTGATTTTTGCAAGCTTCAGAGTTAGCAAAGCTGTGTGAGAAAGAGTGAGAAAGTCTGGAGAACAATTTGGCACTTACTGAAATGGAAGAGATAAAGAAGGTCTTGGCCAAAGAGTTTGAAAGATAGGAGGGCTGGCTTTGGTGGCAGATTCAGTTTGGAACTGTGGCATAAGGCACTTGCGCGATGGAGAAAGGAGGAGAGATGGGGTAAGCACCACAGCAGAGTGGCCACCTCCCGTGGGGAAAAAAGCAGAGCAGCCTAGAGGCACTCACTCCCAGCAACCCAGGACACCAGCGAAGTCTACAGAAGGTGCTGTGTGAAGAGGACCAACTGGGAAACCCTAACCTGGACTTCTAAAGCCAACATTACACCTCCATGTTCCCAACCTGTGCCCATCCCTACCCAAGGCCTGATCTCAGCTTCCTCTACATAAAAGCTCTGATTACATGTCTATTAACCTCCACTGTGTGCTTCTTATGTGTTGAGTAAGTTCAGTGTGTGTTGCTTGTTTTGTATTCAAAACGTTAGCTGGATTCAACACATCCTTCCTTTTACTACAAGAAATGCATGTCACTAGCCTGATATGCATGGAGGCCTGATTTTACTACAGCTACTGTCATTTTGATCAGCTAATATTACAAACTGTTCATAAAACTGATGCTTTGAGTAAATTACTGACATTACTAAGCTATTAAGCTAGCCGAATTCCCACTTCAACGTTCATACAGAACCCACCGACCTGTTGTCACAGGTTACAGGCCCTCCAGAGTATCCAGTTTAGACAGCACCTCTGTACAGTATACCCCTTCACCAAAAACTGTCATCGTGGGTTACCTCTGTACTGCCTCTTGGTCTGGCTCTCCATCTGAACCCTCCTCGTCCACCGGAGCTACTGCAGGGATAGGGTGCTAAGAGAGGCAAAGAGTTTACCAGTCAACACTCCTACAGTTTAAACAAGGAGAGAATATACAAACTGCACGCACACAGAAAAAAAAGATCCTCACCGGGTTGGCAACAAGTGGCGAGGGCCCCCGGGGCCTCTTGAGGAGTTGAGCATGTAGTTGAATGTTAGCCCCGCCGTCGGAAGCTCTTCGACCGAGAGGCCCCATGCCGTTGAGCAGCTGCAGGGTAGGTGGCTGCAGCAACGACTGCTCCTGGAGGATCAGCAGACACAAGAAGTCAGACCGGTTCATACTTAGATCGTCTACGTGCAGGTTTCTGCGAAGTAACTGATGATTTCCAGAAGTGATGTCAACTAAATGACGACAAGTTGTGTAACACAAGTGACTGTACCTTGTACTCCAGCTGCTGTGTGGGCTGCAGGCTCTGTGTGGGCATGAGAGTGTGCATTTGGCCCATAGTGGGGGCCAGTGGGGGGAAGGGGGGCTGGGGCACTGCACCACGAGGGAACCCTGGCGGCAATTTCTGAAGGTCTTCCGGCATCTCTGTCCTGTGGTGGAGAAGAAAGAACAACAGGAGGGCATTAGTGGCTATGTTTATGTGCTAGAAACTAGAAATACGTACAGTTTGTTTTAGCTTGTTTGTGATAATTTGCTATTGCCGAGCTAGCACGCTGTGCTTGTGTAAAAATGCTGCGGATGAGAGAGTGCAGCCAGAGCAGACTGAAATATTGCTTTTCTGCAAGTTTACATGTTTGTGCTTTATGAACAGCGGTGTTCTGATAAAGGACTGGCTTTTTACTTACAAAGGTTTTATTTCACTTATGGTAATGAGCGTAGCTGGAGGAGCTCCGCTGGAGAGCAGAGGAGAGGTGGCAGCATTATAATAAATTTGAGTTACACCAAAATGTTCAAAAGTACCAATAAAAGTACTGGTGACGTTGAAGCTTATTAATAATACTGTCTTTAAAAATGTAGCTGAGGGTTATAAGTTGCGCCTATATTAATGTAGGTAATATAATAATAACAAGGAGGCTGCACTGTCTGAACCAAGTTGGAAAAACAGCAGCACATTAAAGATTCACTCTTTTCATTTTACCTGTCACATTAAAGACCAAGACATAACTTAACCACTGCACCACTTCAAATGCATGTAATTTCAAGCACATTTCTCTTTTTGCATTCACTGATGGACCAAATAATTCCCTTATACAGAAATCTGTCTGTAGACTGAGCTCTTGCACCCATGAGATTGAAGAGTTGTGTTTTACCTTTGGTCTGGTACTCCCACAGTGTGCCGCCTCATCGAAAGATAGCGAGCCATGGCCTCAGGAGATGGTTCCTCCCCTTCATCACTGTCCAGTGCCATGCTGCCATCCGGCTAAACAATAAATACACAAACACACATATCTGGTCATTAGTAATGCCCTTTGGTAGTGTGTGTGTGTGTGTGTGTTGCATGCTTGTGTACATGTGTAGCAAAGTATCAACAAAAATGTATTTCAATACTAATATACATTTTTCAGAGTTCAAGTCTTCTATTAAAATCCCTGCTGCAATGCAGTAATCTGACGCATTCTTGTGTTTCACAGCATTTGTGAGTCAGCTTTGAGGCTGTGTGTGTTCTGTTTGAATGTGGCTGCATGTATGCGTGATTGTGTGTCTGATCATAGTCTGTGAGATGGATCCCAGGCAACACTAACAGTAGTGAGCTGTTAACTGTAGTCAGCCATAAAAAACTGGTAAGCCAGTGATTACAAGATGCAAATCATTAAAAATATGAAGACAGGCTGCTGTTGTGTTGACTGATGCACGCTACAAAGGAGTGGTGCATCAATTGCCTGCTGGGTTAAAGGACAACTTTTTTTTTTTTTCACCAGTTAAACTCTGCGAGTAAGAGGTGGTTAAAGTTAGATTTCAACTCCATTAACAAAAGTTGTGCCTAGTCCTAGCTTGCTTATCAAGCATGATGACCCTTTCTGCTGGCCAGGCATTGCTAGGGTGATGCAACCGTGTCGACGGCATCGTTGACTCACCTCAACTATCTGGTTCTCTGGGTTGATGAGCTGGACATGGGGAACGGTCATGCTAACAGGATTACCCTGTGGATCCGTCTGCCGGGCATGTAACACACACACAGACACACACACACACACACACACACACACACACACACAGGTCGTGTGAGGATTATACTAATTTTCTAGCAATCTCATTACTGCAGTGGGATTGGCAGATGTGGGTTAAAGCAATCAATTCCACTCAGCAGACAAACACATTGACTATTGTAAGTCAGAGTGATGAAACCATCATGAAAAAGAAAACAGTTTAAGGCACTTTTCAACAAAACCACTCTTCAAACTCTCATATTTAGCCGCTCCTTCTACGACAATAAAGAAGCTCTTGATATGACGACATATCCACAAAGACTTAATTTCTATATATATAACCAAGTAATTGTATAGACAGATACACATAGCTATCTAGAGTTCAACTGAACTGCCCTCAAGCGTCTATAATTACTTACAATATTCATATGTTGTTTATATCTTTAATGGCCAAAATCAAAAAAGAAAGGGATGACAGCTTCTTCTGTAATCGATTGTGTTAAACGGGCAGTTAATATCACTTCATATTGATCATCGGCCACTAAATCGCACTGAATCGAAGTCGTATCGTTGCAGACTTTGTAGTATCAGCAAATATCATATTGTTGTCCGGAAATCGATACAACATTGTATCGTGATGAAACTGGTGATTTACACCCCTAATACCAACATCAGCGGACAAAGAATTACCTGAACGGCGTTAAGGGGATAACTAATAGAGCGAGGCGTGGGCGGGGCAACACGCAGGGTCTTGTGTTTCTTGAGGCGGTCGGCCAGCAAACTGTAGATGGCACTGTAGTGATCGTATGCATCTGTTTGTAGGGACTGGAGAAGAAGAGGTGAGATAAATGTAAGTAAGTTAGTACTGCTGAGATTACTTAACAGAAGACATCGCTGAGACTAGATTAGTCTAAGTTGGCTACGTATTTGTGTCCAACCTGAAGGGTGCGTTCTCGGTCCAGGCCCATCTCACACATGGCTATCAGCACCTGCTCGTTGATGAGCTCCGTCTCTCTCTCCGTCTTCACCTGCTCACACTCTGCTATCAACTGGAGAGGACATACGATGAGGGGGGATCAGTGTCACATGTCAAGCTTACATAGCCTTTCCTTTCACAGTTTGGATCACCTACACCCCATAGGTGCTGGTAGCCACTGGCATCTCTGCAATTGTGGCACACACTAAGGCTGTCAAAGAGGACACTGAAGTCATCAAATTCTACTGATAGTTGCAAAAAGATATAAAATAGACAGCATGGGAGGAACACAATTAAACCACACCAAGGTGGACAACTGGGCAGAAATTATTTGGGTAAATTTCTTTGGGTAAATAATCATTTCTAGAGGGGTCTCACCCTGTCGAAGTCTGGGTCTGGATCTCCTAGTCTCATCCACTTGTTCTTACAGATCTGCTCCATGGTCAACCTTCTGCTGGGCTCCAGCACTAACATGTGTCTGATCAAGTACTCACAGTCTGCAATAACACACACACAAACACACAAGAGATGACACCACTCGCAACATTATAAATCAAAGCAATGTGACTGTTGGGAAAACATGCAGCGGTACAGTAAAAATGCCAGCGAGCATTTACTAGCTCAAATAATTTGTATTATTCATTGAGAGCATTATTACATGTTTTATGTTTTACAATACTTTTTTTATGTTAAGGAACTCCTGAAGCTTCAATTGTGTCTCCTAGTTGTCTTAATGTCAGAAATGAGTATCTCACATGACAAAGAAAAACACAATTTCAATCAAATGTATCCAACATAAATTCTTGCTGACAAAAGCCACTACTGAGGGTGCCCTGTGGAGCTTTTGACTACTAGGAGTGCTATGGAGCAATGTTTCTGTGAGGGGATCCTTGTTTTGTTTGTGTGCACCATAGACTAAAAAACAATGGACTGTGATGTCGCCCATTGGTTTGTGGACTCCTGTTTTGAAGCCTTGGCTGAAACCAAATGTCCTGACATCACATGTAGAGTCGCTGACTATGCAGGCGCGTTCACAGGAAGTCTGGGAGTGCTTAAGGCTGTCCAAATCCGCAATTCAACAAGTCCACAAAGGGCCTTAAGTGGACTTTCTGCAGACTTCCACAGAGTCCGCTTGGGGTGCAGACTTCAGCAGATGTCACTGATTTTATTGCCCATTACAATAAGGACGTGACGTGATAGGTTTTTTTTTTTGTTTTTCCAGCAGCCGACTAAAAACAAAACTGACGTGTATGTAAAACAGTTGCTGTAGCTTATTGAAACTATACTTGAATCGGTAGGGCAGAAATAATATTTAACAACATCATGATACAGAAATATGTAGAAATATTGGCTGCAGGGGGAAATTCAAGCACACTGTATTATTGTTGCCTACCCTATAGGCTGCGCAGTGTAATGTCAAATATATAGGCTAGATAAGTGGCAGACAAACAACAAAAGAAGATCTTCTGATGGACCTAATGGGCCTGCATGATTTATTTAGGCATAGGTTGGTCCTTATTCACAGACAACTCTGTATCTGAATGTCTGCAGTCTGTATGTCATGCAGGAATTTATTTAGTCCACTCACAAAACAGCTCTATACATGGGATTTTTTCTTATTATCTGCATATAACAGCAGCTACAATGATTGTAATAGTCGCTCAAGCGTTTCCATGGCAACGAGTAAAAACATTCGAGGGCTATCTATGCAGATTTTACGTGATGACGGTGAACTCGTCACAGTACGTACAGTCTGCAAGTCCAGAGGATGGACATTTGGATTCGGCCCTTGAGTTTGGCATATTGGCCCTCCATCTTGTTTTTTGGAGTCAGAAGTGACTATATTTGGACGAAAGGGTGGAGCTATGGGGGAGTGAGCTGAGAATTTGACTTACAGGCTGTGGTGAGCCTGTCACTCAAAGCATCCTTGCCCTTAATTAGGTATAATTTCAGGCCTTTATAATATGTAAAAGGGTGAGTTATGTAAAAATTCAACCCCTGTACAGTCGTCATGTAAGTTGAAATTAGTTGTAGAGACAAATACCTTTTTGTACCAGGCTGTAAACATGTTTATTTCTGCTGTAAAGTTGGGCATTTTAACATGGGGGTCTCAGGGGATTGACTCAGTTCCGTACCCAACCTCAAGTGGCCATTAGAGGAACTGCCGTTTAATGACACTTCCGCTTTGGCTCCATTTTTCAGCTCTGGTGGTTGCAGCTTGGTGTGCAAACACACACGAGTGGGACAATTCACATCCTGCCATCTGTGTTACACTATTCCTCTGATCAACAGTCTGTGGCTGAAATGCACCAGCTAACATAATGATGCACTTGAAAAGGCAGTGACGAAGACTGCTAGCATGTGGATATAAATACTGAACAGTGCATTGCAAGAAAATGTTCTATGGGAGAGGAAATGCACACAACATGTCCATTGGACCTCAAGGATACATACAGTGTGTTTGAAGAGACACACTAACAACATAACTTTTGTTTGTTGACAAGAAAAGTCCACCGGGCGCCCTTAATGGCAACCTGTCAAGGTAACAGTGGTGCTTGACACTACAAAAATTGACTTTGGTGAAGTATCACTTTGTAATTCGCTTGGGCCTCGAGCTAATGACATCTTTCGCTGATGAAGGCATGGTCTGGAGGAGGAAGTAAAGGGACAAGGGAAAGAGTAAGAGTTGACTAGAGTCCTACCTGTGGACATGAAGAAGGGGATGCGGAACTTGCCACTGAGGACACGTGCCCGCAAATTTTGTAGAGTGCTGCCGTCGAAAGGCAAGGCGCCGCACACCAATACATATAACACCACACCTAAGCTCTGTAGAGAGAAAAGGCAGCGGGAAACAAACCATGAGTGCATCATTTTTAAACAGGAACTTTAACAAACAATTCTTTTAAACATTAATAAATCTAGAGCGCTACAGGATACTGAAGAAGGTGGATATTTTATTTTAGGAAAAACATCTTTCAGGGCCTCATTCATTCAGGATCCTTTTTTTTGTCTTCAAGCCATGTAGCTACACCCTCTACTGCAGCCTAATGGCGCCTTATGCATACCTAACAGTCTACTCACCCATATATCTACTTTAGGTCCGTCATACTCCTTGCCCTCAAAGAGTTCTGGTGCGGCATAGGGAGGGCTGCCGCACCATGTCTTCAACAGCTGTCCTCGAGAAAACAGGTTACTGAAGCCAAAATCTGACAGGGAGGAGAGGAGAGGTTCACTCAATCTTATCACTTTACTTGACAAAGTAAAATCAATCAACCCTGGAAAACGCTCCAAAAGTACGTGTTGACACTTGCCTACACCCACTCGCCAAGACAGCCCAAAACCACTAAATTAAGTTTCCCACCCAAACATTCTTAAGTGCAAACACACACACTAACACACACCTGCGATTTTGATATTGAGGTTGTGGTCCAGCAGCAGATTCTCAGCCTTCAGGTCTCTGTGGACGATGTTGCGGCAGTGACAGAAATGGACCGCTGCCACGATCTGTTTGAACTTCTTCCTGGCGTCCTTTTCCGCCATACGCCCATGAGCCACCAGGTGGTCTGCACACGCACACACACACACAAACAAACACACACACAATGTTAAGTTTAAAGATTTATGATCCTAAGTTGTATCTTTGGAAATACAGGAAGTGAAGACTGAGGCTGTTCTGATTTAGCCTAATAAATCACAACATTAAATCATCAAGGAGGGATATTTTCATCCTTTAGAAAGCAGAGAAATGGGACATAGGAGACGAGGTATGACTCAGAGTGTCAGAGACGCATTATCTACAAATAAGTAGCACAATAGAAAAAAGGAAGATGAAATCAAGCCGTTAATTTAAAAAAAAATTTTTTTTTAAAGGCAATTCAAGAAGAAATGAACATGCAGAGCAAACAAACCAATCATGATTGTAAAAAAAAAAAAAAAAAAAAAAAAATTAAACCTTCTTATAACCAAAATGTTAATTAGATTAAGAATGTACTTGGCAAAACTAACAGATATTTAATTTCTGTATTTATTTATGCATTTTTTTATTTTGTTATTAGGGAAATAACGTGACAAAAAAAAGAATACAGACATAGATGATAGACAGGACAGACGTATTGGACAGACGTACAGACGATACCATAAAGCAGTCATGTGCTGTTATAATAAGAGTCTTGTTTGAAATTTCAAAGACAGCTGTACAGTCTGTATTCTGAGACTGGTAAAAACACAATCTGTGAAGCAGAAGGAGAGGCAACGACGAAGACAATCCACATCAAGGCAACAGAGGGGAACTCCCTTACCGAATATCTCTCCACCGCTAGCGTACTCTGTTACCAGATAGATCATCCTCTCTGTCTCCATCACCTGAGGACATAAACAGATGATAACAACCAGGACCTACAGACCCTCTGACAACTCTGGGCCAACATCTAGTGATGGGCGGTTCACCCGTTACACAACAGAATGACTAAGCAGCGTTTGGCATTCACACAGGAAGATTTAAATAGAACAAAAACTGCCATTTACTCAGTGTAGCGTTCAACATATGTACTGTGTGTGTGAGGGCTTCGACATTAGGATCAGATTATGTTTAAACTGCCGGGTGCTGTTTGAGACATGATGTAAAAGTTGGTTTGTGACAGGTTGGTTTGGTGTTACAATCCCCATAGGGCTGGAAAAGTCTGGCTGACTCTCTTCTACCGCAGAGTCTCACCAGAGCTAAGTTCTCAGGCAGAAGACTGTGGTTTTACTGGGTGGCCCCCCACATGTATAACAGGTACATTTTCCAATTAAATACCAACCAGTGGGTGAAACTGTAAACATCTTGTTACGGTTAACCCCATAAATATGGCAGGTAACATCAGATCCCACTACACCAACACACATTCTATCCGTCCCTTTTCCTACTGGGCCACGGGTCTCAGGTGTAAGATGTGAGCGGCGTACGTTATCGGCTCTGTGGGTGAGTGTGAATGTGTACCTGGTAGAGGCGGATGATGTGGGGGTGCTTCAGCAACTTCATGATTTGCACCTCTCTGAAGATCTTTTTCAGGTTCTCGTCGTCCAGCTGGGTCTTATCCACTATTTTTATAGCCACCTGGAGACGGAGAGACAAGAAAGAGATGGAGGGAGGGATCAGGATGAATGATGAGAGAGGGCAAGATAAAGGAGGATGCAGAGAGGGAGGAAGGAAGCGTGGAAGACAGAAAGTGACGGAGACGGAGGGAAGAGTGAAAGAGCGAGGGAACAAGACAAGAAAAAAACATGTGTTATAAGACATGATATTTGTTTACCAGTTCTTGAGTGTTCAAAATACAGAGGATACAATAGGGATGTCAATGAATATTATAAAGTCCACTATATAATGGAAAACAGACATTAGGAAGTGAAAATTAGAATAGAATAACATATCAATTATGACCTGTTCATCTGATCTCACTTCGAGACATCACATTTTCGGGTCTCACTTTAACACCAACCACAGAGGGAAGAAAAAGAAGGAGAAAGAGGTCTATGGTCTTTGAGTTAAGTATATAAGACATTATTTTATTTGTTTATATTGTAATCTGCAGGTATGTAGATCTTTTAAAAGACATATTTATGTTGAAATAAATATACCTATACAGGTAGTTATGCCTTTTGTCATATTGCTTTGCCCTCCAATTGGCATAATGAAGATCAGGGATGCAGCCTTTGTCAATTATGCCCCAAAGCTATGGAACACACTACCTACAGGTATCAGGGAAGCTATCTCGCTAAATATTTTTAAAAAGAAAGCTAAAAACGTGTCTGTTCACTCTCGCCTTTAACTTGCTCTGACTTCCTCATACAGGTCTGAAACTCTTTCCATTTACACTTTTACTTTCTATTTACGCGTCACGCTGCTGCAACTCTTTTAAATCTAATCTAATTTGATTTTATGATTTAAAGTTTTACAACTTTATGATTTTATGAATCAGTTTATCTATGTGTTTTAAATGTCCTTTTATATTGAACTGCCTTGTCTGTTTTCATGTGAAGCACTGCCCTTATTGTAAAACACTTTGCGCTGCATTTCTTGTATGAAAGGTGCTATGTAAATGAAGTTTATTATTATTATTATTGTTATTATTATTATTATTATTATTACAAACAAAAACAGATCGTTGATAGTTCATGTGTTTTTGGGGGGATTTTTTTGGAATGAATAATTGAGATTCATTTTGAGTAAATGCTGACAGCCCTGTAATACATCCACATTAATAGTATTTAGCTGACGCTTAAATTACAGGCAGCAAATCCAGGGCACAGTCCCAGTGCCCTTTCAATATTGCTATGATGACATAATAATCATAGAAGAACAAAGTGCCAAGAAACCAGCAAAACAGCTGAAGGGAGGCTGTGAGTCAGACAGACTCAATTTAACATGACCTGACACCTCTAATCCATTAACAAGCACGCAAAACAGGTAATAAACACAAATAATTATCTGCCACTGAGATAAAAACACAAGATACTGCGAGGAGATGCTGGCACTGCTTAAGGCGATGAAAGGCCAAACTGTGTGTTGTCAAACACAGTGCTTTCTCCGGATTCCAGCTTGTTTGGGTAACGTGACCTGAGCCGTGACCTTCGACTGCGAGCAAGACTCTTGCGTAACGGCTGAGCCTCTGACAATGGCTCCAGCAGTGTGGACGGTGATGGTGTATGACAGGAGCTTTGCGCTGCCACTTATGAACGGGTAGACGACTTTAATGACTTAATCAAGCGAAGCTAATGGGGCTGCCCCAAAACACATCTTTGTCCAAAAATAGATGAGAGGGTACAGTCTGAGCGCATGTGAAAAAATGAAAAGCATGCGTCCTGTGTTACCACACACACAAACAGCACCTCATCCGTTAAATTCCGGTAAGTGCCATCCTGAGCTCTCCCTTTCCTGATAACAGACATGAAGAAGGCCATCTGAAACCCAACAAGGGTGACTTCCTGTTGCAGACAGGAAGGGGAAGTAAGGGAGAGCGAAGAGAAGGCTCCTGGGAGAGCACAGAACCACATCTAACAGTGGCATTAATCCAGATCAGTGTGCTTCTGCGTGTAGTTTCCCTTGAATGGCAATGTACAACTGCTGAAAACATGTGTACTGGTAGTCGTCCTCACGTATTAATTTATAAAGACTGACGTCAGTTTACCGAAATTAATTTGATCGTTCAATTATGCAGTTTTTGTGGATGAGTTCCTAATTTTAAAAAATGGCGTTACATCCTGTGGGTTTATTTTTAATTAAAATAGTGGAGTGTCACCCAGCCTTAGGAAGCTTACAACCCAACCAATAAAGTTACACTGATGTTTATGCCAAATACAAGTCAAATATCAAGACACTTAACATCCGCAAGAAACAGAGATAAAATAAGTTTTATTCAAACACCCCTTGCCATTTATGTATATACGTATGTGCCTGGTAGGAATGTGCGTCGATGTGATATTTTAAGCTCTGGGAATCTATTCTTGGCATTGGCAGTCATCCAGCTTTGTTGATGTAATTGCTCCCCTCTGCATCTTCTAGAGGGTAACAACAGGACAGCTGGATCACACATTCACCTCTACACTCACAGCGTATGCCAACATCTACATGTACACATCATGCTCAATTTGAGGACAACGAATCCTGAAAATGGGGAAAATTGGGCCATGATTACAATCGTACAGACAGAGGCTTGGTGTGTGTCTGAATACAAAAATAAAACCTTGTGGCAAGGAGATTGTTCAATGGATAGATGACAAGATAGACAAATGGCACATTGGGGCAGTTAGCCATCACTGTGGAGTTGCAAACATGTTATGTTTTACATATTGGTCAGTCAGCTGCTGTGTTTCTCCGACCACAGATTAACATGGCGGACAATCAATTAAGGACACAGCTTCATTTGCATCCCTAACAGGCGTAGACATAGCTGGACAAGGGGGGATGCTAAATGGTAGGCAGTATTTTTGCAAAAAAATATATGACCATTGTTCATCACAAAGGTTAGATTCCCAGCTTTAGCTCCAGCCAATGTACAGTAAAGCTTGCACTTCTAATCTAGTTCACACTACACGACTTTTCCACTCACCAACAGTTTATGGAGCTACTCAACAAAGCCCCTGATTACAGGCAAATCGGCGTTACCTCAGCACTCACAAATTGGCGTGTGAGTGCTGTATATGAACTGGTCAAAGACACAAGCTAGATGTCTAGCTGGTTAAATACCTGGACCTGATGGTGAGCTACAACCAACAACAGTGAAAGGCACAGACTGAGAGGAAACCTCTGTAAGGGGTCGCCTGTTACAGTAGGAACTTAAATGTATGTGTTGCATCTGCAGCACAGACTAAAGTTGCCGGTGCACCTTGAGGAAACAGGCTACAATTAGTGAGATGTGTGGAAACAGGCTATTTTGTGAACACGTGTGTCTGTGACAACAAAAAATCCGGTCTAACACACGGTTTTATGTCATTTCCCGTGTCGTGTTTTCCTGACAAAGTGTAGTTTGGAGCACAGACGCACTCATCAAGGATTCCTCCTCCTGGTTTAAGATCGTGAAGTGAGTGACCTCCTGTTGCCGGTCAGTCATGTAGTGTGAAAACCATGATGACTCCAAGACTCCCGATAACGAGACAGCAAGTTGTGTCGTGCGAACAGTTCAGAGATTTGAGGACTCTGATGGTCGTATAGTGTAAACTTAGCTTTAGTAGCCTTGCAGTGTTTAGACTGCTTTGCACTAGCTTTCAATGACTCTGGAATTTTCCATCAAAAGATCTGGGTGTGCGCACACACACACACACACACACACACACACACACACACACACACACACACACACACACACACACACACACACACACACACACACACACTCCTAAGAGGCCGGCTGCAATGAGATGAAGTGTCACATAGCCCCTCCGATCACAAGACAGTGACCTCAACACAGCACCATCCCAGAGCAGCTGGTGCCCAGCGGAGGAGTCTGAACCATTTACTGTACAACTCACAAACTGAGTCTCGCTTCACAACACACAACCAACAGCAGCAACAAAACAAGGGTTTAAAATAAGAGTTTAATATAACATATCAGTCTTAAAACATTCAGGAATGTAACGGGAAATCAAAAGGTGAACAACAAAAAACATGTGCTTCCCTTCAAGTGTTCATATGTGCTGGCGGTGTCACTACAGCTGAAGAAAACAGGGGTCATTTTCTTTCACTCAAACGTAGAGACAGATAGATAAGAGCTACTGGAGTTATCTGTTTGTTTGATACTTCTTTTGTGAAAAACGATTGGTTTAAGAATTTCCCAATCAGTGTCAGAAATTAGCAAGGGCCACGGGCCATTTGGCCCGCAATTTATCCAAGAATACCCCCAAAAGCCATGTTCCAGGGGCCAAAATTGCCCCCAAGTTTTCGAAACAACTATATGTATTTATATTTTTAACAGTATTACAATCTGACATTAAAGTATAATTTTATTTTCATTAAATGAATTTACCGTCACGTCTACAACTCATTTTCCAGACATAATCAACGAGATTGCACTGATTACGTGAGAGTAATCTGACAGAGAAGGGGAGGGGGCTTTGCTGTGCCATAAGTATAAATTAACCATTTATTGGGTGATCTGTGTCTACACAATGACAAATTAATGAAAAATTAAGGTAGAATGAATGTTAAATTTTAAATTAACTTACTTCCAGGATTGCATCTAAGGAATTTATAGTAATTTGGCCTTTTTAACAGTAAAAGTAACTGTAATGTGGTGAAACATTAGTATTGCTATCAGTAGATTAATGGTTAAATCATCACATTTAAACTGGTTGAATTATAGGAAATCTGAGTGATATTTTGCAACCATAACTTTATGTAACCCATTATTTATTTCATTTATAGTGGTTTCTACTGGAGTGAAGACACTATCTTAGTTGGTTTTGCTTTTCATGTGCTTATTGTTAGAACATAATTATAATTTTTTGATGGCCCCCAAACATTTCGAAAATGCCCCCATTTTTTAGACCGTGGGGGCCAAAATTGCCCCCAAAATATTCTGTTAATTTCATACCCTGTTCCCAATGTTCAGTGCCGTCTGAATCTCCACCAGGTGGCGGTACCAGAGAGACAGTCAACTCAGGTGCTTGTAGATTCGAAGGTCAGGGAACATACAGCTGTGCATTAATTACCCGTTGATACATCGTGTGCCTTAGCTTCAACTGAAGGAGAGAGACAATGCCTCACCATGTCTGATACTGACACCAACAACAGCATGTAATCTTCAGACATAATACCTCCATGCCCTGAGCTGGTTAACAAAGCAGGCTGCCAGAGTTACTGTGGGACTCCTTTGTCCAGCATTACAGAGCCGATGCTGATGACAAACCCACTGACATGACAAAGCCTGTATGCAAAAGGTGCGATGTATGTCTTGCAAAGGACGAAATACTTCGAACTTCGCTTAGCACCTCAACAGACTTCTTTGAGGAGTACAAAAACACAATTACAATATAATTACGCAAATAAGCTAGGTAGCTAGCCAGCTGGTTTTGCAACACTATGTGATCAACCGTTGTGGACATTATGTTTCTGATCTATTAGCTAACAAGTGTCGAATCAGTGTCGCTTCAGTTTCACGTATTGTTTTGGCACTGAGTATTGGTATCAATGTCAAAGTTTTGGTATTGGTAATGGGCAAAATTATTTCATCATAGAGGTGCACACGATACACTGATATGTTCAGCCCGACCTGCCTCGCTCTGTTTATCAGACCACCAATGAGACAAAAATTAGCTAGCTAGCACACCCCGTAGTCCCTCCGCTTCACTGCTCACCACGAGAAGAGGAGTGAGGCAGGGAGAACTGTGAGGAGAGGATACACAGCAACTAGCAATAGAGCCAGCACAACAACAACAAAAAAAAGTGCCAGGGGTCACAGTGGGCTGCATCTAACCTGTGTAACAGCAGTAACAGAAAGTTTACTGATCCGGCAGGGGGTTTGTACTGACTGAATTTAAGTTGCTACAGACTGAAGGCCCGTATCCTCATACCATCCGCTTTTCTGCTCTCCTTTTGGCTTTGTTTTTCTTGAGACAGGTATGGCGTCACATTACTCACAGATAACCACAATAGAAGCGCACATTTTTTTCCACCTCCACATTGGAATTATTTTGATTCAGGCATTCTAGAAATCACTTAAAGTGTCGCTTTAAAAAGTCATGATACCCAATTTTTTCCTAACCCCTACCATATACTGATGACTGGTAAGACTGTGATTACTGGAAGCTTGTTAGGAGCTTACACAGAAGCTCATGTCCTCCTGTATAGTCATATAGGTGGACACAAGAAAGCACTGGCTACCCTATAAGTACTACAACACATCTATAGTACAGAGCAACATGTACTGTGTGAAAAAACTTGTGTCACCAGTTTGCACTCAACACAATAAAAAAAGTGATGAAAATAGTGATGTTTTGGGAAAAACAATACACCAACTTATCAATCACTGTACCACCACATGTCTGATAAGGGCATGACCTATGCCATGACGCTCATTTCTAAGAAACCTGTTTACACAGCAAAGCACGTGGTGGCTTTTTAAAATCATGACTGTACACAAGTTATGTGCTTGAGCAAATAACACCTGTGATTCTTGAAAATGTCAGGCTAAGTAATGTGTCTTTTTAAATATGACAGTTGCCTTTGATAAAATAATGATCGCTGTACTGTTTGACTACACGACAGGAAACCTCCAACACATTTCTGACTGACTCTGGTTCAACAGGCCATAAAGGAAAGGCGCCAAAGTCTCTACTTTTAGCCTAACATTTATTTGCACTACTTTCAGGGTGGGCAGGTGGCAAATGACTATCATAAAAGAAGTAAATCTGACCAAGCAATCTGACTGGTCAACAATGCATTTAGAATGTGCACAAATTAGCATAACAGCATGCCTTGCTTATAACTAAAAACATTACTCCGCCATTTCCACGGCAACGTTGTAATTTTGGCACATACTGGACACACACATGCTCTATCTGTGTTCATGTATATGGGCTGAAATCTAAAGAATATATAAGCACACTGGAAACCTTGAGGCTTTTTAGTAATCTAATTATTCTAGTTACTCGAGGAATTGTTTCAGCACTAATTTCATTAGAATGAGATGACATACCATGACTAAACTTGACTGAACACAACTTGGATAAAACTTTAATACATGTCCTCGTCTGTAAACATGATTTCTGCCTGGGTCAGGTCAGATTGTGTTCCGCAATGAATAATCTCTCATAACTTCACAACGTCATCAAAGTCTGTTTTTTTGTTATTGTTTTGATAAAGAAACGGCAGAAATCAAATACTGTGCCTTTAAAATCTGCACAGAAAATTCTTAACAAAGTTAAAATACTGTATTTATTTTGTATACCCTGTCAGCTAATACAATTACAAAATGTTTTAAACTGTCTGTAGAAATGGTTTTTGACATGCTGCTGACCAGAATTAATATTTCTTTGTCTATTTTTGGTTATAATTTTTCTAATTTGTTTTGACAATAAAGAATAGTTTAAACCACTGTTTACCGTATGGTTCTTCAAACTTCACTAAAAATTTACCTTTGAACATGAAAGACATAAAGATTTGACAGTAATCATGATAATTATCTATATGTAATGATGGAAAATGTTTTATCATGATTAAATTTTTGGCCTATCACCAAGTCCCAATTGCAGGGGTGTTGTATTACACTACATAAGCTACATGTACCTAATAACAGGCAACTTGGTGTAGGCTACTAAACAATCAAACATCTGAAAACAAAAACAGTGACAGAATAATCAACAATTTAAAAAACAATTTATCACAAGTATGGTTGATGATATTTTTAACCAGGTATTCTCTGTATAAATATATTTGCTATAAACCTCTGATAAGAGTTGCATGCATTGTTTTTTTCTAGCGCTGCTTTGTTGGTCTAGATTTTTTTAAAGCAAAAAATAAGGAATCAAAAAAAAAATGGAAAACAAAAGACAAACGGTCTAAAATGATCTAAAATAACACAGCATTAAAAGTTAAATATGATATTACATTTGATGTTTGCATAGCTTTCAGCGTTCGTTAGGTCTCTCTGATATTTACTTTGAAAACATCCATCCATGACTCAACTATAATGAGGCTAATCCTAAACAGAGAATTGGGTCTATGGTGTAACGTCTACAGTGGGAGGCTGCGGCACACACACACACACACACACACACACACACACACACACACACACACACACACACACACACACACACACACACACACACACACACACACATATATACACACACACATACACACAAGAGTCGTGTGGTGTTATTATGTACGAGGTTAACCTTCATCAACAGGTGACACAGATTACAACACCCACAGGGGGGTGTAATGCTCAGGCTTAACACATATCAGCATGGAGTTGGGAGTTCAACTTACACACGCTCACATGGACCCACACACACCTGTTGAGCTCGAAAAGATACCATCATGGCTATCTGTAAATCTAGTCTTGACAAGAGCTACCTAGAAGCTACTTGATATGAAGCTAAAATTGTGGCTCATGTGGGCGATATGGCTTAGAAATAATATCTTCATTTATCTAGGCTATGCTAAATTATGATATATAGCTCTATATTTTCCAATTTTCCCTAAAATAACAAAAGTGTTTGATTTCACCCTTTGTTACATATGATCATACCAATGTGATCATCACAATCATTATACAGCAGTGATATGTGTCAAACGTACACAAAATTTGATTCAGTTGTTATTAGCTGACACGCTTTGACCTCCATGGTTGATATGTGAAACACTGACACTCTGGGCCTCTTTACATCAACACAACGCAGACAACACCAGAGTCCGCCGGTTACATACACACGCACCATAAAAAAAATGTGGGGGCTAGCTTGACGGTCTTTTCAAAGTGGAGACTGGCTTGACTGCAGTGTATTGCACTAGGCGGTGTTTTAAGTGATGGAACAGATTCGTGGTACTGCTGCATTTAGCAACAATCTTTTTGTGGCATAGTTTGCAGAGGATGATAGTCTGTTCCACATCTGCCCTCCTGAAACCGATCCCCCTCCAGATGTTAGACCCACTCCGGGATCTTCCTCCATTTTGAATAGACGTGAACTCAGGGCGATGATTGATGTTAAATTGGTGGGCGTGGATGATCAGTTTGGGGCGTCTCTGTGAGTGTGTGACAGGGAGAGTGAACACATCCTGCTTTTAATGTATTAATAAATTACTAAAATGCACATGGGATATCTCAATACGACGATATGGTCATCTGCCATACTGCACATAAGAGACATTCAAGTATACCGTATACATTTGATGTATCGCCCAGCTCTATTTGTGTGTGTGTGTGTGTGTATTTGTATAAAGTCACAAAGACATCACAAAGTGTCATACAAACAAGAAGAGGCCACAGCAGGTCAGCACTATGACTGCATTATGCGCATGCACACACACAGATGAAAGCGTACAGGCTGTATGAGTCAGCACAATGCCTTTCAGAGATGTTCTCCTTGTGCATTGTGCGCTTGTAAGAGTTTATGTGTGGAAATGACTCAGTTGAGTGTGTCAGGCTGAAAGTACAAGACTGGGGACACGCTACAGTGTGGAAAAACTGGACATCACACATTAATCTGCCATTTGCAGGGTTTTTTTCTTGCGTAGCAGAGCTCACACTTTATGGCGAGTAAATTCTGAGGGGCAAGAAAACCTTAGATTAACTAGTATTTGGCATCTACATGCATTAGTGCCATTGAAACACCACAACCTAATTACCATTTTATTTACAAGGCAAACAAACAAATTCTATATGGTATTGTAGAGCATGAACAATACTTTCAAAGAATACTGATGATGACAATCGCAGGCCAAAAGCAGTTATAAAAAAACCCAAACTGCAGTTGCTGCATGACACACCATAGCCCCAGCCTAGCTGACCAACTGCTACTGCACGGTCCACATTCCCGTCTTGACAGTGATTGTTGATTAGTGCTTCCAAAAAAGAATCCAGCCGGTCCAGTTTGGGACTGGCTTCACCATGGAACAAACATATCTCTATATGGACATAAATAAAGAGTGATAAATATCTTCTTTAGGAAATGCTACAAAGATGTACCTTTGTATTGCTATTAAAATCGGGATTCTGAAATCTTCACCACATAAAGTTAGAATCTATTAAGACTTACTTATTGTTACCTTCCAATCTCTCAAGAACACAACATGTAGTACAACAAAGAACAAACTTAAATATGTGAATTGAATTTGCTCTACACTTTCTCTGTTGCTTTACTTGAACTGTACTTGAACCTCACTAGCTGTAGCGGGCCTTCTGTCCATTAGCCCTCCACCATCATATCATACTATCTCTGCCTGTCCACCGCGGACAAGCCACGGTAGAGTGGCAACCATCTGTCGATTAATCAGTTGGTCGATTGAAAGAAAATGAATGGACACTATTTCAATAATCTATTAATCATCATTTTTCATGCCGACATGTCAAACATTCATGGTTCTAGCATTCCAAATGTGAGGATTTGGTGCTTCTCTTTGTCATGTATTTAGTAAATTAAATATCTTTGGGCTTTGGACTTGACAAAGTTAAGATCAGACAAATCAGAACATGCCATTTTGGGCTGTAGAGAATTCTGATTGGGGGGGGGGGGGGGGGGGTTTCATTAATTTTTAATAGACCTTAGACTAAATGATTATTTGAGAAAATAATCAACAGATAAATCAATAATGAAAATTAGCATTTTATTCTTATTTGCCGCCCTGGTTAACAGTAGGGGTGGGTGATATAACTAGGCCTGTACCGGACTCAGAATTAGAATCAGATGCAGCCGTTTAATATGAACATTCAACAAATTTTCTTTCATACAAAATTTCAAAGTTTTAACTGGGCTCAGCAGGACAATCAGTGTGTCATTCAGTGTGACAGCTGCATTCGTGTTGTATAGTTAACAAGCTAACTATGCTAATGTCAGATTGCAAAATTCCAACAATTTTTGCTGACATCGGATATCAAACGAAAGCCAGAGACTATGTCGTATTAAGTATCTGTGAGCTGTAAATTCACCACATGGAAACAGGAGAGACAATAATGTTATGGTGAAGACTTGCGGTAGAAAACTGATCTTCCTCTGTGCCGCTGCATCACATCTGTACCAAGGAGTCGCATGAAAGTCAAGAGTGCTAACTCGGCAGAAAAATCTGGGGCCAAAACGTCTTCAAAAGTAAACTGCACACAGCACACTAACCAGCGAGGAAAAAAAAGACTGCTCGACTTGAAGCAATCTCAGTCAAATGCGGGGTCTCTAACAATTAAAATCCCTGACTTTCAAGGGGCAGCCCTACATATAACTATATGTAGTATGAGGAAATATAACACGCCATTTTAGCTATCACTCTCAATATTTTGGGGATTTTGCATTTCAGTGTCTAAGTACTATGATTTATTTTACTGAATTAGCCAAACAACCTCTCTGGTTACTTTATCCATTATCAATTTCAAGTGATTTTCCAGCATATGTACTATCACCACATATTGTTGTCAGGACATAAAGTTACATATACCTAGATAGGGGATAGTATCCATCCTGACCACTCTTAAGCTACATTCAAACTGCGGGCGAAAGCGGCCCAAATCTGTTTTGTTTTTTGTTTTTGTTTTTTCGTAACAGCATGACCAGCACAAATTAAAATGAATCTGATCATTTCAATTTTGATTTGAGCCACTTTGATATGTGGTCCCAAATTCAGGTCTGACTGTGCCATGTGACCACAGTCTGAACAGTCAAATCGGAATTAATGGAAGTTTTACCTCATTCTAGATAGACATTTGTTAAAAGGCTGGAGACACTTGGTCGATACAAACATGGAAGATAGCTGCAATGGACAGATGTAGCTAAAAATGGTCCTTGACATCCTGAAATTTTGTGTAAAATCAGTTTCAGTGAAGCCATTCACATCACAGTCCTACCACTGACTCTGCATCCACACAAACAACCGTTCAGAAGTAGCAGCCATAGCTCCACAAAAAGCTGGCTGTCTTTCTCTGATCTGAGAATCATCAACTTATTGTCTAACTGTAAATGCTGTCTTTAGCATCCTTCATGTTTACATTTGCACAGCATGCTGTGTTTGACAACTTTGTAATCATTCCTTTGCACACGCAGGTCAGTTCAGGGCAGTTACCAGTTCACACACAAGGTAACAGTCAAACAATCAAAGAAAATCAGACCAGAGCAATAACTCCGAATTGAGCACAAACACTTGGAGTCTGAACGTAGCCTTAGTGCACAGACCATTTAAAAACACTCTGGAAGGCATATATTTGAAGCAGCTGCATCAACCAAAGACCTAATGTCTATCACAACTGTGGTTTCTGGCTGCAGGAAATGGCATCAGTGGAGCTACAACCCTCTTCACTAAGCACTCAACTCAGTGGCAAAGAGAAGCCAAGGACCCAGCTCGTCTGAGACATCAAGGTGGGAAACCCAAGCGCACCTGACGAATTCTGTTCCATCCAGCTTGCAGCTTTCGCAAACAAAAACACATAATACACACGCTGTCTCCATGACAGATGATGGGCTCAACCAATGGCAAGTCAGTTCCATTCAGAACTGGTGGCTGGAGGCTGGAACCACCATCATCGCTATGGAAACCAGTAAGACTTCAATGGCGAGACCTTTCTCCAAGTAGGAGCCTTGGCAACACACAGTCGCCTCTGACAACAAGCAGTGCTGGGGATGATGATGGCACGGGCACGGAGTTGTGATTCTTAAGTGCCATGTACGTTTAGAACATGGTGAGAGGAGGGAGGGGAGGGGGTCGCATGCACAAACACAAACATACACAGAAACTGCTGGCATCAGTGTGAGGCATAATCATAGGTGCCGATATGGTTCATGAGGAACAACATCATAATGACAAAGCCTACACCATCCTCCCTCATGTCATGTAACACACACACACACACACACACAGTCTGGGCTGTGCTCTCCTCTTCTGAAGCCGGCTGGCTGCGGAATCACACTACTAAGAATGCAGCAGAATCTGACTAGAGGGCAGGAAGATAAGTCAAGCAGAAACACAGCCTTTGTCATATTATTCACCCAAATGAAATCACATTTGAGTGTGCGTATGTGTGTCTTTGAGAAACAGAGAGGGGATGCTGTATGTTAGAGAGCTGTGCGTGAGTGTGTGAGTGTGACTGAGGGAGTGAGTGAAATTGTTACACAGTACATTAGGCCTGTTACCTAACGCTTGCCTTCCTGCCTGCCCTCTTCCTCCTGCTCATCCTTCTCTTGCCTAAAAAACACTGGCGAGGAAAGGGGGAGAAGACAGGAAAAGGAGGAAAGAAGAGTGGGGGGAATAAACGCCTGCCTCCCCGCGGATAGACAGACAAACAGACGGGTCAGGACGTGACGCACAGTGCCATCTTTTACCCATCTCGCTCACCTTTCCGTGAGGACAACTAGAGAGGGTTTCTCAAAGTGCGTCTTTACTTGATCCTTTGTGGGGTCATACAAGGGCACCTGACCATACCGCCTTTGTCGAAAGCTATTACACACAAGTATGCACACACAAACATGCGCTTTTAGTGAGCTTATCACACATGATAAACACGAACAAGGAAAAGACTGAGTTAAAATATCCACTCAAATATGAAACTGGCATACAAGTGCACTGCGAAAAGCAAACAGTTACATACTGTTGAGATAACTAAGGAGGGCACTAACAGTCAGCTATGTGACTGACAGTAACATCCTGATAATCATCTTACTGATGTAATCTATCATGACAGAAGAATGAAAACAAATGTATTGCTGCTTAATATAGACACAGTTACATAATATAGACAAGATTACGGTCTTTATGTTGTTTACTGTTATTATGAAATGAATACTTTAAGCTTCCTTTTTCTAATTGATCAGATTCAATAAGAAATCTTTAAATAAAACTCTAGACTCTTGTGATCACCAATCATCATGTAATTATTAATCTGCAGTGACAGAGCCATGTTTGCTCCTGCCCTGCAGTTATTTAATCTGCTGCAAAGGGAAATCTGCAACACTCCAACCTGCCTCATCGTCACTGCATATTAGCACTGACTGTTTACCTAGTGGCCAATCAGGACTGAATAGGTTCCGTTTGCCTACACCTGACTAGTAGTGATTTTCAGTGACTCATATCAATTAATTGTGCACAGAAAAAAAATTCCATTCAATGGCTGATAGGCTAGTTGCTGTGCAGTTGTGTGTAAGAGCGGTTCCATCTGTTATGGAAGGTGGCTACAGGATGTGAAATATCATCTCAAGAGAAGCCCACCTAACACGAGGTGACTACAGGCCTGATTAATAGTCTTTCAAATTGTGGGTTGGGGCCGACCTGTTCCAGATCCTTGGTCAACAGGAAAATAATTCTTTCAACAACTTGGCTACCTTTGTGAAGATGCAACTTGTGTATGAACACTTCTTTGCAGACTAATTCCTACATAACATTCCCACAAATTTCATAAAATCTGAGTGTGTTTTTTGAAATTGTGCTGGAAACTCAGTAGACATCTGAGTGGGGCACGTTAACAACACTTGCTTTGACTAGGTTGCAACAACTATAGTCTATAGTCAAGAAAGATTAGTTGGCCAACTTTAAAAGCAAACTGCAAGAATTTCGTTATCTATTTAAAAATGTTTGTAGTACATTAAGCGAAAATGCAGATGTATGTGAGGATTTACTGTTTGTCTCAGTTATATACAGTATCATTATGAATGATCTGTTTTGTCCAGTGATCCGACAAAGAAAGCAATTCGAGGATATCAATTTGGGCTTTGAGAATTGTGATGTGTATTTTGAGTTAAGTCAGCATGCATCTCATTCACTAATACTTATCATCATGTGTTGATATTAATCACTGGCAATGTTGTCACACCGTATACACCATGTCAAACAATAGATTATTTTACAGTGATAACATAAGTTAACATGTTCATGTGCTGACATTTTTCACACTGCTTGGTGTCAACTAAGGCTACTACCTCCTTTTTGCAAAACCAAAAATGAAAATGACAGAGAGCAAATCGGCCATTAATGCTACAGCTACAATTGGGGAAAAAATCAAAAAGATCAAAAACAATGATAGTTTGGTCATAGTCAATTGAGTTCCAGTAAGTATGAGAGCTACACCTGAAACAAGTGTTAACAGTTCACAGTGTAACCCTGAGCTAATAGAGAACTTATGCCCTTTGTTGAAAGGTCATGACCAGCAATAAAGTTTATGGAGAGAGTTAACACTGAAATCAACATTTATCAAGACCGCAGCAACGTGTGACCCGACTGCCTCTAGCATAGCGTTTCTGTGAGTGTATCAAAACTCCAGTTGTGACTTCCACTGCACTGGCTGGCCTTTGTCAAGAAGAGGAGATGAACTTTCACTTTTACAACATCCATGTGCAGCACACTGTCATCAAAGGTTTGTGATGTGTAACTACCTCCGTGTTAGCGAGTGTACACACCAACCGCCTCCGTGCTATAAAAATTTGCAAAATACCCGGTTGAAATGGTGGTGTGTATTGAGGAAGTAAAGTTTAAACAAATTGCCTGTTGAATGTTTTAGGTTTAACAAAACTGAGAGTAAATGAGGCATAGATAGGCACCAGCTCTTTCCCTCCTAGGCTACCAAATATAAATAACCAGGTCTGCTTCAGTGTGACTGCACTGCAGGATATCATCCAGCTCCATCGAACAACTGAGAGAGTTGTTAGGCTATTTTTGACTAGTCAGCGTTTCTCATTGGATCGTTATGAAACCTAGGCCATAAAACAAGGCTCCAAAAGCACATTTCATCTGACTGATCATCATATCCATATTCATGATATCCACAGGCATGTAAAAGCACACTCCTATTCTTCTGATATTCATGAGCAACTGGGGGTGCTGAAACCCCTGTGCAGGCTGGTGAAAATCATGAGCTGACTGGACCGTCTGTGACCACCATCAACAGACAGCAAACAAGGGCTCTCTTTCATTCTGCCAGTCCGTGGTCCACTGTCATTTTGTCCTCTGCCTGTCTCTCACACTCAGTCAGACAGCCACACACAGCCACACACACACACACACATATCCAGGCAAGCATAAACAGGCTCACACACAAGGAGTAAAGCTCCATAACCAGCTCATCAATCTCTCACTATAACGTTGCTACTGTCTTTGCTCTCGTAACAGATTGAACACACTGTTCCTCTACCTATTAGTCTGTGAATTACATTATAGTCTCCTGCAGCATTGAAAAACACTACATGGCACTTACTGACCCAAGTTTATTTTGGCCTCGTGAAACTAAATGGAAGGTTCCCTAGGCTGTGTGGCGCAAAGCGCCCAAATGACTCGTGTCTGCCCGACTGTGTGTATGTCAACAAGGGCATAGAGGTAAAGCTGTGCACTCAGCTGACTTGACACACCTTCATTTGTGCCTTTAGAATTAAAGGCTCTTCATCAGGTAAAAAAAAAACTATTATGTGGCAGGAGCTGACTGTAAGCGTAGCCTTCAGCTACCCGTATTTGTTATGACTGTTCAACTGAACATCCATTATAAGGGATGTGTGTACTGATCACAATAGTCATATGATCAGAGGTAGGATTCCCATGTCATCAAACTGAAAGTATGGTCCTGAGTAGAGGCTCTCAAACTGACTGGAAATCAAGTGTCTCGTAGCAGAAATCTTACTGATGCTGCTGATTTGTGATTCATTATTTGTTTTTGGCCCCTATGGACTTTCACTACCATGCCAGACAAGACGACACAGCCAACATATCAGGAATGACAACAAACGGCTCACAGGCAAATACAGCCTTGAAACACCGAGGCACGTGTTTCAATAGGTCAGCACAACGGGAAAACACTACTTGGAATATATGAGTAATCACTTCTACTTGTGTTCCCCCCAGATTTCCCCTATCAATCATAAAGGTCCAAACCTATTGTTTGCCGTACAGTGTTCACGTAACAAGTCAAGTGTCACCACCAGTTATGGATTTGTAACACAATGCAACACATCTCCTCATAAAGAATAATAGAGTTTTGTATAAATACCATTTGTTGATAATAGTGTCTGCTGGTGAAAGTGTCCATCATCCAGTATACTGTTACTGGGCGCCCACTCAATGCAACATCATCTACTTACACTCAAAGCGTGTGGTGGCAGCTTTGAAACCACTAATTTTGCCATGTCAGTGTTTTCTTGTCCTCAAAGCTTCATGGAAATGTCATCTAGCTATTAACTGGGCTATCTTAACATCAAAAAATTGGTACATTACAACGCTTTATACATAAATGATAGACAGGTTACGGTACTCCACGACAAATGGATATATCATAAAGACGTGAGAAACTTTCCTAACACTAAATTATACAAGCAAACCCATCCTCAGTCAACCAAGCTGGATTAAAACAGCTAACAAGAACGTTACAGTCTCTGCCTCTGCCATAGTTGGCTTTAACCACTTTTCAGTGATACTTTTAATTTCACAGAGAGCTATAATACTTGGACAACCTACGTCTATCAACTTGGGAAGTTCGTTGTTAATTTAAAGTTATACAGAGGGGTGCTACACACTTTCAACCTTGTGTGTTGGCATGTCTAAAAGATATCTGCATCTAGCCGAACAGCTAATTAGCTTGTAAGCTAAGCTAGCTACTACAGTCGAAACGTTCAGTGTCTCTTTTTCATCTTCGTCAATACCCTTCTCTCCGTCCTCTGCGCTTTGCCACACATTAACCTCAGGCCTTTCTAGCTTCCCTCAAAAACACTACCGGTAAATGTACGTTAAATCCGATTTATCTTGAGGTAAATGTGTTTGTATCCAGTAGTTGGAGGTGATGCGCCGTGTCGAGCGGACCCCCCCAGCACCGAGCAGCGGTGTCACCAAAGCGGGCTGGCCGTTGTGTCTCCAGAGCCTGAAGGCCCCAGCGTCATCCCGAGTACATGGCCGAAAAGGCTTGAAATTAAACAATGACAACTTGTGATTGTTTGCCGCTAACGCTCGGACATCAGCCGTCTTACCTTCGCTTTGGTAATGATGTGTGTGGCTAGTTTAACAACCGCGAAATTTCCCTTGCCGATGGTCCGCTCGATTTCGTAGTGGCCCACTCGGGCTGGGGGGGGCCTGGTGGCCGAAGTGTGGCCAGGATTTGTGATGCACCCGGTGGCCGTGCTGGGACGGCTGGAGTGGCTGATCCCGGAGGATGGCTGGGCTCGGTTCTGGGAGCCCATGCCTGCGTGGGTCGGTCGGGCAGAGTGCGTAATCCCGGCCGCAGCGGACCCAGCAGCACCTCCGCTTGACACGGCCGCCATCTTCTCGCCTCTCTGCGGTAACAACAAGCAGCCTTGCGCAGCGCGCATCACGGGCACGCCCCCGCCCTGCGTCATTTTACGTGGAACGCTCCTCCGCAGCGCCCTCTCTAGGTTGTAGCCATGGCAACGATCGGCGTAACAAATGACTTCATCCACAGAAACGTATTGTGGTTGCCTTGGCGACAAAGAAGTGCGCATTATCACACTGGTTCCCATGATTCAGTGATTCTTTGCAAACTGCTGCACCATGTATGAGCAGTCGGGTCAATGAGGCTTTAAAGGCATATACCTCTTTAACACTGCAATGTCAGATTTAAATCACCCAGTAGATAAAAGCAGACATTATCAATCATCACTCAGTCCACAAAGAAATGCCTACACTAGGCTATACAGCGGTCGATTCTGCCAGACAAATCATGGGCATTTATGATGCTCGTGCACACCCTGCTCTTATGAGTCAAAGCTTAATATTTCCATTTACTAAAATGCTATCTACATCCTTAATGTACCCACATACTGCTTTCAAAAAGCGTCCATCTCATTGGTAGGCTACATGTCACTATGTGTGCTGAAATGTGGCCCAAAGGTTCTCAACCAGTTATTTATTTTATTTTGGATATTGGACAGATATCAGTGCCGTTTCAATGACACAATATCAATGTTTTTCCCCAACAGGCCCACCTTCAGGCTGACTACTACTATTGGTGTACATCATGATTTAAAAACGTACTAAATAGGGTCTCACTTACTTTGATTGCTGATGTGTTACACTTATTTTTAATATTTAAATATTTTGATAGAAAATAATGGCAGTTTTCTTTTCAGTAGCCTCCATGAAATATGACCCAGTGACTCCAAATCAATACCAGAAACTACTAATACACTGGAGACATAGGACACACCTCTTCTTGGTAGAAATCGGTGCTTCCTAAATCTATCTAAATATGTGGGGAAAATACAACTGTAACTCTATTACACTCTACTCACCAGGTTGTAGACAGCACCACCTCATGGCAGAGAGGAGTTTCTGCATCCTCTTATTCAAAACTGGATTACCAAAGCAAAGCAGGCATCTGCCCTCAGTCCAAGGACCCCAGGGCCCCAGGAAAATCAGGTTCACCATCCTCTAGTTGGCTTGAGTGAATCTGATTGTCTGGAATTTTATTTTGGTGTATGTAATATGTAATCCGGAGGGAGCTCGGTGGAGAGCTGCTGCTCCTTTGCATTGAAAGGGGTCAGTTGAGGTGGTTTGGCATCTGATCAGGATGCCTCCTGGAGAGGTGTTTAGAGGTGTTCTGGGCATGTCTCACTGGTTGGAGGCACCGGGGCAGACCCAGGACACGCTGGAGTGACTACATATCTCCTTTGGCCTGGGGAGGCCTCGGGGTCCCCCAGGAGGAGCTGGAAAGTGCTGCTGGGGAAAGGGATGACTGGAGTGCTTTGCTTGGCCTGCTGCCCCCACGACCTGGTCCTGGATAAGCAGATGAAAATAGATGGATTATGAAATCAGCTGAATTCTGTCACTAAAAGCAGGCCCTGCATTATCTAAATTCAAGGCCACAGTTGGTGGGCTTGCCCTGTGTCAAATCAATTTTGAGGAAACTTTGTTCATTTTCTTGCATGTGTGTTTAAACAAACCTACTGACAAACCAAACCTGCAGTCAGGACGTGCTCCAAGTAATGGGAGTAACTAGCAAAGGAGTACTTGTTGGTTTTAGGGGGTTCTAGGGAAAATATAATGAAACGCCATTATTGTCTGCTTTGCCTCCATTTTAAGAGTCAATTTGCAATTTAAATAAAAGTATTTAAAACATCCACATAATTTTCCTGTTGATTAACTCAAAATAAAAGTTATATAATAAAATAAAAGTTTATTTTATTTTATCTTTATTTTTTTATTACAGTTTTTTTTATAATTGAACATTTAGAGAACATACAAAAGCATACACATAGCTATATCTCATAGAGGATGCCCATGAATTGCTGTTCTTTCTGTCTATTTTCACGTGAAGCACTCAGTGCTTATACTGCCCTTATTGTAAAGCACTTTGTGCTGGATTTCTTGTATGAAAGGTGCTATATCCTCCTGAGACCCCAAAGTCCCAATGTCCTCAAACGAGTACTTCCTAATTAACAGGCCTTAGCTTGTTGCTGTTGCTAAAGTTGGTCAAATTTGTATCAAACAACAAATGTTACTAATCATAAACAAACAAGTTTTGACCATAAAATTTGATCAAGTTTTTCATCGTGTCCACTTTTGTGTATGAAATGGCTGCCATCTTGTTTTTACATGGATTAGAGTGAGGCATAATGTGCAGCAAACCCAGAATGTCCACATATGAAGACACTGGGTGTCAGGAGGATATAGATAAAGTGTCTTCTTTTTTTCCCACTTTATTCGTTTCCACATTGAAGAAAACATATACAAAAATACAGGAAAAAACTTTTTCTTTTCTTTACCACCCCCTGAAAGCAAACAGTCAGATAAAATACATAAAATTCAGTATAGAATAATAATGTGCCCCCATATAAAAAAGGGAACAACAGTAATATACAAAGTGTGTGTATGTGTGTACACACGCCTGCGATTTAAAGTTCTGCAGCAGATGCTGAGAACCAACAGTACTACAACCTCACAGCTGATCAGGCAGATATATAATAAAAGGTGGCCTTATACTATCAAAACTGTCCTTAGGCCCTCGTACAGCAAACCTTATCTTTTCTAGCTTCTAAAATTGTAATGTATCTCTGACCAAATGTCAGAGAGGGGATCGCCTGCTTCCAATCAAGTAATATAAGTCTTCTGGCTAAAAGGGTGACATAGACAATGCAATTTGACATTTCATTGTACCTTAGGAAGGTGACTGTCTTCCAAGCATTTTTGGAAAGGGCTTTAAAAATTCTTCTCATTCTCCTAATTTTTTATCATAGTTTTTGATTTTTTTTAGCTGAATTAACAGTAGAAGAATCACTTTACAAATCTTACTAAATTCTCGATGACAACAAATAAAATTCTTCTAATTTACAAAAGTTTTATTCACCATTTCATTTCACCATTTAGTCACCATTGCAGCCCATTAAATTAACAGACCGTTTTATAGTCTGTGGTCGCACAGGGCACACAGAGACATGACGTCATGACGCAATGACGTCGCTCTCAGTTTGTTTACTGTCTGAGAGCGTGGAGGGGGGGCGCTAGTGTCACAGATTTTTCACATTGTAAACACGCTCAATCTCCACTGACCCTCCGCACGAGAAACACTTGCACAATGTCGTGGCTCCGTGGACACAGGCCGTGACAACTGCTCACCGTGGACGGACTTGAAAAAACACCTCGTGCTGTTATATGTTTCTAACACGAACCGAGGCGCTCGAGCTCAGATATCAAAACATGGAGCTGCGTCCTAACCAACGATGCTAACGTTAGCACAGCTAGCTAACGGCTCTCCAGGCTTTGAAATGAAGCGGAATTGAATATCGTTTTCATCTTGTTGTCTCTGAACTTGTGTTTTTGTGTACATAGCTGACAGCTTTGACTTTATTACGGGTGTCAACAGAACGAGGAGGACATTTTAAGTTAATGTAAACACCTCTCTGTCTCTGTAGCTCGTCCGCTAGCAGCTGCTGTTATTGTTGGGTTTACGTTAGCTGGAAGTGGCACAGTTTCGCTAGCCAGCTCACTGAATGGGGTGGAGTTGTCATCATTAGTGTTGCCGCACAGGCTAGAATAACGTTGGGTGTCAGTTCCACTTAAAAGGAAGACGGTGTCAGACAAAATGGTGTTGAGGAGTTGCTGGAAGTCTCGACATAAAAACAGCTGTGGACCTGCTCCTGGTTGGATCTGGCCAGCATCGGCAGCCCTGCTCTGGTTGTGTCTGACCCAGTTTGTGTGCGGGTGTGGTGCTGTTGGGGAGACCAAAAATGTGGTCCAGAAAGATGCAGAGTTTGATGTCATCTATAATGACACAGTGACAAGTGAAAACCAGACCATCTATGCTTTCAATCACACGGTGTCCAGGAATAAGGTGAGTCTACATTGTCAGTTTGGTTTATTTGCTTTTCCTCTTTATAACATAAAGTATTATTGACTTTAATATGATCTTTTCTCTGTTTGTCTTCCTCTGGGTGTCAGACGGAAGGAGTGCGTGTGTCTGTGGATGTGTTGTCACAGGGTTTTGAAAGTCCCATCCTGTTTGTGGTGCGACAGAAGCAAGCAGTGTTGTCTTTTCAGATCCCTCTCATTCTAAGAGGCCTGTGAGTATCCCCACTGAATGCATGAAAACAAACTCATGTAGACTGTGTTTTGGTCATTCACTCTCCTAAACCCACCTACTCAGCTTCCACCAGTCCTACAACATCACTCTGAAACACTTCTGAACTCAATCCAGCAATTTGTTACCTGTGATGACCAGCATAATACGTCATTGCCCTCTGCTTGACATAGGAACAGCATATTAGCCAAAATCCCTTGAGGTCGCAGCAAGTAATATGCTACGAGCAAGGCTGAGATCAGTCTCTACCAGTATGCATGATGTTTTGTGTAATAGAGAATGTGTCTTACTTTCTAGCCCACTGTATATGCTTTAAAGACCTGTCCAAAAACAGGATATGAAGATGATTACGGAATATACGGCTTCCCCAGTGGCACACGATGAATGCCGAACATACCCTAATGATTCATATTCTGTGGTTTGTGTTTGTTGGAATCGGCAACTACTCATCCAGATGCTGGAATTCAAATGCGATGTGATCTGCACAGTCCTCCACAGAGAATTAGTAAGGAAAGGGAACACATTAGCCATAGGTACAGATTTAGCAGTATGTCATGACATTTTGTCACAGTACCTAAACCGACCAGATCAAGTCTTCTCAACACTGAATTGGCTTGTGACTCAGTGTTTGTACAAGGCCTCTATGTCCTTGTAACCAACTGCACACATGCAGACTGTACATAAAGTAATAATCCAAGGTTCGTACTAGGGAGTGTCTGGCTGTTGCTCCTGTAGATAGTAAACAGTTATGACTTCAGGTCATGCAATGCAGCTAATGTTCTTGTTTGGTGTAGATACCTGCGTGTGAACCTTCGTAGCAATAACAGACTTGTGAGAGAAGGAAAAACGTAAATTCTAGCTGTGCTTGTTGTCGAATTAATTGTAGATGTGGTGGAGAGATATTTTAAGATCTGAGATCCAAGATCAGATTTTTTCTAGGAGGTGCTGCATTTCAGGAATGTCTCTTTGTTTCTCTACCATGCTCTCTGTCGAAAACCGGACTAAACTCACACTCATAACTGGCACTGCCGCAAAAATCATCGGTCTTCCCACACCCAACCTCACTGAACTTAATAACAGGGCCATCACGCGTATTGCAGCCTCAATAGAACAGGACTCCACACACCCACTAAACGAACGTCTTGCCCTGCTGCCCTCACGATGCAGGTATAAACCGCTGAGGTGCAGAAGGGCTCGCTTCGGGAAAGCCTGATTCCCGCAGCCATAGTTGCTCTGAACAACAGGCCCCGTTGATTGTGTCATGTTTATATGCTGTATATATGTCATTGCTTTTTGTGTGCTGCTCGCCAGTGTGATGTGTTCTGATGGTGTCAGTGTTTGTGTATCATTGTTTTTCATGCTGAGTCCAACAAGTACGGTGCTGTGGAAAAGAATTTCCCCTTAGGGACAGTAAAACCTAACCTAACCTTATGCCAAAAAGGTTGTGTTTGGAGTTCGATTGTTTGTCTGTTTGTCAGCAGGATTACTGAAAAACAAGTAGCTAGATTTTCATGAAACACCTTGGAGCAGATCTGAATCCCAGAGCTAATGCACAACTTATTTTTTTGTGAGATAGGGCAGAATAAAGGCCATACATCTTAAAACAAAGTTGACGGTCGTAAAGTTTAATAGTGACAAAACATAGTTAATTGTGCATACGATGGCTTGATATCACAGTCCACATTCACGGTACCAGTAATCCTCTGTAGCCTACACATAGTTGCTCAAACGTCATACAGAAAGCCATCATTATGGTGCATTCAGGGATGGTAGTTTCATGGGAGAACTGGTGCAATTGTAGCTACGCTTTTTTCTTTCTTCTTAAACTAAGGAGTGGCTATGGAAACAAAAATGCACACATGTAATGGTATTTCAGTCCAAGCATTTGATATTTGTACAAACAGTTTGTGCACAATAGTTAAGTGTTTTCTGGTTTTTACAAAGGTGTTGAGTGTGTTAAATATGTCCACTTCAATGGTACATAATAAATGCACAGCTGAGATGATGAGACTTCAGTAAGGCACAACCATATTTTACATAATTCTAACAGTTTTTGAAATATATCCAGATAAAGTGCAGATTTGCATATCATAGAAGACTCAACAATCGGTCCTGGCAAATGTCCGTGCTCTCAGAGTGCCCTTCGAGTTTGGAGATGTAATAAATATGTTGTATGTTGCCATCTGCTAGAATTACAGTCTTTATTTCTTTCTTGGGAGGAGTAAGCACTAAGGCCAGCTGTTGATGTACTCTGTGGGTAGAAAACCGCAACTTCTGCAGCCTTTATGCTCTGGTTTTATCTCGGTGGTTAAAGGGCACACAGTTTTTGTAATCTGACTTAATCAGGTGGGATTTCATAACAGGTTAGAAGTTCAGCTGTTTATTAGCCCATTGGCTGAGATCTGTGTCTCCCACACTCCAAGGTACTCTCTGTGTTTGTGCAACGCAAGCATTACCTCGCCATAGTCTTGCCATTGCAGTCTCGTGGCCAGGCATGTTGTAACAGATCACTAATGAACCTTGTACTTTCACATCCTCCTCTGAGATCCCCAGTGCAGATCTGAAGAGCCCAGATTACTGTAAATGAGCTACCTAAAAGTCTTGAGAGCGAAGTTACTTCTGTTTTATGTAGATCCTGTCACATGAAGTCTTTAAAATAATCCACTTCTATGTTTTGAGTTATCGCAACATTTTCTAGAGCGGGGTATTTACTGATTTTGACGCACTATCTGGCTAGGTCATTTGATTCTGATTCTCAAACAGCAGTCCGTTATGTGACACGTCTGTCTATTTGCTTAGATTCTTTTCTTAATACAATCATTCCTTGCTGCATTTGAAGTATCTTTATTCTGTGCTATGGAAAACAGCTTTAAAAGAAACAAAATTAATATAATTGGTCAGTAAATACAAACCCCTTTAAATGGTAACTTGAGCTCGCCTGTTCTTTCTGTCTCAGTTTGTCAATCTTTGTCTTTCTGTCTCTCTGTCTCTCTCCAGCTACCAGAGGAAGTACCCTTACAATCACGTGGCCCGGACACTGTGTCAGCCTCCGACCCGAGCCGCCTCTGAGACCCAGTACTTCTTTGTGGACGTGTCTACTCTGTCCAGCCAGGGTACAAACTACCAGCTCAGGGTCAGCCGTGTTGAAAGCTTCACCCTGCAGTGAGTGATATCTCACATAATCACACAAATGCAAAGTGCAGTAGCTTCCTGAAACATCAGATGAATGCCTTTACCACTGAGCTGGGTTTTATAGCAACCAAAATCTGAGCTACTGGTATGTCTGACTTGTTATCTTCACCTTGATTACAGGACAGACAAGCGATTCATCTTCACCGCGTCACCATCTCAACCTCAGGTATTACAGCCCGATACCAAACCTTGGTGCATTGATAAGTACAGTAATAAGTGCCACTTTACAACAAGGACGTTTTGTCACAGACATGTAGTCAGCAGACAGAGTGAGAGTAGACAAGAAACCTGAGAGAAGCTGAGGAAAGTACGAGTAAGAATGCAGAGAATTTCACATTTTACACAATTATGCAGTTCTGCTTCTAACACTGGAAAAAGGGAACTAACTTGTGTTTCCTCGTTGATCTTTTGTAGCAAATCTTGGAAAACCCAACGACTGTACATAAAGATGAACGACACATCTCCATTTCCTCCCATTGTACAAAAATGGAGCATCATCGTTTAGAGCCAGAGTCTGTGCAGTAGCGATCTCCGTAGTTTTGGGCTCATTCAAGGGGCCATGCCTACATAGATTCGATCACCGTCAATCGCCGCACAAAGCAAGCCGGTTAGAATTGTGTCCAACTTCACCCAGACTTGCTCTGACGTCATACAAAAGCAGACAACGATAATCTCACGAGAGTGAGGCAGCCGCAGTTTTTAGATCCAGGTGCCGCAGTCGCTCTCCACTGACTGCAAAGTCCAAGGCATGATGGGAAATGCTTGTAACACTTGAAAAGCCTGTAAGACATTTTAATAGATCACTCTGTCATAATTAAAGCAATTTAAGACTGAGAACAAAGTGATATTTAAATCTGATAACATTCTAATTATGGACATCAGATCTGACAGGTTGTGAGTGTTTCTGTGACTTCCTGTAGGGACTGAAGGCTGCTTGAAACTGTCAGGAAACTGCCCGACTTGACCGCTGTTTTTTGTCACAGCGTCCTGCTGCAGCCGCCTGATCTCGTCCACTTTCCAGGCAAAGTGCAGTCAGTCTAAAAATGAGCCAGTCAATCGTGAGCAGTGTCATTGATTGCGAGCACACCGTCAATCATGTTGTCACACCTCCTTTTTATATTATTAAATAACATGTTATAACCAAATTAACACCTCAGTATACATCAGTGTGATAAGAACTACCTGGAATGACATAAACTATCTTTGGGGAAAATGTATTTTGAGTTTTAGTTAGGCCCGTGTCCCATCCGCTAACATGGAGGGTACAGGGTTTATGATCTGTGATCCAGCGATCCACCAGGGGACCATCGAGATGTTTCGGCTTCACTTTGTGGGAGCTGTCATGTAGTCCATCTTTATTATACAGTCAGTGGATAAAACTAGTAAACACTCATGTCACCCAGCACTTAAATTTATCTTCTTTTGTTTCATTGTGGAAATCGTCACACCTCCTACAAGCAGTATACAAGATCATGAAGAAAGACAGGAAACAGACAGAAAAAGGATCTGATCATGCCTGGCCTGTGTTTTCTTATCCTATTCCCCCCGAATGACTCCCTTCCTAGATCCTTATCTTTCTTCCTCTTCTTTCTCTTGCCCTTTCTCTCAGTACTTCAAGTATGTCTTCCCAGATGGGGTGGACACTGTGATCGTCAAGGTCAACTCAGACATGGCCTTTCCCTGCTCCGTTATGTCCATCCAGGACATCCAGGTACGCTTCCTCCTCCTCCCTATTCCTTCAAACCAGACAGCTGCTGTCCTCAAGTCGCCCCCGGCGTTGCGGTCAGCATGCAGTAACCCCACTGGGCCACATGAGGGCATAATTACGTTCATTGCAAGAGTGTCAGTGCAGTAAAAAGCAACCATTGTCAACTGCATGATGTTCTAAGAGGATTAAACTGAGATTTTCTACCTTTTTATCCTTTATTTTTTATGCTTGCTATCACTGTGTTTTTTGTATGTAATCTTCTTGTTCCCTCTTGATTTTAAACTTGTAATCCTTTGTATTTGTCATTCATTTTTGCTCTCCGCCTCACTCTTTCTTTTCAGTGCCCAGTCTATGACCTTGACAACAATGTGGCCTTCATTGGGATGTACCAGACTATGACCAAAAAAGGCGCAATCACTGTGCAGGTAGGGTTTGACACATGCCCACGAGCATGATTTGGAACCTTTGTGACATAGCATACAGTATAGACTCCTCCTCACCACATATTGTATCGTCTAATATCCCTTTCTGTCACTTAGAGAAAAGATTTCCCCAGCAACAGTTTCTATGTGGTGATCGTGGTAAAAACAGAGGACGAGGCCTGCGGCGGTCCACTGCGCTTCTACCCGCTCCGTCCTGATGAGCTGATTGACGCCGGCAACCGCAGCAAAGTCATCGATGTGATGGTCACCCCTGCTATCAACTGTAAGTCACATGTTTCAGACTGACATATAATCCGTACCGAATAGTCCATGTCAATAGGCTGACAGTGTTGCTGTCTTCACACTCCACAGCGGAGGTGTATGTGATGGGCATGCTGTTCTGTCTGGGTATCTTCCTCTCCTTCTACCTGCTCACCTTCCTCATGGCCTGTCTGGAGAACAAGCGGTAAGATATAGCACTTTTTTCTGCCTGCAAAACAGTTAGTTACCACATCAACTTTATATACACAAGCTTGTTTCACTGCTGAGATATTTTGTATCTGTGAAACCTTTGTAGTAATGCTCACACAGTATCCTCCCCTGTATCTGTAGCCACACACAATCCTTATTACAGTAGATAAGGCCACAGAGACGATTTTATTAAAGGGACAGTTCACCCTAAAATCCAATTTCTTCACACCTGTCGTGTTATTTATCAGTCTCGATTGTTTTTTAAAGTGTAGATATATTTCTGCCTGCTCTCCAATATAATGGAATTAGATGGCACTTAGATTGTGGTGTTCGAAGCCAAGGTAATCCACAGACCTTGTTGTGAGCAGTTTCACGTAGTAACTGTTTTCTTTCTACCGCACTTCACCCACCAATTGTATCACTGTGTGCATCTACAGCTAGCTCACCTAGCACCACTGAGCTAGCTAATGTTACAGCTCAGCTGAGGAGGACGCCACTAATGTTTACATCTCACGCTGTCACAAGCACGAGCTTCTTGCCCATGAGTAGCCAATATCTCAAACACTCAGAAACTCACACCAGATTGATAAATAGCACTACAAAAAAAAATATTTGTCTCTTAAACCTATTGCAAGTTCACGATGTTCAAACTTTTTATTGGTCCAAGTTCAGCTCAGAGGTTTGGATGTCTAATCGAAGACTGTGACAACTACACAGCTGCACTACCACAACAACAGCGCTGCACTGAATACAAATGATCTTAATTAGCATGTCTCCTGTTTCTGCAGGATAAAAAGGAGAGAGGTGTTTCAGATTCCTGCTGACATGTCGCCTGCTGAGACAGGTAACCCAGCAACTAGCTATGATGGACTGGCCCATTAGGGGCTCGTTAGAGGGTGTGTGGAGCGTACCATCTTCTTCAAGTTGTGAACCCGTACTGTAGACTACATGCCATAATATTCTGTATATTCAGTGTTTAGCTACACTTAACATGCAGTATAATAATTAACTCTTAAGCTTTTTTAATGTAGAATTTAACATGTATGTGTGTACTTAATGTGTGTCTTTCACTCTCTCTCCCTCATGCTAATGTGTGGTACAGCCTCCCTGCTTGGGAAGAACGGAGATGGTATAACGACACTGTTACTCCTATCTTGCACTTACTGCCCTCTTTCACACAGTGTTGCTCGTTTGCAGATGCTCTGCATGCACCACCTCACATTCTGTAACTCTCACTACATTCATAGAAAGGACAATAAGGAGATGTGATTGTCCGTAGTGCTTCATGTGAGTGTGTCGTAACATAAACGTGGTACTTTTTCAAGACTGGTGAAGCTTTAATGGCTTGCATCATAGAGACACAGACACATGTGACTCACCTGGTTACTTGTTAGGTACCGCTTACCACAAAGCGCTGCTACTCTCCTGGTATTGTGCCTGTATCTGTCACAGTGGTGTCCTCCTACTTCTCCTCACAGCTATATTGTTTGTTGGCTGAAGAAACATGTTATAGTCAATAATGCTAAGGACACAGTAGACAAACCAAAGCATGAAATAGAAGTTTCATGAAACCATAATGTAGATAATCTTTGAGATAAATGTGTGCTCTGCTGATGTGGTTCTTCAGCTCAAGACTGCCTCTCAGTGTGTGTCTGTCTGTTCGCTGCAGTGTGTGCTCACATGATTTGATTTGGAAACTGCAGGACACTTGCAGTTTCCAAACAATTCACTCTCACTGCAGCAGTCACCACTCTTCACAAGAAACCACCTTCTGCACCATTCCTCACCACCATTCGCTCAGATAGGGCTGGGCCATATGGAGAAAATCAATTCAGAAAATCTATTGATGTTGCGACAATATTGTAGTGTTGACGATGGGTGCTTACACAAAATATTTACACAATGGGATTTTTGATAATAAACAGGACTCACGATACGGTATTATCATGATACTTATATCACAATATTTTTTTTGCTATATTGCGATATGTTGAGTATTGCGAAACAATATATTGTGATATCCAACTGCAAATTATTTCCCCAAAGAAAAACTTTGTCAACATCAATTTTATCTCATAAGATCAAGTTTACAGTCAGGTCATGTGACTTATATCATTTTTATTGCAGGAAAAGGTGATGCAAAGCAGACAGACTGACCAACACCATCATAACACCTGTCAGAAATGCTGCATACACCTGACAGACTGAACTGTGGGCTGATTTTAACGCCCTCACACTCAACCCCCATTCTTGTACTGCATTTTGCAGGAGGTTTGCAGTGAACATGAGACAGCAGTCTCCAGTCCTCTGAGATAATGTGCCGTTATAGTCACATAAGAATCCACTGACCTTGAAGTCCGGGTGTCACAGGTTAACGCCACCCTTCCTGCTGTACGAAAAGATTCCTCAGCTCTATGCTTCACTTCTCTGTAGAGCTTGGGTACGGCTGTGTTGGTGTAGAAATGTCGGGACGGAGTTACATAATAAATAATAATAACTTAGACTTATATAGAGCCTTTCAAGAGACCCAAGGACGCTTTACAACAACAAAAATAACAATCTAGCAACCAAAAGCTAGGGTGAACAGGTGTCTTTTCAGTGCAGATTTAGAAATGTCCAGTGTTGGCGCCTGGCGAATCTCCATGGGGAGAGTTCCAGAAGGTTGGGGCTGCCACACTGAAGGCTCTATCCCCGAATGTTTGCCTACTGATGTGAGGGACGTTGAGGAGACCCAAGTCAGCAGACCGCAGGTTCCGTGAGGGGGTGTAATCAGTGAGGAGGTCCGATAGTTACCGTGGGGTGAGGTCATGGCGAGCTTTATAGGCGAGGAGGAGGAGTTTGTAGGTGACAGAGTGTATTTAACATGCAACAAAATATTTCATTTTCAACAACGCTGTATAGACGCAGATCTTTGCACTGACTTTGTTATTTTCTACGCTCTCTAAGAGCCGGACGGTAGTTTCGATACAATATCACCACGCAAAATATCACAATACTATGCTGTATATAAATATGTTTTCGATATATTGCCCAGCCCTAATTTCAGCTCTATTATCCACACGTTTTGAACCTGAAGAAAATGGATCCCTGCATGTATGTTTGCTAGGGCTGCACGATACTTTTTAAACTTTTCATTAAATTGTCATTGGGATGTCAACTTGTGCGATAGACACATTGCAAAAGACAGCAATATCGCACACATTGTTTTTTTTGAGTTTTGTTTTCAGTTTAGTTTGTTCAATACCTCATACCGTGCAGCCCTAGTTGTTACCTCCCTCACCTTGCTGTGTTCATGTACTAACAGTTCAGCTGCAGTGGTGTTTCAGTGTGCAGTGATAAGATACTAACAGGTATTGGTTGTAGTGGTGCATCTCTGTGTGCATTTTGTTAACCTGTACTCACTGTGAGTGTGTGCATGTCTCCACAGGCAAAACTCCAGCCTCACCATATGAATATGGCTCCTTTGGTGAGTTTTGGACAATTCTGTTTTTCTTATGTCTTTCTTTGTGTGCAGATTAAATTAAATAACCTTCTGTCCTTCTTTTTTGCACCAGCTGACAACGGCAGCACTCTCAGCTCAGAGGCCGTCACTGACAGCGCTACATCCACTGACAACAACTATGGATACATGGGTATGGACGAGCTTGTTGGACACACACATTTTCTGTCACTTTGCAGTATGTCTCCACAGCCCGGCTTGCAGCGAGCATCCTGCGAGCAGCTCTGGTCCCTCACTGGTTTTCTGTGTGTCTTCTCTGTTCATCAGGACAGGAGCCTTTCAAACGTCGCACAATCCTCAATCACCTGCACCACATAGCCATCCGCATCGGTGACATGCTGCCGCATAATTGTTTGAATCCGTTCAGGGTTGCACCAAACCAATCAGCATGTGGGGATCATCAATGAGACTTAGATGTTGATGCCAGGAAGTGGCCAGATTCCTAATTGGACTTAATTGGAATGAACAGCAAAACGATATTGATATTGAAGCAACAATCAAAGTGCCCGCAATCATTCTAATATTTCTGTTTTTAAAAGTTTAAAAATCGCAAAAAAATTCTAAGAGGTGTGATGTGTTTGAACACCTTAGTGTCATTAAAAGAAAATCCTTTAAATCCAGACGTCCGTCTAAGTGATTAGACTGTCCCTCCAGTGAATTAAAAAGCCTCTTTCCTTTGTTCTTCCGTGACCTCCTCCTCTTCCTCCCTCCATCAGAGCGATCATTGGACAGTGTGGGGCGAAGCAGGCAGGAGTCTCTGAGCTCTGTGGAGGAGGACGACTACGACACGCTGGATGACATCAACTCAGACAAAAACATCGTCCGCACCAAGGTTCGCCTCTGTCTCTCTGTCTCAGTACACAGCACTTGTTTTTATGTCTTCGCGCCGGTGACAGGTTGTCCATGCGTCTGCACGTCTGTCTATCCATTGATCTCATTCTCGTGAATGCAATATCTCAAGAATGTCTCGAGGGAATTTTTGCACAAATGTTCACTTGATCTCAACGATGAACTGTCACTGTGACCTCAAAAAACACATTTTTGGCCTTAGCTCAAGAATTCATATTCTTATTATGACATAGGGCTGGGCCATATGGACAAAAATTCATATCCCAGTATTTACAGGCTGACTGGCGATACACAATATATATCTCGGTATTTTCTATGAAATGAGCTACATGATTTCATTCGCAAGTTAAAGCCACATTTGAGATGTCACAAGCAGTTTGTAAAAACAGACTGTGATCGAAATAAAATGCACAGACAGGGTTTTTCCCCCTGTTAGAAAATATACAGCTTCACAACATATAAATGAAAAGTTATCACGTTATCATAGTTATCAAATAGAACTAAATCTGCTGTAGTTTGGAACAATTAAAAATCTTTGTGGGGAGAGTTAATAAGTCATTTTCCATCTGTTGGCCTCTCGAATGAATCTAGTGCTAGAAAATGACTTAAATATATTTATTTATTTAGGCTATTAATCTTATTCATGCACAGAGCATCAACAGACAGGCAAAGGGAGAGAAGGAGCATGAAACTGTCTGCGATATATACGTCTTGTATATGAAACGTCTATGTTGTCGCTGCATTTTTAAAACACATCTGTTGCCTGCATCCAGGCGCTGTTTCCATGTCACACAGTAGAGTACAACTACCAAGAAGAACAGGGATGTGCTATGATCCATCTCACACACAAACTAACAGAGCAGTGCTGGATTGCACGTGTGCTGCGGTAATTTCATTCATCTCAAAGACTGTTGTAGCATAGCACATGCAACATATAGACTGATGTCACACTGTAGAATAATGAACACACAGATTAAACAGAGGAGCAGCTCTGAGTGTTGATGGAGAACTTGTGAGTGAGTGAGTGAGTGAGTGAGTGAGTGAGTGAGTGAGTGAGTGAGTGGGGTGGAGCTGTGAGAAGAGTGTGAGAGAGGAGAGATGCACACTGGTATGTGTTATGTAACACAACTTGACTCTACATCGATATGCATGGTGTTGTCTAAATTTATATCTTGCATGAAAATATATCGATATATCATACATGGTCTTTATATCGCCCAGCCCTATTCTGACAAAATTTCACATAAATGTCTTATAGGATAAAATGTTGCAATTTTACATCCAAAATTTAGTATATAATATATATGTAATGTTCTGCAAGAACACTTTTTGGCTATCTTTCAGCGCTATAACTCGGGAACAGAAGGGGAGATATTTGCACAGATACTAAATTTGTGTCTCTAATCTTTGGTGTCCACCTTGAAACTGTGCTGATTGTTTAGATCTTCTGCGCTGCCGGGTTGAAGATGTGTGTGAAGCATCCATGTTTCAGAACTTCAGCAACATCTATATTTGAAGCATTGTCTACTGTCATGACTTTAAAACGAGTGTTGACTGGTTGGTGGAGGCATGCAACCACAAGGCGTTTATTGTGGTTTTTTACATGCTGTTGAAATGTCACCATTTCCTGCAGTTGCCTGCTTTACTTGAAACTAAGTAACAATGTCTTCTTGTTACAGAAATTTTTATGTGTGTCAGACCTGGCCCGTAAAGACAAGAGGGTCCTCAGCAAGAAATACCAAATCTACTTCTGGTGAGGACGCTGAGAGAAATTGAGGAGTAGAATCAATCACTGTGATACAACAACAAAGACTTATTTATCTTTGTAATCATGAATAAGTCCAATAATTGTCTTCTCTGCAGGAACATTGCTACTATCGCTGTGTTCTATGCGCTGCCAGTCGTCCAGCTGGTCATCACCTATCAGACGGTACGCTGATGAGACATAAACTGTGATATATATGATATGATAAAAAAGATGGCTGTTCAACTGACTCTCTGTTCTGCAGGTGGTTAATGTGACAGGAAACCAGGACATCTGCTTCTACAACTTCCTGTGTGCCCACCCTCTGGGAGCTCTGAGGTACGTTGTTAGCACGTGTGTGTTTAGGTAACTACAGTATGGCTACCACATACCTGTGTTTCAAGTGTTGTCATGACTGACTCTTAAGTGTTTGTCACACAGCGCGTTCAACAACATCCTCAGTAACCTCGGTTACGTGCTGCTGGGACTCCTCTTCTTGCTTATCGTCCTCAAAAGAGATATCGTCCACAACCGAGCCCTGGTCCGCAACGATCTCAACGCGCTGGTAAGGCACATGCACAAAGACTGATGTACAGCAGAGACACTGTGAGACACAGATACATTAGCTAGCAATCTGTGTGTCACCCAGTGAGGATGGTGTTCAGCTCAGTTCCTAGAGTGAATAATGATTGTTAATGATCTTGGTAAACAGCAGCCTCAGGCGGCTTATTGCATAAATAAATCAGAAACAGGAAATATTAAAGAGAGAGTGCATATCCAGAGAGATACTGTACATTTGGAATATAGAGTCAAATGTATTATTTATTGAACTTAATTGCTATTATTCACTCAACTGTCCTCTCTCCCACCCCGCAGGAATGTGGTATCCCAAAGCACTTTGGTCTCTATTATGCCATGGGAACTGCTCTGATGATGGAGGGCTTGCTCAGTGCCTGCTACCATGTCTGTCCAAACTACACCAACTTCCAGTTCGGTAAGACTGCTTGGGCCCTATCTTACACCTGACACAAAGTGTTGCAGCACAACTGACTTATCTATCTATCTATCTATCTAAGATAGATGTGTTGGTTGTAATCTTTGTTTCTGTCTTTGCAGACACCTCCTTCATGTACATGATTGCTGGATTGTGTATGTTGAAGCTGTATCAGAAGAGACACCCAGACATCAATGCAAGTGCTTACACCGCCTACGCCTGCCTGGCTGCGGTCATCTTCTTCTCAGTGCTGGGAGTGGTCAGTACACACACATACACATACACACACCACAAGGTAGACAAGGCCTGGGTGACGGGTGATGTTTAGTACATGCAAAGATAACACACAGACATTTCTTTGCAGGTATTTGGGAAAGGAAACACAGTGTTCTGGATCGTTTTCTCAGTGATCCACATCCTGGCCACTATGCTCCTCAGCACACAGCTCTACTACATGGGCCGGTGGAGGCTGGGTAAGATCACAGCCACAAACATGAACTCTTTAGCCCCTGGAATCATGATGGTTTATTATTATAGTGGTGGTCTGTTGTGGTCAATGTGGACACTGACTGCAGCTAACATTTGTCTTAATATCTGCGTCAGACTCGGGGATCCTGCGCAGGATGGTGTACGTCGTCTACACAGATTGCATCCGACAGTGCAGCGGACCCATGTACATTGTGAGTAATAACCAGCAGCTGCTGCATTAATATGAGTGCGTTCATGGTGTAAAGAAGCAGTATTCCTGCCATCATTCTGAGCTCAAAGGAATCATAGTATTTAAGAGCTTATCTATCTAGTTTTCACTGTCTTCTTGAACACTAGTTGGTACAGAATAACAATTACTGAGTTCAGATTACCTGCTCATAAATCATCTCTCCTCCTCTGTCTGACAGGACCGTATGGTTCTGCTCGTCATGGGAAACATAGTCAACTGGTCGCTGTAAGTAAACACCACGTGTTTCTTCTTTTACTTGATGCTAAGTAGAGACTGTAAACATTTAAATTCACAGTGAAGGACAAAACAACATCATCTTTGAGTCTCTCTCTTCTGCTCCCTCTCCGTAGAGCTGCCTACGGCCTCATAGAGAGACCCAACGACTTTGCCTCCTACCTGCTGGCCATCGCCATCTGCAACCTGCTGCTCTACTTTGCCTTTTACATCATTATGAAGGTGTGTGTTTGCATGTGTCCTTGTTTTTATGTAGCGCTCAGATTAAAAAAGAAGAGCAGAAATGTTCTGTTTATCTAAAGCTCTTTTTTGCGTGTTTTAGTTGCGGAGCGGTGAGAGAATCCAGTGTCTGGCGTTGGTGTGTGTTCTGTTCACAGCCGTGGTGTGGGGCTTTGCACTCTATTTCTTCTTCCAGGGTCTTAGCACCTGGCAGGTCAGTAACTCACACACGTGAACTGAGAGTCGCACATTGGCTTCATATTCCTCAAAATACTCAAGTTTACGGTGTGTGTGTTTCTCTCTTCCGCCACAGAAAACTCCAGCAGAGTCCCGTGAGCACAACAGGGACTGTATCTTGCTTTCATTCTTTGACGACCACGACATTTGGCATTTCCTCTCCTCCATCGCCATGTTTGGATCCTTCCTGGTATGATTATGTTTTGTGCGTGTGTGTTTTAGTTCATTTAGACACACAGCATACACGCTTAAAGGACACTCAAATTGAAAAAATCTCTTTGTATTGAGTTGTAAATTTGCTTAACAGCAGCTCCAGTAAAATTACTATGTCTGTCAGTGGAGTCTGGGAGCTTTGAAGGGGGTGTTATAACAGCTTCAGTTTCCTCCTGCAAGGGTCTGTGTCACGGCTAAGTAAAGTGGTAAAATAATGTAAATACAGAGTAAACTTAAAATGATATAATTGTTTTTTTAAGTGGCCCTTTTTTAGGAGGCTAAAATACATTTTGTGCTGCCCTCTGGGACAGCCATCTACTGTAGGTCATACACACTGATATGGATCTATAAATGTGTGTATACAGAACAAATGCAGTATTATATGGAATCTAAATGCGTCTTCAGTGAGTGGTGTGTATATGACCGAGTGGGAATGCAGATGGTGCTGCCCTTTATATAAATCGTTGCAATGGGACTCTGCAAACAGGAAGTTGTTAGTGTACTAACCCGTCACCTATTTTGTCCCACCCCAGGTCCTCCTGACCATGGATGACGACCTCGACACAGTCCAGAGAGACAAGATCTTTGTCTTCTAGATATGTTGAATCTCCTACGATGAGCTCAGCTCCTCCTCTCTGCCTTATCACCCTCATCTCTCTCCGTTCGCGTCTCCTTTGTGTAAAAAAAAAAGAAGCACAGCCAGTAGCCTGTTTCTCCCAGGCTGTACGGCAGGCGCCCCCTCCGCCCGTCACAGCCAATCAGCCAGTCAGGGAAGGGCAGTAGCCCCTCCCTCCACCTGTATGGACACAAACGTGCCAACGAAAAGCCCGGGTTTCGACGTCGAGTGATGCTGAAGTGTTTTGTCCTCTCGCTGCCATCATCAATATATCTGTTGTAATCGATGTTTACTTACTGCTGACGATGAAGATAACAATGTACACACTCGCTAAAAGAAACAGTCCGAATTAACTTATTTTATACTGTCCGCATTACATTTGACCTGCAATGCATTTTGAAATTACTGTTTGTATGCTGTTTATATGCTGTGTGTGTGTGTGTGTTTGTACAGAGGTGTGCGTGTGTTTACAAACATTAACGTGAGAACATGAACTCTGTCCAGTCTGTCAGTGGCCTTTAATGTTCTAATCATGTTAGTCACATACTGTGCTCTGATTGGTCAGATCCTCAAACTAGCCGTCCTTCTCGTCGGAGAACGTTAATAATAATAATGATAATGATTGTATTTACTTCTCGACTGCCCTCAAGCCTGAATGCTAAGGTATTTTTTGCACTGTACTGTATGAAAAACTGATTTTAATGTCAAATGAGCGGTTACTGAATAAAGGTCTCATTTTCAGATACTACTGATCGGCTACTTCCTGCATGCTCTGACTCTGATCTTTAAACCTGAGTTATCTATGAACCTGAGCAACGTCTTGACAACAGACTGGCACACGTGAGGTTCTCTGTGTAAACATAAAACAGTATGATAATCAGGGTGTGTACCTGACTGTATGCACATGCACTTGCTCAAACAATGGACCACACACACCAGCGCCGGCATATAACAGGATCAGCACACAAGATAAAATATAAAATTATATTTATTAAAATATGTTATAGAAAAATACAGTATTTATTTACACAAATATATATGTATGCACAAAATACATTTGTGTCTCTGCCTGCATGTGTTGAGGTTTACACTAATCAACGGCTCACTGTCACTGCTGTGGAATATGGAAAATAAAAGTGGATTAGGTTCAGTTCTGACAGGCTTACACAACAAAAACTAAGAAAATTATTTAAAAATTGTTCACACACAAGTCACTTAGAAAAGCAGAGTCATAAATACAAAAGTTGTGAAATGAACTTTGACCTCTGTGCACCTGCAAAGCACAACTTTTTTTAAGTGTTACGTCCTGGCTGCAGCAGCAAACGGGTTCACAACACGAAGATGAGTCGGATGGTGTCTGGGATGTTTTCAGTAAAGCAAGTACAGGAAGTGAAATAAATAAATCTTCATCTTCGTCTCTAATTGTCTTGAACTTCCCATCTGACATTAAAATAAATGTAACCATTTAAAACATACGGCCTTGGCCCAAGTGTAAACGTGACACAAGTGCTTTCAAAGAAGTCTGGTGTTGCTCACAGCTGTATCTCACGTTGGAGGATAAAAGTCCCTCTGTGACATGTTTGCTCCCTGAATTTCCATGTCGTCTGCAGTCACCTCTTTCTCCAATCACAGCAGCGGAGGTCAGACTTTACCTGAAAGCCTTTGCACTGAAAGTCTGCGAAAAAGGAATGAGTCAAAGAGGGCACGGGGCGCTCACATGACGCCCCTGTGTGTAAACGTTGCAATGCTGACATGACACAGCCGTTAATGCTCCAAAGTCCTCAGTGACAGGCACAGGGCAGCAGGACTGGACTGCATGTCATGTCTTCAGTAATGGTAGACTCTGATCTGGTTGTTATCGTCCAGGCCCAGCTGGACCAGGCCGCTCTTTGTTGAAGGGGCCCGATAGCGGGTGAACAGAGGTCTGGAAGGCAGAGTTAAAGATGACAACGGGCACGACAACACTGTGTTCATAAAACACTCTGCTTTGGAGAACAGATGGCAAATATGCAGTGGTGGAAAGTAACTTAGTATAAGTATGTGTGGTACTTGCACATAGCCAAGGTGTGACCATTTCTAAATTAAAATGATGCTGGAGAATTGATTCATGCCTTTATTTCAAGCCCACTCGACTACTGTGACGCACTTTTTACTGGCCTCCCAAAAACACCACTGAGAGACTTCAGCTCATTCAAAACTCTGCAGCTTGGCTATGAACCAGAACCAAGAGGAGAGAGCACATCAGGCCAGTCTGAGCTGCTCTGCACTGACGTCCTGTCACATTTAGAATTGAGTTTAAGCTCCTCCTCCGTATATAAAGCCCTACATGGGCTGGGACCGAGCTATATCCCTAACTCCCTTATTAACTATTTGCCTCCACGAACACTGCGATCATGTGCTGCTGGTTTATTGGAGCCAGCAACAGCCGGAAGATCAGGGATGCAGCCTTTGTCAATTACGCCCCAAAGCTATGGAACACACTACCTGTAGACATCAGGGAAGCTAGCTGGCTAAATATTTTTAAAGAAAGAAAAAAGGTATCTGTTCACTTTAGCCTTTAACTAGCTCTGACTTCCTGATACAGATCTGTGAATGCCTGTAAACGTAAATAAATTGAACAAATAAACTATGATGTAATATTATGGATAAAGATAAGACTTCATTGATCCCTTGATGAATTTAGGAAGCTACCAGGCAACATATATAGTAAAAACAGCTATAGTAAAGGTCTAGTTTTCTGTGTTGGTCCTGTGTTCCTCCTGGGTGCACTCTGTGGTCATTCCTGCATTCATCCCTGTGTTATTCCTGTGCTCATCCCTGTTCATCTGGTTTTTCCCGGTTGGTTTTCAGTTCAATTTTTGTTCTGCTTTTGTTTGTACTTTGAGTTGCCTGCCTGTACTGGATGTTTTCAATCAGCTACATTAAAGCTCGCTTTCTGTTAGAAACTCAGACTGTCCGTTGGTCTGCATCTGGGTCCTCCTCTGAACTGCTCTGACACTTCTGAGAGACTCTGCCTCTCAAATGCTCCTTTTATACCTGGTCATGTCACTGACCTGTTGCCAATTAACCTAATTAGTTGCAAAATGCTCCTCCAGCTGTTTCTGATTAGCACCACTTAGTTGCCCCTGACCCAACTTTTTTGAGATGTGTTGCTGCCATCAAAATCAACATGAGCTACTAGTTTTCATGAAATGGTAAAATGTCTCCATTTCAACATCTGATATGTTGTGTAAGTGCTATTGTGAATAAAAGCTGGGTTTATGAGATTTGTAAATCATTGCATTCTGTTTTTATTTACATTTTAAACAGCGTCCCAACTTTTCTGGATTTGGGGTTGTGCTACTTTTACTCAAGTTTAAGATCTGAGTTTTTCCTCCACCGCTGCAGTAATGTGAAGTAGTAAAAGGTTATCAGACAAGTCAAAAATACATGAATAAACACTGTTAGTAAAACAACTGAAATGTAAGAGGGAGCTTTCTACTTTTCTAGCTAACTAGCAGCAGTCCTCTCAATTGCTCAACTGCTGTTAAACACACACAAACTCTGGCCCCGTCACAGCTCTGGGCATGCATGGACATGTCCATCTCATATAGGCATTTGGAAAAAGTGAAAATGTAGTGTAAGGCAAAAATGGGAAATATTGATTAAATGTGTGCTAATATAAGAAAGGAAACTGAGAGAGCAAAAAATAGCTTGTGATGGACTCAATACTGATATATATGTGTTGGTGTGTGTGTATGAGTTTGTGTGACAGAAGGATACATGCTGGTGTCTTTCTTGCGCATCTCCAGCCACCTCTTGTTGCCGTCAATCAGCCCCTGCAGCCTCTGGCCGTCTACCTCCGCTGACCTCTGCACAGACCGCATGCTACGACCATGTTCACTTAGATACACATGGACACACACACACAAGTATAAGACAAACATGATCTATAATAACAGCATGATTACAGATTTGTTGCAGGTTACCTAGCAGGAGTGTATGACGAGTATGCGGAGGTCGTCCCCATGGTGAGTGGGTCCATAGCGGCTCCTGGAGAACAAAACAACATGATTGAAACTGACACAACCTCCTTATAACAAGTCCCATTATTGGTGCTTCACTTAATCTAAAGCTAAATAAGGTGTCTGTTGGCATACTGGGGAATATCTGGCTAAATCTGCTGTTGATGAGGTCCTCAGACGGCCTCAGCCCACTGCTGATGGGGGTGCTGAAGAGAGGGGTGGCAGCGGAGGTGCCTTGGGTCGCCCAGTTCCAGGACGGCTCTGAGAGCCTGACTGGAGGAGGTGTGGCTGAGGAGCTGGGGCCCAGGGTGTGCATCTGTGGCAAGACTGAGGCAGAGGTGGAGGTGGCGGACATGGGAGCTGGAGATGAGTGAGGTTGAGACAGAGACAGAGGTGGAGGGAAGGCTGTATAAGGTGTGGCGCTCTGCCTCTGGGCCAGTGAACCCAATGCACTCAGCACGGTGTTGAGCTGGCCTGAGATCTGCTGCAGGGACTCTGCTAACTCCTGGACTTTGTCCGGGACTGTGGGGTGACCTCCTGACGAGAGAGTGAGGACGAAACAGAGTGAAAGAGAGGAACACACCCTCAGTGTGGCTGAAAAGATATATTAATCTGATAAAAGCATGACAAATATCAATGTAGTGGGGAAACACCAGAGGCAGGATAAAAACTCAGGATAGAAAACAATTTTAGATCTGTAAATAAATAGGTTAAAAATAAATAAAAAAAAAAAACAGATTAATAAAATATATACATCATAATGATAAATACAAATTTAAAAAAATAAATAATAAAATGTGCTTTTAAAAACATCAACACAGTGAATATGTCAGGACCTTTGATAAAACTCTGAAAATGTGTTACCTGTCCCGTCCGGTGGGTCCACAGTGCTGCTGAGGTCAGATTCAGTCACATCAAAGGTCACCTTTCTCTCTCCTCCCAGCCGAGACAGATCCTGATACAGCGGCTAAACAGAGAGAGCAAGAAAATGAAATGAAAGCCCAATGACAGAGGCAGAAAATATATATTTATTTTAAATGTTTAATTTTTGTTTATAGATTTGTCAAAGGAATTAATTTAGTCACCACCACCCTGAATTTCTCAGCTATGACTATAGGTGGTGGTTGACTTCATGAGGCCTTTGCACTGAAAAGAGAAGAAGTAGTGCTCAACCAAAGTGAAGTGTTACTTTGGTGATGTTTTGCCTCTGACCTCTTCAGCTATAGAGCTCTCTAGCTGCTGGAGTTGCTCCTCTTTCCTCCTCAGGAGAGTGTTTCCCCTCTGAACCGTCCGGTGCAGCTCCACCACATTTCTGGCCTCCTGACAGAACGAGAGAAAATAACCAGCACTTAACACCTGACTCAGATCCACCCCAGTCATCACACTAGTTATAATTCAGCGGGAGCTGGGTCATACTCCTCCCTACCTGTTGGAGGTTCCTAATCATCTCCTCAGTCACCCCTCCTTCCTGGTTGGGGTCCTGGGAGGAGCTGGTCTGGGCCGCCTGCAGAGCTGCCTGTCTCTGCATCAGCCGGCTGCTTTCTCTCTCCAGGAAGACTTTGGTTTTTTGGATGGATGCACCATGTGAGGAGATGTAGCGTCTGAACCTTGACACACAGAGGGGATGAGGGCTGAGGTTAAATACGCACTAGTGTCCAGCTCTCGTTGACTGTCTCCTAAATCCTGAATGTTCTGATCAACAGTGAACCAATAATTGTCATTATTCTTCTAGCCAGCCATGTTGGACCTGCCATCGACTGTCTGTAAACTAAAACGAATCCCAAGGCGTCCCCCAGGGTTCTGAGTTTGGTCCTCTCGTTTATTCTCTAAATGCTCCTCCTTGGGAACTGATCACTCCTGATTGGGTCACCTGGGTGAGGGGGTCTGAAGTTGAAAGACCCAAAACCCTTGATGACTCCAGGTACCTCACTGATGATGTGTCCAAGTGCATCAAGAGATGTACGTAACAACCAAACGTAGCACATGCAACATATAGACTGATGTCGCACTGCAGACTAATTAACAGACAGATTAAATAGATAAACCGATAAATCTATGTCTTAAGTATTGCTGGAGAACTTGTGAGTTAGTGAGTGGGGCGGAGCTGTGCAGACAGTGTGACACAGGTATGCATTATGTAACACAACGTGACCCTATATCGATATAAATGTGTTGTCTGAATTTATGTCTTGCCTGAAAATATATTGATATATCTTACATAGTCGTTATATCGCTCAGCCCTATATTACAGTATTATATTATAGTACTGGAGCAGTAGTTGTAGTATCATTCTGTCTGAGTGCCAAATACAGAATACTGGTTCATCAGCTCTCCATACAGGATTTATATTAGCTCTCAGTAACCATTACTCAAACACCGGTAAGAACTGACAACTCTGTGCTGCCCAGAGGCTGAAAACAGACCTATAGTTTATCTGTACCCTTCAAATATCCAGTAGCTAAAACTGTGATTAACAACCACACATTTACTCTCTGTTTTCTGTGTCTGTCTGTTTCTCTCTCCTTACTCTTCCATGCTGCTTTGGCTGTCAGGCACAGGGGAGAGTGGCGGGTCGTCCAGGTCTTCTACAAGTAGCGATGAGTCTCTCATGTCACTGGAGGGCGCAGTCGCCTCTGCTTTATCTGCCTTCTTTTTGTCCAGTTTAAATTCTGGTACGGGGCAGGCGCTCCCCCCTTCACCTTGTTCCAGCTCACTATTTGGACAAAATAAGATCATCATGCCTTTAAAAATGTGAACAACTTCTCACAGGAACATTGGAAATCACTGCATTCTGCTCGGTTAAATAACGCCATTGGCTGGAACTGAAGTAAAACCAAAGGATGCGTGGAAACTATACCTGACTCTTTGACTGAGACGGTCGCATCTCTCCTGCAGCAGCACCACCTTGCTCTCCAGTCGCTCCTTGCTCTCCTTGGCCCTCCTGCACTCTTCCCTGGCTTTGTCTCTCTCCTCCCTCAGCCTCTCCTCCGCTTCCTTGCCCTCACTCCTGTCCTGCCTGGCTCTCTGGAGAAGTTCCCTGGCTTGATGTTTCTCCTCTCTCATCCTCTCCAGCTCCTCCTTCAGCAGATCTCTCTCCTGGATCAGTCGGGGTAAGGCCTGGACACACACACAGGTGGGGATAAAGGGGGTTGTTAGATGGACAGGTTGGGTAGCATTATTTTTTTAATGAAGAAGAAGTGGGATGTCCTACCTCGATCTGTCTGTCCACTTCATCCTCTTCCTCCCCAAGCTTCTTCCTCCTTCTCTTCAGATCTGCTGCCTGCAAAGAGACAGAAGCCATCAGTCCACGTGGTTTAGACTAGTGCATCAGTGATTTATAGTACATACAGTATAGGATAGAATACCTTGTTCTGAAGCATGGCCTCCTGACTCTTTAGTTCTTTGGCTCTCAGCTCCATCTGATTTGCCAGATCCTCCAGTTCTGACTCCTTACAGACAAGATAAGACATATTTATTCTCTGGAAGACAGTGTCTGTTATTTCAGAAAATGACCATCATGGAGGGGAAGCTCCTGGACCAACTGGTGGTACTCCCCTTGATCCACCCTCTTTTAAGGGTCTCATGTAGTATAGCCCTGCACTGTTATGAAATGTGTGTGTATGTGTGTCTCTGGTCACACCTTGCGTGAGTGTGTCAGCTGTGTCTTTTGTATCTGCGTGTTGAGCTGCAAGCGGAGTTTCTCCAGTTGGACAGCATGTGAGGCCTGGAGATGCTCTCTGTCCTCCTGCAGAGAAGAAAGCAAGCGCGCCCTCTGGTCAGTCTCCTGGAACACACACACACAACATTTTATTATTGCCATACAAAACAGAAAATAAAAAACAACATATTCTTCTGTTCTCACTGATGCAAGTACAGAACGAGGGTATGCAGCAGGTAAGTGTAAAATTTAAACACCAGCTAAACACACTGACCTCATCCAGGTATTTCTCTCTGATGCTGTTCATCTCTCTCCTGTGGTCCTCCCTCAGCTGCTCCAGCTTCCTCTCATGATCACGCTGCACTTCCTCCCGCACTTCTTGAAGAACATCAGCCAGCTGAAAGGTGACACAGCGAAAGTCAGTTTACAGTACAACAAGTTACATTCCAGTGAAAAAACGAATTAAAAGAAATACACATAATGATGACGTAATAGTTATCTACAGAACGTGTGCGTGTGTGTGTGTGTGTGTNTGGGTGTGTGTGTGTCCTCTAACCTCTCGGTGGTACTCTGCTAGTTGCTGTTCAGGTCGTGGGCTCATGGGGTCCCTCCTCCTCTCTGTAAATTTAACCTTTGTACAGACAAAGCAGTGCAAACACTCAAGTCCAATGCCACCATGTACCACAGAAACAGAGCAAACACAAACTTCTGGTTCTTGCGCTTCTCAGTTGTATCTTTAATTATCACATTAACAGTCGAAATATTCAGAGTTTATATCCTGTTTATGTCTTTCCGTAAGTGCTTTACTTCCAAAATAAAACACTTGATAGCACCATCATAAGAATTCTTGTCCTTGCTGCGTGTTGTCAAGAACTGACAGGAAATAACCAAAAACTGAGCTGTACTGAAGAGAGTAACAGGAACACGAGTCAATAAAACTTGTGTAAAATGACATGTAGCGACCTGCCAAGTTGGCTTCAGGCTATGTTTTACATATGAAAACTGGGATCCAAGCCAATGTGCCAACCTGCTCACACCACGTGGGTCAAGAACCCCATGAGTCATTTGTTTTTCACTCTGGTTTACTTACTAGCAGTGACACTATTTGAAGTTTGATTTTTTTAAACAAATGTTTGTCAAGCTGTTTGTTTATCTTTGTTATTCCTGGAAGTTGTGTTAAGCTTCAGTTTGTTCAGAGATATCACTCATTAATCAAGCAGAGAAGCGTTCACAAGGCGGTCAAGCCAAGTGCAGTTGCAAAAAGGTTGCGACCAGGTGCCAGATCTAAAGCAGCGAGCATCCATGAGACACAGCGCCCGAAAAACACAAATATAGCAAGCCGAAACAGCAAACAAGAGTAAATCTGAAGCTGGCTTTTACTTCCACTCCTTCAAACACTGACTAAATAAAACTGAAATAAAACGAGCCGGACACAAGCAGCATCCATCCAGCATCATCTTCAGTCACCTCATGTCTCAGGGAGTTCAGCTTCTCCTCCCTCTCCTCCTGGAGTCTCCTCTTCTCCGCCTGCATCTCTTCTTCTGACTCCGCCTTCAGACGTTCACTGTCCTGCCTCTTCTGGGCCTCCAGTCTGTCGCGCTCCGCTTCTCGCTCTTTCTCTAGAGTGACACGTAACTCCTTCAGCGTGACCTCGCTCTCCTCCCTGAGCACAGGACACACACACATCAAGGTTACTTTGGGGGTTTGGAAGGGCAGATAGGTGTGCTCTCTCTGCCTTAAGGCTTTCCGTGTTGGCGCATGGAAGGGCAGGAAGGTTTGGAGGTAGGAAAAGGCAGAGGCCCCAGAACAAAGCCATATCGCCAAATATAATACTGCAAATGGAAATAGTTTTCTTTGACTAAAGTGTTCCTGACTGAATTAGCTACTTTACTTAGCCACAGTCGCTAGAAACAAAGGAATACTTTGCAGGTCGGCTGAGCTGTTACCTACAGTCTTTGCAAAGCTCTTTGTAGATTTCAATCACCCATCTGATCAGACTTTACGAACAAGATCTTAATATTTAAAGTGTGTACTGCAGATTCACTTTGAGAACTACTGCTCTGGTGCACATTTGTTTAATGTGTTTGTGTGTGCGTCTGACCTGAGTTTGTGCTGCTGCCTCTCCCTCTCCTCCTGAGCAGACTCTCTGAGCTCCTCCAGCATCCTATCAGACTCCTCATTCAGCCTGGCCTCCTCCTCTCTCCTCTTAGACAGCAGGCGCTGTCTCAGAGCCCTGGGGAGAAGCGCATACATGTGCATTTGTTTTAGTCAAATGTATGTGTACTTAAGCAGTAAAATGTTGGTGTTATACTCTCCTCCTCGCCTACCTCAGTCTTTCCTCACTTTCCTCCTTCAGCTTCCTCTCCTCCTCCTCCTCTTCCCTCCTCAGCTCCTCCTGGAGGAGATGCATTCTCTTCTCCTTCTCCTTCATCATATGCTCCCTCTCCTCCTCCACCTCTCTATCAGCCTTCCTCCTCTCCCTCTTCCTCTCCTCCTCTTCCCTCCTCAGCTCCTCCTGGAGGAGACGCATTCTCTTCTCCTTCTCCATCATATGCTCCCTCTCCTCCTCCACCTCTCTATCAGCCTTCCTCCTCTCCCTCTCCTCCTCCTCCTCCTCTTCTTCCTTCTCTCTGTCTTTACTTATTCTCCAGCTTGTTTCATCGTCCAGGAGGCTCTCTTGGATTTTTGAGGGAGGTTCAGCGTCCTCAAGTTGGGTGTTGGAGGAACGGACCAGCCGACCTCTGGAGGTCTCAGGCCTTTGTAGACCCAGAGACGTGCCAAGGCTCTCAGTTTTTGGATGGAGCCCGATGTCTTGTTCTGAGTGGGAGAGGCTAAAGAGGGAGGGCGAAGGGCTGGACTGGTGGAGGACGAGTCGGTCAACTTTCGGAGTTGGAGGGTTGTCTTTGCCAGCAGCCTGTGAATGCCTGAAAAGGGAGAAAGCTGTTTTACTAATACAAAGTTCAAACTGAAAATATGCTGCACACAACTATCAGTGTTATTTCAATAATGGACACGAGTATATTTCCTGACTGTCTATGCCCTTGTTTTGACACAGGAGCTGCATGTTTCACCAATATTAATTTAATAGTGAGTCTTTTAGGGCCCTGACACACCAAGTCAATGGACGTTTGTCAATGTCGAGCCGTCAATGAGCATCTGTCACTCAAGGTTTTGTGGTGTTACCCACAACATTGGCACTAGTCAGCAATTCTTGGCTGCTTTTTGGTCAGTCCAGCTGTTTGAATCAGTGTCGGAGATGGCGGCACCCAAGAGTGCACGAGAGGAAAAATGGAAGTGAGGAAAGCAATTAACAGCTAAAGTCAAGAGGGACTGAGACTGAAACAAACATGTTATTTAGGTAAGATTTATTTTTTGTAATTGAGGTGTTTAGCAGAAACGTTTCTTAACTGTTTGTGTTTTTGTTCACTATTGTTTGTTCTAAGTAGCATCTTGAATCTGTCCACTCAGTCTTCCACTTTCCCTTTTTTTGAATGACAAATATAGACTGCCGCCACCTGCTGTTATGGAGAGTTACCTCCTCTCACGCAGGCGCAAAACTTATGTGCTAGTTGGCCGTTGGCTGAAGTCTTTGCGGTGTGCTCAGTGCAACTTTTCGGTTGAGATACAGGTGATGTGAGGTGACGCAACAGTCAGCGTCTGTCGCCTCTAGGTCTTGGTTGTGGATTTGGTGTGTCTGGGCCTTTACAAAGAAATGCTTGGTGCCTGACAATTTTCACAAGCAACAACTTCACAGCTGAAATCACTGTTAAAATAAAAACAGCCGAATTCGTCAGAGATGTTGGAAGAAGTTTGATCAACAAGGCCTCTAAAATTAACTTCCAATTCTTTATGAGACCTGATAAGAACACAATGCAGCTTAGTCTGAGCAATATGAAATCAGCTGCAAACCTCTTGGGAGCTTCTGCCTTCTTTGTTTTTGCCCCCTCTTCCTCTTTTGTTTCCTCTTTGTCGTCTCTCTCAAGTGGAGTGACAGTGCCGGACAGGTCGTTGATATCCAGAACCTTCTCCGACAGCTTAAGGACACAAAACCAGAACCATTACAAAACCAGTTGCAAATAAACAGTTCTACATGTGGTGTCACACTGCATTATCAGATTACCTTGACATCTATAGAGGATGAAGCTTCCTCTATGTTCTCACTGGCCTCAGACTCCTGCGATAACACACACACAAACACAGTCAACAACGAGGCAACAGTTCTGAATGAACACACGCAAACAAAATTGCAGAAGCCAAACTAAACATTGGGGCATGCTGTCCTTTCCAAAGAAACACACACAGCAAAAGGCAAACAGCACAGCGTGCATTCAAACATACACAAGGCTGGCAAATTGGCAGCCATACTGTAAAACCGGACAGTCAAGCAATCTGCAACTGAAGCAAGCAGACTCTGAAAAGTGGGGGAGGCGATGGCGGGAGATGAGAGAACTGTGTCTGGTCAAATGATGCTCAAAATTAACCGCCAACCTAATAGCAGATAGACTACTAAAAGCCTGTACTGTCGATGGGGAAAAGGGATGAGAACTTTCCAATCCAGTCCTCAGGGGCTCAAATGGATTCTCAAATTCCAGCGTGCCAGTGGCGACATTCAGACTGGGAGCCCCTAAGGAGTTGGATTCTGGGAGCTACATGCACCTGCTTGCAGTGATCAGGCATGATCAGGGCTGGGGTCGGGTAGTGAATGTCAGGGAGGGGGTGAGCACGCACAGAGGCAACACCGAGCCCTACCTCTGCAGGAAGGGGGTAATTATTTGTCACATCCTTCATCCTGCCAGCAAGAGTTTTTCTCTTTTGGTCAAGCGTTTTAAGGTCACTGGTGCTGAGCTCGGCTGGTCGGACTTGAGCCGTTCCAGTCTCAAAAACCTCGACGACTTCCTCCTCGCTCTCCGGTGCAGTTTGGGGCTTACAGGCATCTGATTCGTCATCTGCCTCCAGTCCCTCCCCCTCTGTTTCTCCTCCTTCGCTCTGTACACATCTCTCCAACACCTCCTCGTCACTCTCTGATTTCCTCTGGCTAAGGGAGCATCTCTCCAAAGCCTCATCATTCTCACCCTCCTCCTCCTGCTCCTCCTTCTCTTGCTCTCTTTTAATATTCATCTCCACCTCCTCTTCCTCACTCTCGTGCCCGTCATCGTCATCAACGCTTCCCTCAAGCTCATCCTTGTCTTTGTCATTTTTGTCCTCTTCCTCACTCCCTCCATCTTGATCACTTTTGAAGCATTTCTCTACAACTTCATCGCTACTTTCCTCCAAACTGTCTTTTTCTTCTTCCGCTATCACCTCTTCCTTCACTTCTTCTTTCTCCTCCGTTAAACTCTCCACTGCCTCATCACTCTCCACATTCTCGTCTTTCTCTTTGGTCTCACCGTGCTGGCTTTCAACACAACTTTCCTCATCACTGCCATTTTCCTTTCTTTCAATGCTCCCCTTCTTCACACTGCGTTCAATGTTTTCTGACACTCCACCTTCCCCTTCATCTATCTCCTCATCGCCGCCTTCGCAGCATTCCTCCTCTACCTCCTCCATCTCTACCTCTTCCTCTTCTTTGTTGCTTTCTATAGACCCCTTACTTCCTCCCGGCTCGTCGTCTACCTTGTCCCCCTCTTCTTTGCTTTTTCTCTCATCTGCTTCCTCATCCTGCGCCTCTCCATCTTCCAGCTCATTTCCTACCTCTTCTTTCTCATCCTTCCCTCCCTCCTCTGCCTCCCCTCCTCCTCCTTCATCCTCTCGCATCTCTCTCTGAGCATCCTCATCTTCCTCCCCCTCCTCCTCCTCCTCCTCTTTCACCATATCATTTAACTCCTCTGCCACCTCCTGTTCAGTACCAGCCCCCTCCTCATTGATGTTGTTTCTGCTGCCCGCCAGCGAGGACAGGTGGAGGTGGCGGCCCCTCAGGGAGTCCTTGGTGGAGGGTAAGAGGATGAACAGTCCATCCATCCCAAACAGAGGCACAAAGGAAGGCGTGCAGAGACACAAGGGAGAGAAAGGACGGAGGAGGGCATGTGAGGGAAGGAGGCAGAGGAAAAGATTGTGACCCCCGCTGAAAGACGGTGGGGCGGGTGATGATCTTGACACAACTGCATGCAAATCCGACGGACCGTGCATTTTGCAAGGACATAATTATTCATGTTAGACAACTAACGCACGAGAAATACATTAGGCAACAAAACATATGCATGCAATTACAGAGAAACATACACATTTTCAGGGTCTGGGTCTCTCAAACACTCAAACACAGGCGCACACACGGGAGCAGGTTTGTTTCATAAATGTCATTTCTTTGTTTCAGCGTTCCAGAAAAGCCATAATGTCAAAAAGAGATCACTGAATCTATCAAATCAGTCCCATTAAATCACTGGGACACTGTAATTTTGAAACAAAGAATAAATGCATTACCTACTTTAATAAGTAGATAATGTACAAAAACAGGACTTCTCAGATTCTAGAGGCGAGAGGCGGGGAGTATCGGTGTGGATAAATACACAAGTCAGAGGGAAATGGTGGTGTTCACTGTTTCGAGGGTGACGACACAAGCTCCTGATACATAGTTTCAGACAGCAAAGCAATAACAGTGACAGTAGGAAGACAGTAGGACAAAGAGAAAGACGCAGTGACAGCCATGGCCGTAGGACAGATCCCAGCAGCACAGCAGCTACACGGACACATTCCCAGGTCATGGTGCAAACGTGAGAGGTTTAAAGGTGAAAGAGGTCGCACGAGACAAAGAGAAGGAACAACAGATGGTTTAGAAACACAGTTACATGAGACAACAAGAGAAGTCCACTGTGGTACTGATGACTGGGAAACAAGGAGGCCTACCCCAAACTTAGACGTAGGTGCATATTACCATCTATATCCAACATTTTGCGTTCCACAACAATCCTGTTTTAATGTGTTATGTATGTGTCCATGTCATGTTGATCTTTCCTTAAAAAAATCATACAGCTTTAATTTGAAGGAGTACATTAACTGTAAGGAACAAAACATTTACTGTGAACAAGCCTCCTCATGTTTAGAGGAGACTCATGGGTGCCCATAGAACCCATTTTTATTCGAGTATCTTGAGGTGAGAGATCAAGGGACCCCTCTGGAAATTGCTATGCCAGTTGTTGCCTTGCCCAGATTTAGAGCGTTATTTAGCCCACTTCTCAACAAGCTATGCTGTTATGGTTGGTACAAATGGATGCCTTTGGTTGTATAGTTTCACAGGATACCACAACCTTCGTGCTATCTTAAAAAATTTGCTTGCCACAGCCTGCCTTAGGCTCTTACATGTATATTTTAGGTCCCTATGTGCCCCCTAAGAACACAGACATGGCAGAACAAGCAAGAAAGACACAAGCTGGGAGCCAGTGTGTGTGTGTGTGTGTGTGTGTGTGTGTGTATGTGTTTACCTGTTGGGATGGTGGTTCAGGGCTGTGGTCTGTTGGCCCTGTGGATAGAGCCAAGTCCTGCAACTCTGGCTCTGTCCTCTCCTCAGCTGGAGCTCCACCACTGGCCTCACTGTCCTGGAGCACACGCACAAAGCATTAACAAGAAAAAAACATATTCATACCTAAAAAGCACTTCTGGATTTAACATAGGATTAAATGACCCTGTGTACCTCATACTGTAGGCCTCCTCCAAGCGCATCCAAGTCCAGATGAAGATTTTTTAATAGTCGGTCTGAACCACGAGGACTTGGCTGAAAAAGGGACAATGTCTGGTTTAATAGGGACATAAAATATACACGTAAGAGCCTAAGGCAGCTAAACCAACTACTGTCATCATCTTGCACTGGTCTATAGGTTGTACTGCACCTCGTTTTCGGATATCTTCTCATCGTCATCGTCATCATCATCGTCATCTCCAAAGCCAGGCAGAGTGAGAGACACCCTCTCCTCCTGCCTGCTGCCCAGAACACTAGATGTTCCACTGCTCCGAGGGCCCTGACCAACAAAGAAATTAAACATAGTATACTGTCAAGAATAAACACAAAAGCATATCATATGGATCTTCATATAGCCCTCAGAGCTTACCCCAAGGGATGTCTTCAGGGGCTCCAGTCCCCCTGAGCTGCCGAGCGACCGCCGGAGAGCAGGCGCAGAACCAGGCAGCGGGCCAGGGGCATCCAGACCTCTCAGAGGAGCCAGGCTGCCCAGTGGGGATGGTAGGGGTCCCAGGGCTGAACTCAGCGCCTGTAGGGTAAACAAACACAGCGGGAGAAGTGAGCACGTAGACCAAACATCAGAAACACTTAAATAATTCATTACATTGAGAATCCCCACTGAGAGATCTCAACATCAAGTTATTACCTGATTCTTATTTAATGATGATAATGATTTAATAATATGTTTGCCAGTGTTTTGCACAGTGTGCACGTCATTACAGAAAAATGAGCAAAACCATTACAGTCTAAAAGTCTCTGCTAATGACAGTTTCAACAGAGCGCAGCTTTTAACACAACAACCACTCACCCCAGGAGTCTTGAGTGGCTCCTTCTTCTTTTTCTCTTTCTTCTCCTTCTTTTCTTTCTTCTTCTTCTTGTCCTTGTCCTTCTTCGCCCCTGTGCCTCCTGCAGCGGCAGTGACCTGGGCGCGCTCACGCTCCTGTGTCACCAGGCGGCGGTAGTGCTCATCGCAGGGGTGATCCCAGGTGGACTGGCCCGAGGAGAAGTTGAAATAGTAGATGTCCCCCGTTACATCCTGGCTGTGGGGGAGGAGGGGGGAGAGGAGGGGGGTCACTTCGGCACCTCCAGAGGGGCCCAGGAAGGGGAAGGAGAGATGATGGGTGGATGGGTAGGTGAACGGAGAGATGTCACCCGAGGTTGTGTTGTCACCTAAAACTGAACGTTGCGCCTCATGACCTAAATAATTCTATATAACCCCTGTCTCAAAGGTTTGTTGGGCCATAAAGGATTAACGCTTCTTACTTTTACTTTATAATCATTAATTTACAACCTGCAAACACATTTTGTTATAAGTTCCATTTCCTCAACGTATCACATCGAAGCTAAACATATACAAAACCTATATCTGACTAATTATTCCTTCATTTTACCAGCCTCTCAGTGGAGCACACAGAGGAGAAATGGTGGACAGGTATTTCATTTGCTGAAGCAAGAGCCTCAGAAGTGGCTAAAATTAGAGAGAAAAAAGGCTTCGTCTTCAAACTATATCTAAAATTGTTAACATCTAACATCTGCCTGGCTGTTTAAGTATTGTGTTCTCGTGTAAGAGGCATCATTTACTTTATTATTTCACCGCAGCTGACACTATGATGGAGCAAGAGAGGTTTGCCACACACGTTCAGGTGTCAGAAACAAACCCCCGCCCTTGATTAGTTCATCTGACAAAAACACCATTACATCACTGTCAGACACATTCCGATAAGCTGAACTTGCTGCTGGGATTGCTTGAACATCTGGTGCCTCACTAAGGATCCCCGAGACTGTTCTCAACAACTTTCAGCTATATCAAGAGAAACAGAAACTGTAACACCACAGCCTCCACACCAAGTATGATTTGATAAAACATCTACAAACCAGTAAATACTCTTCAGATTCAAATGATCTCTGTCTGTGTATTTTTATAATTTTATAGTGTTTTTAACATGTACATATCATCACTGTCAAATATATATCTGTAAAATCATTGCATATTGATTCCAGCACCCTTTGCACTCTGCATCATTGCCTTATTGTTTACTAATATACATATATGTAATTAAAGGTTTACCTTTGCTTCGCTTTGCTGTCCTTGTTTTAACGGTATGCCTATTTCTGTGTAAGTATGTACATTGAGAGCAATGGAAACCAGAGTCAAATTACTCGCACGCTGTTTTCTGTGGGTGGCCATGATACCGGGGCGCCACTCTCCTGCCTGTCCTCCCTTGCTTACCAAGGCTTCCACTCGGGAGGCAGAGGGGCAACGATGCCTTCCCTGGCCAGCCACAGGAGCTCCGGCTCGTGGTCGGGATCAATGCCAATCTCTCTTGCGTACTCTTGGATCTCTGATAGGTAGAGAGAGTGAGACGAGGTGAATGTGTTAGTCATTAAAGCAAAATGAGCCCTCCTCCCAAACAAAACATAACATGATAGAATGATGTAAGTGTTGGGGATGGGCTCTATAAATTGATATTTTAATATCGTGTAGATAAAAAGACACTGCAGGATCCACCACTATCTGTCATCGGTTACCAACATGTCAGTGTAAACCAGTCAAGCTAAGGAGTTGCCACCTGCCACCAGTGAGGTGCTAGTAAATGCTATCTATAGTACAAATAATCTAGGCACAAATAGCCAGGCATTTCCTTAGCAGCAGCCATTCCCGGATTATCACCCCTCCACTGTTTACCTTGTTCAGAGGGTATATAGGTTTCATCATAGTCCTCCTCAAGGATCAGCTGGTCTCCTATGAGAGCAGCTGCAGTCATGGTTACTGCAGAGAAATGCAAAACAGGGTACATGCAATTACGAAGGGAGATATACTGTGTAATACACAGCAGCAGACATCCACATAAGATTACCATGTTGTGCAAAAGACGTCCTGTTTTCGCAAAGAAAACTCAGTCTCTTTACATGACTGTTATTCTCAGCTAATAAGATTAGCACTAACTTCTTGAACCTCGCTAGACTGTTTTACAAAGAAAAAGGCTATTTATAATTAAGGTTATGATAAAGTTGGGATGAGCAGTTAGGCCATATTAACATGTCGATAAACAAACTAATACAAATCGGCAAGGAATCATTTTAAAGACAGGAATATGTGATACAGCAGAGAAAGGGAATGAAAGCGCTAAGCTAATTAAGCTAGCATCTCAGCTAAGTTCATATGCTAGCTAGCTGGGCGCAAACTAGCTACCGTTAACTTGACGTTAGCTAAACTTGCTAAGTAGTTGGAGAACAGCTTATTCGTTGTACGTGATTTACCTTCCGAACTTTTAATCGTTTTCTCATTAGCCTCTGTGGTGATACCGATTAGTTGTCAGTTGTTAAACACAGACATTTTGTGCGAAGAGGGGAGGAAGATGAGAAAGTTACAGCATCTCCAAGGACGCTTCACCCGTTTCCTGTTGACGATGGAGACGTGGCTCTGATTGGCTGAGCCGCATGAGGCGTTCACGAGTCCTCGTAAGTTCTGCATTCATTAACATGGACAGTGCACTTGCATCACTAGTCTTTCTGTAGTGGAATTAAACATAACTTGAAACCACCAGTGTGAAACAACACATACATATTCCACAGTGGGAAACATGTATATAAAGGAATGGTGTTCCAGTGGGATTTGGGCTTTTGATTATTTTATGGATGAGAACAGAAATGTGTTACAGCCACAGCATGAGGAGTTTTGCGGGAAATTCCAACTCCAGTGTCCAGTGTACTGCTAAAAACTATAATAGACCGATAAAATACAATTCAATTTCAGTTTTAAATCAACTTTATTTATAAAGCCATCCACATTATACTTAGTGGTGTGTCTGTGTCACTCTGCAGTTACACCTCCAAAACAGTGGTAGGCGACTGAGGTTTCTGTGAAGTGCTGTCAAGTTTAGTTAAACACACATTAAACATGGCTTAATAGAGACAATTCCAAACACAAGTACACAAATCAGCTTCACTATAACTCGCAGCATTCACTGACATTTTCCCCACAAATACAACATGCTATTATTAGTAGCACAACCCTATGGCATTTTACATTGTATAAATTAGCCTAGCAGCTAGCATTGATTTCCTCTGCTCATATGAAGCCAGGGACAACAGCAACATTTAACCAAAGTATCGGTACATAATTTGGCTCCATTACAACTCACAAATTTCAACAACAAAACAACTGTCATACTTAACACGTTTTCCAAACAAATATAACATGCTAATGTTATTGGCACAAGCCTATGGCCTTTTACATTGAATAAATTAGCCTAGCGACGAGTGGATATGAAGCCAGGTTAAATGCCAAAGATGAATCACACACAAGACTTAAAATGCTATTTTGTGGAGGCTTTATTGTCTTCACAATTTATTGTTTCTGATCTGTGAAATAAAAGTAAATCAAAGCTTTGTTTCCACTGAGGGAAATGGTTTCAGCTTAAAAAAAATAGACAGGCAGTGTCCAGCTCAGGCTTTGAGCAGAGCTTTTACAGCCTTGAGGAAGAAGCTGTTTTTAAGTCTTTCTGTCCGTGCCCTCATGACCCTGAGCCTGCCAGAGGGGAGGGTGTCAAAAAGACATTGTCCAGGGTGTGTGCAGTCAGACCTGATCTTTTCAGCTCTGTTTCTCAGCTGGGCAGAGTGGATTTGTTGCAATGATGGAAGAGGGAGCACCAATGACCTTCGATGCAGTTTTGATGATCCGCTGCAAGTCCTTCCTTTCACACCATGCATCCATAGCTCAGGACACTTTCTATAGTGCACTGGTGAGGAGTTTCTGTGGAAGCCCAGTTTTTCTGAGGGACCGCAGGAAGAAGAGTCTCTGCTGGGCCTTCTTCACCACTTCTGGTGTTCACTCCCTATGTCAGGTCCCCTGAGCGATGGTACTTGCAGCTTATACCCTCTCCTGTCTGCAAGTGACACAGGGTCCTTTCTTCACATGTACTGGAATCACCCTGGGGTAGTATGTTTTTGGAAAATGGTATCTGCAACCTTAACTGATCTACTTAATGTTAAAGTGCCATGTTGTCCAAAGCTGCTCCTGTTGAATGATACCTCCTCTTTAGATCTTTTGTCTCATCAGAAGCTTGCACTTTTTGTTGGCCTTACAGCAGTGAAAATCACTGGCTACAATCCCTACTGGATATAACATATTTGGAGATGTCAGTGGCAAAAATGCATCATGCCAAACAGTCAAACATTGTGACAAGTGAAAGATTTTCTGTGCACAACCGCTGGGTCACAGTCCATGTACCCAATTTACTGCTTTTTTTTTAATCTGTAATGAAATATATTCCTTTCTTCTTTATTTTTTCATTTTAATGTAAATTATGTATTATCATTAGCATTGTTATTTTCCCCTCATTAATTTATTTATTTTACTTTCTCACTTGATCTACTGAGGCCAATTAATGTGAACCAGTTGCCGCCGGGGTAGGGGGGCATTGTAGTGTATTTTTGTGATTGCCGTTTGTTATATATGTTGAAACAACAATAAAAAGTTGATAACAAAAAACAAATCACAGAGAAATAGCAGAGCTTTACAAGATAAGATAAGATAAAACTTTATTGATGCCACACCGTGGAAATTCACGTTACAGCAGCTCAAATAGCACAGAATGCCAATAGAATACTTATAGAATAAAGATTAAATACAAAAAAGATATATATCATGACAAAATACAAAAATACAAAATACAAAATAAAAAAATAAAATACAAAAAAGATATATATCAGATTAGAAAAACACAACTGTAACTGAAGAGAGAGTCATTCTTTAAAAATTACACATGCAACCACATTTTAACACCACAATGTCCTTTTTGTGACTTGTGATTCAAATTACTATTCCTTTAGAAATGTGCTAAAACAGCTTTGTGGGAGTGAGTGCCTTTTCACAAAGGGGAAAGGTGAAAGGTGTTTTGCATGCGTCGGTGCATGTAGAGATCCCTGTGGTGTGGCAAATGGCACTTCCCAAAGCCTCTCATTCACAGCTGGGGGCTGCATTAACACCATGTTGCCAAATGGTCCCTTTGTCCCGTGTCGGAGCCGGGAAGTCATATCAGATTGTTGTCACCTCTTCTCCTGCTATCCATTGTTGACTGTTGTGACAACAGTGTTGTCTACAACACATTAAATTAGAGTGTGTCCTGTCAGAGGATTTAAAAATGTAGCTGGAATAGTGTGAGTATGATAAAAGCTTTAATGGAATAATATTAGTTTGACTTGTGTGCTGATCTCTCAAGGTTTTAACCACAAGAGGGCAGACGAGGGGGGGACTGATGCAATGTGACATGACAAGCAGACTTTAGTCCACCTCTCGGACAAATAAGCTTTGGTGATTCGCTGAATTTAATAAATTATTCTAATTCTCTGGCTCAATGTGGTGCCAATATTACAGTATGTTTTCACATACCCCCACTGCTCAGCATATATTTCCTCCCTTCTCACTTATTAGACATGCTATATTGGCATTACATAATATTAAATAATACAAATAGAATAAATCGCACATTGTAGTTAATAAGTACCAATCAGTGATCCAGAATCCTTGACATGTTCAGGTAAAGAGGATTTGTCTTCCCATCCTGTGTTTGTCTATCGTGGGCGGTTTGGCTCTAATGACAGGGTGAATGGCCTCTCCATCTTGGGCAATGCTTTCACATTACAAACAGGCCTTGACACTCAGATGTTCAACATATCACCTACGCACTAAAATACATAAGACAGGTCTAATAAAATTATTGCACCACACAACATATTACACAATTCTAATGTTAGATTGCAGTGTATTTTATTTATCATGCGGTGTATGTTTCGGTTTGTGATTTGTGTGTGTGTGTGTGTGTGTGTGTGTGTCTTTAAAAACTTACCAGTTCATGAAATTTCATTTCAAATTAGAAAAAAGCAATGAAACCAAGCTAATGTGTGCAGATTCTTTCACTACTAGCTGATAGATTCAACACCTTGTTTAGCCACTGTGTAAAACCAGTGGTGGAAAAAGCATTAAAGTAAATCATGTATGAGCCTCAGAACATTTTAAATATTTACATGTTGAACTAATGCATTCAATTATACTCAAGTAAGAAAAAACATTTTAAAAAAATCAGTACTTAAGCATATGAAATACTTCCAAAAACAAAGGTGGCACAATTTAGCTACTCTAGTTGTAAGATTAAACTATTGCAATGCAGTTTTTACATATTTTTTTAATGTGAAATATTCATCTGCATGCTTAAAGCCCATACAGCCAGCAGTGTTGGGGAGTAACTAGTTACATGTCATTAAATTACACAATAAAATGAATGTAATTGTCTGTGGAACCATCTTCCTGAGGCAGACACCATCTCCACATTTAAGACTAGACTTAACACTTTCCTTTTTGATAAAGCTTATAGTTAGGGCTGGCTCAGGCTTGCCTTGGACCAGCCCCTAGTTAGGCTGATATAATCCGTAATCATTTTACATTGTAAGGTTTTTTTGAAACTCAACAGAGAGCAACACTCAGTGCTGTGTCCATTCCACAGTTTGACTACCAAAACACATTCTCTCTCCAACCTCGTCACATGTTGACGTGCTTGGTCATGGACTTTCCCCGTCCACATACAACGTGCAAGGTACCCTGGGTGCGTTGGTTGTTGACCTTCTGGGACACCATGTCAAGTTGTCTTCTTTCAGGACGCACTTCTGTTTTCACAGGAAATTTAAGGTACACTGCAAATTGACTTTTTTTTTTCCTTCAACAACAAACGCACGTGGTGAGGTTTAGGAAAAAAGAACGGGGTTTGACTTTACAACCTTCGGGAAAGGAACACCCATCCCTTGACCTGAAGTCCTTGGTCGTTGGACCCATCCACCACCACGTGGACTTTTGACTTTTTTAGGAAAAAAGAACAGAGTTTGGTTTTAGAATCTTACGGGACGCAAATACTGTCGGGTGAAAGTTAGTGTTTGATGGACCCGGCTGCCCCAGTCGGACTTTCGACACCTTAACTTTCATCCTTGTGCCACCGCGTTTCCCTCTGATGCCGCCAGGCACTGTTGAACTATAACTACAACCCGCCCTGCTTCAGGCCGATGTTAAAGGTTGCCTTTCTTCGTTGGTTTCTGACGCCGCAAGTCACAGCCCAAGTGCTGGATTTTGATGACTTCGGCGTGAAACCTGGCTCATTTCATAAATAAACAACGCTCCTAAATGATTATTGCCTTTTCTTAATTTAAAAATGTTTAATATTTGTTAATTGTTGAAACTCTGTGTTATGGCTATTCTCTTCCAGGCCCCCCTTGTAAAAGAGATCTCAGTGCCACAAATGTGGTTATGTAGACTGAATAAAATACACTGTGAAATACAACCTATAACATTTTGGCATAGCCTATTTCTGGACATTTTTCAGTTTAAAACATTGTTAGAAAAGTAATAATTCACATTACTTTGATTAAGGAATTAAAATAGGTACATTACTTAGTACATTTTTAATAGGGTAACTTGTAGTCTGTAACCTATTACATTTCAAAAGTAACCTTCCCAACACTGACGGCCATGAGGTGAATGTAGTGTACAAATTTGATCGGGGGAATTATGGACAGATGTTACGAAGCCTGTAGAAACTGAAAACTGTCAAGTAAAGTTTCAGTGCCTTAAGTTTGCTTTTTCTGGCTGTGTCCTTGAGGGCACATGAAGAGTACTGTTACATTACACCACTTAATAAATGTTGTGATTATTTAAACAATCTGCAGCAACAACAGCTAGTTGTGGCATTTGCACTTAACCCAGGCACATGTTCCTTTCATGTTTGCAGGCCCTAACATTTCAAGGTGCACTTGAATACACCACATCATCTGTGGGACCGTCTCATGAGCAGCAAATGGCTACAGAGGCTCATAAAAGAAAAAGATAGCGTTCCCTATCACCGGTCAGAACAACGACTGGTTGGCAGAGAAGTTGCCCAAGTGTGTCCTCAATATTCTCTGATTACGTGAGCATGTCAGTATTCGTGAATGTGTGCTTGAGACTTTGTTGATTATTTTATGATTTAACAACATTGCTCAGTGACCCTGTATCCCCTTCATTTTGCTCCTCTAATGATTTAGGTTATCTGAGTTCAGGGTGGATCTTCTTGCTGTCAAGCTGTACAACTCACAGGGCGATGCAACCTACAGTGACACTGTGCGACCAGGGCTTCGGTCCAAATATCTGTATTAAAGCAGAAGCGACCTCAGCAGATGTGACATTGCAAAACCACTATCACTACAGTTAAGTAGACTTGTATAGCACGCCAAAGTGTGTGTGTGTCAGTGACAATGAGAGAGAGCTCCACACTGTTGCTTACAGCTGAGATAACCTCCCCTGCTGGTTCGAGAACAGTGCTCCATCAAGGAGGCAGCTGGAACAATGACGTGACCTTTGAACCTCAGCCAGGGCCTGATCAAATGGTGAATTTGCTGATTAAATATTTATCAGCTCCAGGCAATTACCCCACATCTGTCTGGCTGTTTGATGGTCACTGTAACACTGGTTGTTGTTGATCATCAACAGAGCTGTCCCTGTTCTTAGTAGAGCATCAATAAATCTGATCACAAGTGAGAAACTAGGTGGCTTTATGTAACTGTTGCCGTTAAAATCCATTGTGCTTTGACAAAAATAGCCCTCAGTTGTCTGCTAATTTTCCGATTACCCATGATTAACTTTTTCACTCCCTTTCACCCTTTGCAAATGTTCCTGCCACCTGTTGTAAAAATGATATATTCAGTTGACTTTAGTGTCATGAAACATGCAACCTTAGCAGTTGTCTTGCCAGCTAGGTGTTCTCAGTTTGTATTGATAACAATTACGACGTCAGTAATCTAGATAGATGGTTCCTTGTGGATGCTGAATCAACGTGGTGCAACGCAACCAGTCTCAAAGGTTGCTGTTCCAGATAAGAGTCATTCTTCTGACAAGGCCTGTTTCACTCCTGGTCAGCATCTCTGAGCTCAGAGCAACTGATATGTAGAACACTCTTATCTCAGGGGCCAGGGCAAAAGCCCTACAGACTACTGTGCAATGAGCCATGAGAGGGGCCATGTGCTGGGATCTGTTCAGCCTTTTACTGTTCTTGGTGTGTAGGATCATTTTCATCATTGATTTTTGGGTTGCTTGGTTAGTCAGAAACATGTCTTCACCTTCAAGGTCCCTGTTTGATCCAACTAGTGGTTTAAAACCATTGCTTGTCTCCTCTAGTTTGCACATCTAAATAATGCACACCTCTGCCAGAAATTCAGACATACTCAGTATTGGATGCCAACTACAAAGCCTCCATTGTTACACTTTCAAATTATCTGCTGTATTTCGCTAACTGATGTCAGACAAAAGGCTAGAGTTGATGACATCAGTCTGAACCTGGCAGGCATTGATGTGGCTTGCAGAGGTGACAGCTTCGTCACCTCTGGGTTAGTTGTCGGGGGGATGAGTCGGGACAGACACCACAGTGCCAAATGATACATAACAAAGGCAAATGGAAGTAGAGAAATACAAAGAAGGGTCAAATGTGATTTGGTTTTTAAATGAACATAGAGGATTTGCTGCAGACACACTCTGAAAACATCACAAAGGGAAACCGGACATTTGTCTTGTAGTTTACATTCCTGAAATATATAAACTCCTAAAAATATCTAGAAATATATAGAAATCCAACAGAACAGCCCAGCAACAAATGAATGTTCAGCCTTAGTTGAGGCTGTGACACAAAATATTAACTGCAGCTACAGACTGAAAAATACAGGCATGTTTGCACCATGAGAGGAACATAATGTACCCTGATGAGACCAGATGTGAACCAGAACCACCATATAGGTGCATTTTCTGATAGTCTCAGTAACAAATTTAGTCTGAATCAAAAAAACAAAACAAAAATACAACAGCATTATTATTGAAGCAGCAAAAGCAACTGTTATTTAAGACTATCTGGCTCTGTGTTCTGCACATTCTCATGAAATGTGTTTGAAAGAAGTTTTAAAGAACAACGCATTATTGGAGAATAAGTTTGTACGGATTCTATTTCCTTAAAAAAAAAAAACATTTCCAAATCAATAATACAGTTTAGAGGAGCAGTGTGTAAGATTTAGGGGGAATCAGTAGCATATAGTGGTGAGGACTGCTCACCACAACCAGCTGAAACTTCTCCCAGTGCCATGTTCACCGTTCAGGAGGTTTTTACTGGGAGCCAAATTATCTGCAGCGGGTCATGGTGTCTCAGAGTTTCAGCGACACCATGCCTGTCGTTGGAGACAGACCATAGTCCAGCACCTGATGATATGTGCTCACCTTTTTTCTGAGTCAGAGATTCAGGAGGTTTTTTTCTGGGAGCCAAATTACCTGCAAAGGTCTCTTCCTCTGATTTAATAAAGCACTTTCACGTTGAATAATCAGTGTTTTCCTAACGCTGCTCATCATGGAGGAGCTGCTAACTATGGTGGCCGACGCGAAAATGTGAAAACAGGAATGGCCCTAGATCCAGTGTTTGGTTTATCCATTCTGGGCTGCTGGAGAAGCAGGGCAGTACAACATGGCGCACTCCGTAGACGAGGACCCGCTCCCTATGTTGATATTAACAGCTCATTCTAAGATATCATATTACATTTCTGTCAATATATCCTCCTAAATCCTACACACTAGGTCTTTAAGTCAGGTATGGCGGCACACTGAATGGAGCAACTGTGTGATCTACTCCATTTCAATATACCAGCTACATCCCCACAATGAAGGACTCAGCTCCTTCCATTAACAAACTTTAACACTGTGAAGTTTACAAGGTATAAATAATTGTCATCCTCTTGGATTTCAGAATACTGTGCAGGGGTTCCCACTTTTTCTCATTATTCATGTTGCATAAGATATGAACTGGGCATGTTGCAATTGCTCAGAGCAAGTATTGACAGAAAAAGATTTTGGGAGTAATGGTATTCAGAGAAAAGTGTATTGATCATCCAGGCTACTGGAAGTACTGTACTGTATATTACGCAAAAAGCACAGGCCAGTCGCTCGGTTATGATTGATTGCCATTGACCACTGATGACAATGATTAACCTTGCACCTAATAACCCTGCACTAGGTCTTGGAAGGGAAATTGGTGGTACATATTTCTTTGAATACTGATCCCTGCTCCCATTCACACATGACCCCATGTAGGAAATGTTCCTGAACATCTCACGGATAGACCGCATGTGTGACACAGGCTTTAGACTAGCTTTCACTCTGAGGATAGTGATATGTAGAAGGCAAACTTTCTTTCTCTGATTCAAGTAAAACCTTTAGTTGCTGAACCAGAGCATGTTTTTAATATAATTCACTTTGTATTAGTATATTTCAAAAAAAAAAAAAAAAAGGAAAGGAATAACCTGTGGCAAATCTCAGTGTGAACCTTCTGATAGGGAATTAAAATATGAGGGTAATGGTTGTGCGACAGAAGACATTAAAGTACTTATGATATATGTACATCTGTGTAATAGATATCTCACTATACTATGATCATTCCTATTCCTCAAAGTACACAAAACCATAGTGACAAAGTCCACTGGTGATAGGACAACAAACAACAGCATGGCACACACTCTTTGACCTATTAATCATCACACACACATCAACCACAGACTCTGTTATCTGTAAACTGAGATAAGACCGTCTTGATACACTGTTCTCGACTGATGACTGTACTGTTGTGTGGCAGTGTGTGAGCACATGTATAATTGTTATTCTCTATTTCCTGAGTGCGGGTTGAATGTTATTACATTTCAGAGAGTCGATTTTCAAGTTGCTGTTGCGACAAGTTTGTTTGTTTCGCTTAGCAGCCTTTTGGCAGCACTGGGACTGTGAATAGCGTGGATTTCCAGTCCTGCACACTCTTCTGTAACAAGTGATATGCAAGAAAAACACTAAGAGGGCGGGGTGGGGGGGGCAAGAATGTAGAAAATAAAACAGGATCCAGTACAGACCCCTGTGGGACACCCTTACTTGGGCTATGTGGGGATATTTGAACTGGTTGGTGCTTTTCCACCAATCCCACCTACCCCCCTTCAGCTCTCCTGACTCTCTACTTTTTGTTTGATATCATAAAAACATTTTCTGTCTCGTCGGCCCCTCTCCTTTTCATCATATTCGCCCCTCTTTCCTAATTAATCATCTCTATGGCTCCGTCTTTACACTGAGTTGTTTATGTAAGCCTTTCATGTCTTCTTCATAATAAGAGCAGCTTGGCCACAAGACAATGAGACACATTTTTATCAAGCTGAAAAGACCCCAACTAATAGCTGTGCCAGAAGAATCAATGTAAAATGTTCCACTGTCCCAAAAAGAATGTGGTGAAGTCAAAGGACTGTTAGCCCCTTGGTACTTCAGCAAAAGTTACAGTGCATTTGTGATACTGATAATGTAAAGCAAATCTGACTTTGTGTCGGCGTGCATGCTGAGTGATCTCCTCCCAGCAGGTGACCATTGAACTCTCAACCCAGTCCCCCTGCTGAGTGAGATGGCAGGGGGGTGAGGTCCACCTCCACGGAGACACACAACCCTCACACCTCCACTCCCGCCCCTCCTCCCCACATGGACTCATCCCTCACCAGGGCACTATAAAAAGTCTGCTCTTGCTGAAATTGTTCAGTCTCATCACGAACTCCACCAGGTAAGACACACAGCTGCTGTGGCTCTAACTGGGACTCAGGTTGTAGAGGAGATGATCAGACAAGAATAACTGCTGGAGAGTTTTTTTTTTCATCTGACTAACTGAGATTTCTGCTATCTGTAAACTTTGATGAAGTTGTTAACTGGTACCAAAAGTTTCTCTGTGTGAAATACTTCATTTAATTAATTGTAACTCGGGGGTAACGCTGTTTAGTATGCTGCGATATTTTAGCAGTTATTCAAGAGACAAAGAGATCCCTAAATTTAAGTGCCTCTAGATATCGATTGTCTTTGAACTCAGAGAGGACTTCGTAATTCTATGACTGTGTCTTGCTGTAAAGCCTGGATGAGGATTAAACTGAAGTCCAGAGCTAATCTGTTTGAGCTGTCTCTCTGAGTTTATAGCCATCCCTAATCTACCCAGATTACGGGTTCTTTTAATAGGCAGCCGTATGTTTAGCATGAAGTCATTTGGACCAAGTCAGGGATGAGGGTACCGCTTAAACCGTTTGTGAAAGTGCTCTTACCCTTAAACCCGCTCATCTGGCCTTCACATTGTTTTACGTGGGAGATTCAAGACTTGTTGAATCAGTGGGTTTCAATTTTTAAATTGGGGTTTTGTTAATTCCTTTGTGCACTTAAAACATGTTTTATTGAAACTCCTTCTACATTGCTGTGAGTGTGACATGTTGCCTCTTTTTCCACCTTAGACCACCACCATGAAATTTGTGGCTCTTGCTCTCGCCCTTCTGCTGGCTGTCGGTGAGTGTTGAATGCAATGTTTCTTACTTAAGGGAAATACCTGATATGAAGATATTTTTCTATATATTTTATATTTAAAACATTGTATTTGCTGCTCTTCTCTCCTCCCCACCGTTCCTTTCTTTTTCTCCTCAGGCTCTCAGGCCGCTTCCCTGCAGGCTGATTCACCATCCAAGCTGGAGCACATCAGGGCTGCTGCGGATGTCTACCTGAATCAGGTGAAGGACAGTGCCAACAGAGCACTGGACCAACTTGATGACACTGAGTACAAGGATCTCAAGTAAGGCCCTTTCATTTTCCTCAGTCAGTATGAGGTTCTGTAATTGATACTTGTTCTGTCACTTGTTCATTCACCTTACTCTTCTCTGTCCCTTTTTACAGTCACCTTTTTACTCATTGTCGGTTTATTTCACTTTAGCTAAAATGCTTCTGCTCCTCCGTCTCTGTTCCCTCCCAGGGTCACACTGTCTGGGCGCTTGGATGAGATGTACAATCACATCAAGTCTCTGCAGAGTTCTGTTGCCCCCATGACCGACAGTGTTGTCGCCACCATAGCTGATGCCACCGCAGATGCGCGCACCTCTTTCATGGCTGATATTGATGCCCTGAAAACAGAGCTCGAACCCCAGTGTGAAAAGCTTAGGGAAGTCATTAATAGACACATTGAGGAGTACCGCGTTCAGCTGGAGCCCATCATCAATGACTATTACACCAAGCACACTGCAGAAATGGAGACCCTGAAGGCCAAGATGGACACTGTTGCGGAGGATCTGCATGCCAAGGTCACTACCAATGTGGAGGAGACCAAGGCTGTCCTGATGCCCATGGTGGAAAGTGTGCGTACCAAGCTCGCTGAGCGTTTAGAGAATTTGAAGGAGATGGCCACTCCCTACGTTGAGGAATACAAGGAGCAGTTGAAACAGGCCTACAGCCAGGCACAGAGCATCAATACCGATGAGGTCTCTGCCCTGAGGCAAAAGATCACACCTTTAGCCGAGGAAGTCAAGGTTAAGCTCCAAGCTATCTTCGAGGCCATCGCTGCAACCGTCACCAAGAGCTAAATCCTCTCTACCCTGTGCCTACAACTAACCTCACCTACCTGTCAGTCTTTGATCCATTCCGACTTCCTCTCCATCCTTTCTTTCCTGATGCGCAGCCGGACCAAGTCCCAAGATGAAGCCGATGCCTAACTGATGCACTTTTTGCAACAAAATGGCGGGACTCTTGCTCTCTCTCTCTCTCTTTCTTTCATGCAAACAGCTTACTTCATGCGCACATGCTCAAGCACATGCAAGCAAAGACATACGCAGACACATACACACTCAGCACACACATGCTTCACTCTTTGCAAGCCACAGTCAACTGCTTCCATTTTGTGTAGGAACTGTATGTGAATTAAGTACCTGAGCCTCTGTGTACTGATGCTTGTCTGATGAAAACTGTGCTTTGATGAAATACAGCTCAATAAACATCTGACTGTTTATACTACATTGCTCTGACTCTATATTGAACCCTTCCTTACTGATCTGCCTGTTTTGAAGCAGAATGTTGTCTGACAGTCACACTGCAATTCATTGTGTTACAACATCTATATCTGCCACATCTGAATCCAGCATCAGAACATAACTAATTCTATCTACACTATTAGAACTCACAATGCCATTTAATAACAAGAAAATGACCCTCTCAGGAATTTAACAGTACACCTTTGGCTTTATCTGAGTGTTTTTGACCTCAGTGAGCCTCTAAAGGTCATATCACACAGACGAGGGGTCATCATTGATCATAAGGTCCAGGGAAACGAACAATATTAATACAATCAGTTCTACTTAAGAGAGGCATTCAATAACATATGAGATGTTTCTGCCTGTGGTCCTGAAAGCTGTGATTAATGAGCTGATCGGGGGTGCAAATTGGCCTATTGACAAACTTAATTCATGTTGTTCTTTGGCAGGGAGGAGCCCACTTTTCTGTTATGGGTCCCTCAGGCTGGAACCCTTCAACACTGTCCCATCATAGTGCCACATGAGGCTATACACACACATCACATACAAACCACTAAATCCTTCCGAACAACTTTGATTTATCAAGATCATGCATCATATCATTTGTGTCTTACTTTGAGTTCTATGAACCTAGCTCAGGTCTTCATGTGACACAAATCCTTACATGACACACACTGGGAGACACTTTCAGAGACATGACAACTTAAACAGCACGACAGCAATGGAAAGAAGCCTAGGACTTAATCAGTGCATTCCTGACACTGTCTGATGTGTTGTATCTTTATAAATACAGCAGAATTACCATTAACTCAAACCAGAAACATCCACTTAAGTCAGTTTTAGGGAATAACTGACTCTCTAATTAGTGTGGTGTTGAAACTCTGCTCTGAGAAAATAGGCTATGAATAATAAAGGCAGTTTGTTGCTGTCTTCATCTGTCCACACCCAGTAACACTGGGCTGATCAGGATGTTATTAATGTCCTACTGGACAGTCAAGACAAGCTCCACTCAAAGCTTTAGGCTATAAGAAACAATAGGAAATGCAAGAAGGGGTTTCTAGACGCCCCAAAAGGGTTTTGTGTGTGTGTGTGTGTGTGTGTGTGTGTGTGTGTGTTTGCACATTTGTGCATTCACAGTTCTTGGGGCAGCATGCATGTGTGTGCAGCTGTGATTAGTGAATGTCAGCGGCACTATGAGTATTGTAATGGATGAGGCAGGCATGAGGTCCCCAGTGAGAGTCTCATGGTGTATAAAACCAGCTCGTTCCTGGACACAAACAGACACTCCTAACACTTGGATGTGCATCTACCACAGCACCTAGCACTGGACAGGGACAGTTCTATGTTGTGTAGCAAAGCTGTGGGTTTGGCTCTTTACCGGTCTCAACGTAAGGACAGGAGTTGCTGGTAGTGATCAGAAGTGGAAGAGCGGACTTTGATGAACAGAAATATCAGAGGAATTCATTCATATTATTCATCTTGAGGATTTTGCTCAAAATATGGAGGGTGAGTGTTTTTTTGGTAAAACTATCTGAGCTCAACGAGGAAAATACACATTCATGTGCTGATGATTATAGAAAAAAATCTGCGATCCAGTGTGAACCAAAGTTCACCATGCATCTCTCCTGTCCTCTCATTCACTCTCCTCTCCTCAGGTCCTCATCTGACCCGGAGCTGTGAACTATCTCTGCCCTGCTGTGCAGATGGGGGGTCACTGTCGAGCGCCAAGGCCCCCCAGGTCAGTGGGGTAAGAGTTCAGCTGGAGATGCATGCACTTTGGCAGCAGTTTGACCAGCTGGGCACAGAGATGATTGTTACCAAAGCTGGAAGGTAACAAAAACAAATATCATATTTAGATTCTTCATAATTAGGGATGCAGAATATTGGGTTTTGTGCACTGGCCCATTGGCAGATGCAGACATAAAATACAGTGCTTTTCAAAATGTGCACATTGTCATATTGGCAGAAATGTTCATTTTGGGCTGATAATTAATTTTAAAGTCTTTATCTGCTGATATCAACAGTGTGCCGATATTATAATGCATCCCTACATGTGTTATCACGCACTTCTACACTTTTTGTCTTTCTCTGGCGTCTTTTACCACATAATGTTCATTTGCATGTCCATAAACTGCAGGAGGATGTTTCCAACGTTCCAGGTGCAAATCTCCGGGATGGATCCTGCTGCTGAATACGTCCTGCTCATGGACTTTATTCCTGTTGACGATAAAAGATACAGGTCAGACACACACACAGAGTGAGATGTCTAATAGAGATCGGTACTTTTCCCCAGCGTACAGTAAATGTTTTTTGCTCATTTTCTAAATATGTTCTAGACCACCATTGTCCACCTCTGAGCTAGCTGCTTTTGTGCAAGCTTCATCTTACTTTACCAGTCCTATTTTACAAATTATAAAAGTGTGTGTGTGTGTGTGTGTGTGTGTGTGTGTGTGTGTGTGTGTGTGTGTGTGTGTGTGTGTGTGTGTAGCAGATATGCTTTCCACAGCTCATCCTGGTTGGTGGCGGGGCGAGCAGATGTTGTAGCCCCTAGCAGGATGCATTTCCACCCAGACTCGCCTGCCTGTGGAGCTCAGTGGATGAAGCAGACCGTATCTTTCGACACTCTCAAGCTCACCAACAACCTGCTGGATGACAATGGACATGTCAGTTAAAGTCTTTAATGCGACCTCTATAGCCTTTTGCTCATCAAAGCAGAAGATAAAGTACATTGATTTCAACTTCATCACAACAAAATACTGAAGTGTCTTTTTTTGACTTGCTTGCTGTGTTTTTTCCACCCTCCTCCTTGCTAGATGATACTGAACTCCATGCATCGCTACCAGCCACGCTTCCATGTGGTGTATGTGGATCCAGCTCCCAACAGTCACTTAAATGCATACAGGAACTTCTGCTCTTTTTCCTTCCCCGAGACACGCTTCATGGCCGTCACTGCCTATCAGAACCACCGGGTAGGAAGCCCCGGATCAGTAGGCTTTTCATTGTACATTCATCGACAGAACCAGCACAGGATTAGGCCGCAATTTCTGTCCTTTTAATCTTTTTTAACTTCACCCTCTCTCTCTCTCAGATCACCCAACTAAAAATTGCTAGCAATCCATTCGCTAAAGGCTTCAGGACGACAGACCCCCAGGACCGGTGAGTGTCTGTCAGTCAGGTCTGAATACAGTTTGCCTGATTAAGAAACACACGTGTAACACTTGCCCTGAAAAGGCCAGTTGACTAGATCATAGTGTATCATCACCGCTGTTATCAGTCGGTACATAGTGATAAGGCAGCGGTCTCCATGATAGTTAGTCTTTGACCTTTGTTTTCAAAGGGAATCACACATGGCAGATTGTTGGCCAAGTAGGGTTAAACTGTGAGGGACATGCTTATGGTGGTTCTATATATACACGTGTGTGTGTGCGGGTATGTATACCTCTGCCTTCCATGCTTGTGTGACTGTATGCAGAATCTGTGTGCATGAATGTGTGTAGGGTGGGTTATTCTGGACCCCTGACGGTGTGGTGTCCACCAGAGGGCAGAGCTGAGCCTCTCACCACCAAACCTGGAGAGCAGAGATGCTGGGCCTCAAAGACCTTGACAAGTGAGTAAATTCAGGATTCAGTTCTGTATTGCCACATCAACACGAATATGAGCTCACTTACAAAGACAAAGAAAGGCAAAACACACACACAATGCAGACAGGTACCACCCATACCCATAAAATAATCATGAAAGAAAAAGATAAGATGCGTACAAGTGCATTAAAACATCTGCTCTATTGCACAAGGAGGTGGACAGCTTCAGGTCATGTGCTGTTTTGGAACGTGGATGTTCTGGTCTTAATGTGTCTTCTGTGAGAGGTTAGGAAATTAAAAAGGTTGCTGGTCGGGTGAGAGAGGTTCTTTAAAGGTGCAATGTGTACACTTTAGGGGGATTTAGTGGCAGCTAGGGGTGAGGATTGCAGACTGCAACCAGCTGAAATTTATCCCAGTTTGAATTACTAAGATACTGAATTCCAAATTGCTCTTAGTGAGGTGTGATCCACCCTGTTGCTACTATGATCCATTCCTTTAACAGATGTGATTGGTTGTCACAGATACAGCCTTTTGTGAGCCTGCAAGGTGTGGAAATGAAATGAACAGCTGACTGTGACAGTATTGTCACTGTTAGTGTGATCACTCGGCTGATGGAAGGCTGAGGCAGACAAAGTCGTCACTGCTGCACTGTTGCATTTTTCCAGTTTTCCAAATATCTTATTCATTCATCATTTCATTTCTGGCGTTATAACGTTATTGCATTAGGTGTGAAATGTGTGTGTACCCCTAGTTAGATCAAGCACACATATTATCCCTGCACGAACATGTCTCTGACCTCTTTGTGTTTCCACCATTTTCTCCCCCACTTAAGAAACTCTTAAGCCTCTTAAAAGTCCTCCTCCCGGCTTCTAACTGTTCTTCACCTTAATAATAACGTTATAACTTTATCTTCACAAGGACCTTGTCTTAACTTTAAGGGGAAATTCTAAGAAAACGTCACAATTCTGAGAATTTTCTTAGAATTTCATCACCAGGAGCGACTCGTAGTGGTAGGAAGCTTTGGGAATACGGCCCCTGGGCTACTGTCGAAACATGGCGGACTCTGTAGATGAGGACCAGCTCCCAATGTAGCTATAACCAACTCATATTAAGGCAACAAAAACGCAACAAATCTTTTTTTCAGGTGATTCTACACAAACGAAAACATACGCATTTTATTGTATTCCATTCCTGCTAATATATCGCTCTAAATCCTACACACTGGGCCTTTAAAACTCCTTACAGCGTATTTATTTGTATGTTAAAGTACATGTCGGGTGCAGCGAATCATGTTCAGTACATACTACATGCAAATTTCACCATAGGTTTCTTTCTTTGACTTTAACTTTAAAATTCTTCTTATATTTTGCTGCATTGGTTGGATCCGATGCTTACTACAAGAGGCAGGGTCGAAGATAAGATTCTCAAACAACAGGTTTAACAACTTTTTTCTAAGTGCTGATCAATACCTGTCCAATTGTATTCTCCTGCGTCCTCAGGACAGGACGACCCAGCCTCGTTGTTGGTGGAGCAGCAGTGTGGACTGTTCCACCACTGTAAAGACTCTGAGGGACTCACCACGGAGAAGAAAGATGGCGACAGCATGTTAGCACCTGCTTCCTTCCTCCCTATTCCTTCCTACTGGGACTGTCCAGGATCATCTCAAGAGAGAAGCAGCCTGACATAAGGAAAGAGAAGCAAACCGAAGGAGCTTTGAATTGAATTTTTTTGACTGACTGCTTGCTTCCTCGTTTGATGTCATACAAGTTTGATTTATGTTTTATTTATTAATGATAAATGCATATAGCTTGTGGTCACCCTCACAGAATTTAATTTATTGGGACACTATCCATCAAAACCATAATATTCATGGCAATATGATGGATGCACTATAATGACGCTATATGCTAGATAATACAACAGCATACAGGAAAATACAATGTAGTACTTTGGGCTGTGATGACCCTACAAACTCACAGCTGAGAACACAAAACCTTTTAAGTCTCACATGGCAATTTCTCATCTTAACATTTGTGCAACTACACCTGTCTGTTGCCTAAAATAATAAAGTGACACTTTGAAATCTTTGTCTCTGTTTTTTCCCCCCTAAATGTAGACTATAATAATGAATCAGATGCAAACAATATGGCCTTTGTTGTAGCTGTTCTGGGTGAGAGCAGGTAACAATGCCTAAAATGCATACCGTCTCTCTAATGGGAACAGAAACGGCTGTGATCCGTGAAAACTTCATTACCCAGAATACCGAGTGCCACAATGTTATTTCCGGAAGAAGCGGCGAGAGCCATGACGTGAGAGTGACTCTGCCTTCAAATTAAAGTAGGCTACATTTAAAAAAAAATGTAACAATATATAATGTATGGTGTGTATATGTTGCCAAAATTTCATTAAACAATGATAAATTGATAAATAAACAGTTCTACACATAGGACGTTCAGTTCTTTACAGTAAAGTGAATATTTTAATTACAAATTTCACCACTGGAGTGGTTACATAGAATAACCCTACAGCAAAGGGGAATAATTGGTCTGTGAGATAAGACTTTAACAATCCCATACATGATGAAATCACGAGGGAAAAAACACAAATTATAAATAAGTCATCTACGCTGTTGTACGCATTTATACATGTGGTGGTGTGTCTGTGTCACTCTGCAATTACACCTCCAAAACACTAGTTGGCAGCAGGGTTTCGTCGAAGTGCTGTAAAGTTTAGTTGATTCAAAACACACATTAAACACACGTTAAACATGGCTTAATAGCGACAGTTTCAAACACAAGTACAAAAATCAGCTTCACTATAACTCGCAGCATTCACAGACAAACACTTGTCTTTATCTGGACACATTTTCCCCACAAATACAACATGCTAATGTTTTTAGCACAAGCCTATGGCATCTTACATTGTATAAATTAGCCGAGCAGCTAGCAGACTCTTCTCATATAAAACCAGGGACAACAGCAACATTTCACAAAAGTAACGTTACATAATTTGGCTCCATTACAGCTCACAAGGTTCACTGACAAAACAACTGTCTTATACTAAACACGTTTTCCAAACAAATACAACATGCTAACGTTATTAGCACAAGCCTATGGCTTATTACATTGTATGAATTAGCCTAGCGACAAGCGGAGATTTCCTCTGCTCATATGAAGCCAGGATAAATCACACACAAGACTTAAAATGCTATTTTGTGGAGGCTTTATTGTCTTCACAATTTATTGTTTCTTATCTGTGAAATTAAGTAAATAAAAGCTTGGTTTCCACTGAGGGACACCTTTTACTATTACCTACTCTGAATGTAATATCAAGTATTTTATTGTGCAACTAGAGGTCAAATCAATCCTCCTGAGACCCGAACTTTTATTTGGTTCGCATTTTAATTTCTCTGAGCTATTTGGGTATAGTATAAAATACTAAACATTGTCAACAACAATAAACTCCCAATGTCCTCAAACGAGCTGATGATAAATTCCTTATGTCTTCAAACCAGTAGGCTACTTTCTAATTAACAGTGTCTTGGCGCGTTTCTGTCGCTAATATTGGTAACATTTCTATGGCGAATCAAACTACAAATGTTATCAATCATAAATAGTTTCTACATTTAATTTGATCAGGTTTATGCTGGGCTGTTTTTTAATTGTTACGTTATTGCGGTTTTACTGCCACTAGATGGCACAAGTGTCCACAGACAAGGACAGCAGGTCTAAATTAAGCAGAATGAGGAATAATAATAATAAGGTCCAGTAAACCCAAACTGTGATGTCCTTGTGTGAGGACACAGGGTCTCAGGAGGATAAAGGATGGCAAAGCTTCATTTTACAGACTGGTTTATTACTGTTTTATTTAGAAAACGTTCACAGGAAGTCGCGTGGTTTTACATTTCTAACTTGACGGTGCTGGTGATGCTCGCGCTCTCGCAGCTCTGAAGGATGCAGCGGGGTGGATGGAGGAGGAGGAGGAGGAGGTGAAAGACTGGAAGGCGGAGAACTGAATGAACGGGTCGGGGAAGGGGAAGGATGCGGATTACGGTAGCTCGCCGGCCAGCCTGCCTACCGACGATGGTCTCGGTCGTCTGACGTGAGGATGTGCGGAGAAAACGACGCGAGCCTGCGGTTTGTTGATACGCTGAACACGGAGGGAGAGCTTGTAATTTACCCGTCGGCTCAAATAATCTGTGACACCGAGGGTTGCCAGGTTTGATTGTGAGGGTGATTTTTTATTTCCAACGTAGGCTGTTTTGTATTTACATTTAGCCTACGTTGTGATTCATCTTATATCGGTTTCCTTTCTCTTAGTTGAACGTCAAGAAAACCGGGGAAAAAACACAGTGACCCTTGTGGTGCAACTGCCATCATGGTTTTAGCCGTCATTTTAGCATCATCACCACCTGATCTCTTCTCCTGTGCCGCTGCAAACTGGATGTCAAACTGAACGGAGCGTCGTAAAGTCCAAACCAAGCGAACCTTAAAATACAACTTTACCGAGTGTCAACATGGAGGCGTCGACGTTAACGCCTCGCTGGTTGACAGGTCTGTTTCTATGGACAACGTTATGTCTGCTCAGCAGCGGTCAATCCGCGCCGGACGCCTCAGGCCTGCCTCTAGCTATCCGCGTGCCACTGCGGCAAGGCGCTCGCGCTGAGCAGCCAGCGCCGCTGCCCGTTGCCTCCGCGCACCGCGAGCGCGGCAACGCTGGGAAGCACGGTGCGCGCAGGCGGAGAGGAGCGGCAGCGGGCGGCATCAGCTTCGTGGACATGATTGATAACCTGCGTGGGAAGTCCGGTCAGGGATACTACGTGGAGATGGCTGTGGGCTCTCCTCCGCAGAAGGTAAAGTTTAACTGAGTAGGACAGGGTGGCATGCCCCTCCGCCTCAATACCTCTTTTTTTAGTTTTTAATTTAATTTTATAATTTTATATACTTTATTAGTTCTCAAGGGGAAAAAACTCTACTCCCAACACCTGTATTACATGACTGTGCTATACTGAATTGTGACATTTCATCTGAGTTGATGATTTATTCCCCCAGAATCATTTTATAGTTTTATTTTTTTGCACAATTAAAACACAAAAAAGCAAGCAAAAATAATAATGCAATACAGTGCAGGGAGAGGCAAAATAATCAGAGGGCTTATTTGAAGACTCCACCAAATACAATTTTCACAGTTATTAAAAACTCAAAAGTACATAATGATAAGAAAACGTGATAACAAACTGTTAATAACAAAATATGTTTGATTGCAAAAAAACAAACAAACAGCAATAATAATATGAATTTAGGAGCAGGAAATGTGAGTATGTGATGTATTGTCAGTGTGTTGTAGTTGGGATTTTAGTTTGTTTTATTTAGTTTGATAGCTTGTTTGTAGCTCGGGCGTCTTGCCCATTTTCATTTATGTGCTATAACAAATAAATTGGCTACTGCACCAATTTATTTCTCCCAGCAATGTTTATGTTTATGCATCATCATCCTGCACATGTTAAAATCATATCACAATATTTTTAATTTTACAGTAAATTGACTTTGATCTTAAGGAGGGCATCTTCTCCCGTCTTACCCCACATGGCGGGATTAATACGTTGTCAAAGCACTTTTGAATGTAGCCTATAGTCTATAGCGGGATTTATGGCCTACGCCGTTGTGAGCGTTTATACTTGTGCGGTGGTGTGTCTGTGTCACTCTGCAGTTACACCTCCAAAACACTAGTTGGCGGCAGAGGTTTCTGTGAAGTGCTGTAAAGTTTAGTTGATTCAAAACACACATTAAACACACATTAAACATGACTTAATAGCAACCTTTTCAAACACAAGTACACAAATCAGCTTCACTATAACTCGCAGCATTCACAAGCAAAGCACTTGTCTTTATCTGGACACATTTTCCCCACAAATACAACATGCTAATCTTAATAGCACAAGCCTATGGCATTTTACATTGTATATATTAGCCTAGCAGCTAGCGGACTTTTCCTCTTCTCATATAAAACCAGGGACAACAGCAACATTTAACAAAGGTAACGGCACATAATTTGGTTCCATTACAACACACAAGTTTCACCGACAAAACAACTGTCTTATACTAAACACGTTTTCCAAAGTAATACAACATGCTAACGTTATTAGCACAAGCCTATGGCATATTACATTGTATGAATTAGCCCAGAAACTACGCTGTAGCTACAGAATCCATTCAGCGCAGAAGTATAAATTCTGCCTACAGAAACTGTGCACTTTTTGGCCTATAACATAACTATTATAAAAAAAAATCAAATGATTTGAAACAAGCACACTAAAAAACAATAAATATTTCTTCAAGGGTGACATTCAGTGTCATATTTTTTTTATTAGCCTATCCTGTGCAGAGTCTGGCTCCCCCTGCAAAATGCATTTTTCATCTTTGGTCTCCTGCTCCAGGTCTTTCACTCTGTCTCTCTGTTGAATTTAATCTGCTTTGTTGGCAGGAATGTTGCATTAAATACCAGCTACACTTAACTCTCTGTGGTACCACTTCAAAAAAATCATTAAATCTAGTGCTATTTATTGATTAAAAAAAGTATGGAAATAACAAAACACAACATGGCCAGAGCCTTAACATTAAAGACACACAGTTTTACATTTTTCACACTTTTACCTCAGTCTTGCATCCGTGTGTCTGTATGCTATGTGTGTATGTGTGTGTATCTCACTCTTTTGACCAACAAGTTATAACACTAACATAATAATAATAAGTAACTTTAACTCATCTTCATGCAGCACACACTCTTACACACACTGCATCATAATAATCATGATCAGGCCTACATAACCATACTATTGAGTATACTGTGTGACTCAATGGGAGGTGACATCACACAGTGTAGCCTATGTCCTCAATTTACGTTAATATCCTCATAATCTGATATTTTCAATGTAAGATTTTTACAACTGAACGCAAAATTTAAGTAAGTTGACGGAAAAGCACTTCAAATATATTGTCCGATGACCAATACTGTCGATGGCCCTGCGTTGACAGATGGCCCGTGTGTGTGTGCGCATGTGAAAGTGAGAGAAAGGACTGAATGATACAGACAGATAATGGAACCATTAATTCTGCAGAGTGAGGAGTGCCAGCTGGGTGCAGCTGCGATGTACAGGCTGGCACACAGAGGGCGACGGATAGAGGGAGGGAGAGAAAGTGATGAGGTGGTAGAAGAGGAGAAGAAGGAGAGGGGGAGAAGGTGAAACAGGGAGTGAAACAGAAATGAGTAAGTCGACAAGAGAGAGAAAGAGATGGAGAGGAACAAGGAGTGAATGAGAGTGAGAGAAGAAGAGAGAGGAGATTAGAGAGAGAGACGGATGGTGCTAAGTGGAGGTGTCACTGTGCCACTGGGAGACACTGGGGTTTTCTATATCAGAAGGCTCAGCTTTGCCTGGTTGGGGCATTAAACTGGGCACCACAGAGACTACCAGCCAGTTGAAGCCAATCAGCACAGACAGACAACACACTGTTTTAGTGGTTGTCCTCCAACCAGTGGCCAGGGATCCATCCTCTGTCTGCAGTCATTCACTCTGCTGGAGTGTCCACCATCAAGGCTCAGGTATCATTTGACATTTTTTATTTTAGTGGCAATATGATACCAGAGTTTTGATACTGATTGATATTAAAGTGATGCTTTCTTAGACATTTTACTGATAAACCTTTTTTTAAAGCACCGCTGCTTTGGTTTACTGTATTTAAGTCTTTCTGTTTCATTTGCTCGGGGTCAGCTCAGCTCCAACACATTCTCACATTTTCTACGTCCACATACGACGTGCATCGTACCCTGGGTGTGTTGGTTGTTGCCGTTCTGGGACACCCTGTAAAGTTCTGTCTGTTGCATGCATTGTCTTCTTTCAAAAGAAACGCACTACGTTGGTACAACACCGCAAATTCACATTTTTTCCTTCAACAACAAGGCAACAAACACACAAAGTTGGGTTTAGGAAAAAAGAACGGGTTGGCTTTCTCTCACTTTCACCACCTCAACTTTCATCCTTGTCCCACTGCGTTTCCCCCTGATGCCGCCGGGCACCGTTAAACTATATTGGCGACCAGCCGTGTATCATGCCAACATTAAAGGACGCCTTTTTTCATTGGTTTCTGACGCTGCAAGTCACTGCCCAAGTGCCAGATTCCGACAACTCTGGAGTGAGGCTGGGCTCCCAGCTCAGATCCACTCTGTGTCTGTTAGTTCACCAGTGTGCCAGTATACTTTATTAAACTCACATCACCACAGCAAACTACTGGACGAAAGACAAGAAGTGAATTTCACTTTAAGAATGAGGTGGCTGTCACATTATCTTTGTCCTCTACCATTTTGGAGCTTACATCAGAGTGCATTCAGGACACTACTACTACAGCTACTAGTAACGTATTCCCAACATGAATACAATGAGCAAAAACCCAGTATATTCAAGAGACACAATCAAAAGCTTTAAAATCTTTTTTTCCTTTAGTTTGGACACTTTAAGATGCAAAAACTAAGGTGAAAACAAACTGGCTAATGTCTGACAGCACATTTACAGCTTCTAATACTCGGACTTGATTCAAACCATGGATTAGTGTTGCACGGTATACCGGTACTAAAATAGTACCGTGGTACTAGAGTATTCCAAACGGTACTATACTGCATTTGGAAAATACCGGTACTTTGAAATCGATTCAATTCATCAATTTAGTTAATTTATTTTACTCATTTATGCACACAAACGCCCTTCTTTTTCCTATTGGAGCACAGATTGCACAAGTGGTGTGTATGACAACACCTGTATCAACATTCACAGCTGGCGCACGTGAAAAAAGACAAGAGAAAGTCTGCCTCGCAAAGGGAGACTACACGAGACAACACCAACTTGGTGAAACATTTGAGCAACCAAACCGTGACGTCTGTACCGAGGTACTTACAGAACCATGATTTTTTGGTACCGTTACACCCCTACTATTTATTGTTCTAAAGGTTTGTAGCCAAAAGGACTTTTCCTTAGGAAAAGTACCGAAGAGTATCGAAAAGTATCGAAATTCATATTGGTATTGGTACTGAAACAAAGATTTTGGTATTGTGACAACACTACCATGGATACATTACACTTGGCAACAATGCTGTTGTGAATGTGTCGTTGGCTTTAGGCACAAAAACCACTTACTTATGGTCAGGAAAGATCATGTCTAGGCTTAAAAGACTAACGTTTCGTGCAACAAAAGTTGCTGGAACAGCAGGGACGGCTCAGTGTAAACACCTGTGATCGGTGGCTCAGATGCTGCTGGTAAACTGAAACAAAACTTAGGCAGTATTTTCGGAGAAATGGGTGTTCGTTATTGGGATAACTGGCTGTTGGAGAAATGGTCTTTCGGTCCAATGGGACATTTTTTGGACTAATGGGACATAGAAATTCAGGGCCATTGGAACAAAGGCATGGCTCCTGAAAATTGCAGTGTTGAAGAAACGCACATTTATTGAGGTGAAACACCAAATGGACAAACTTGGGGTTGGCTTTCACTTTCACTTGCAATACTGTTTACAATAAGTAGCCACCATCATAGGCATATTATACCTTAAAAGTGTTTGTAGATTTCAAATACTGGAATTGATGAGGAGCTCAGGAAACTGAAGCATGACGAGGGCCTGCTAGCTCACCTGGTAGAGCAGGCACCCCAAGTACAATGGTAGTGCCCTTGCCGTGAGCTCAATTCCAACCCATGGCCCCTCGCTGTGTGTCAGCCCCCCTCACACTGCATCTGTCCTATCAAATATCTTCAAAAAAAATTGAAGCATGACCTTTAGTGCGGCACAAAAACAGCAGTTCCCAGACTTGTGCATATTAAACCAGTAGAAAAGTGCAGGTCAGGGGTCGGTGACCATCTCATACATTAAAATGACCAGTCAGGATATCTATATCAGGCTTTAATAAGGTATTAAGGTTTTAAAAGCCCTGGTGTAGCCTATAGATAAATGAAGCTTTATACAAATTGATTTATCAATGGGTAAATGCTCCTGAACTGAAATGATCATGATAGCAGGAGTGATAAAAGGCCTTATATTAACTTAGAGATGCAAAGTTGTGGAAATGACCTCAAGTCATTTACTGTAACTTGTAGATATACATTGTGTTCTGGTAACCACTAGATGATTTCTCCTCCGTAGTGGAGGGGGAAGGGCAAATATAATGGCTGGAACAGACAGGCACTCTGCCAGGGAGACCGGAAGACAGAGAGGGAGAGAGACACAGAGCAGGGAGAGACATGAAGTGTCAGTGTGTCAGGATGCAGCCTTCAGTGTGTGTGTGAGTCTCCGTGTATGAAACAAACACATCCATCCTGCGCAGTCAGCAGATATCTAGCCAAGAGAGGAAGACAGAGTGTGTGCAGCGTTATTACACCATGAAAGTAGCCGTGTTTGTAGAGACATCAACTGCAGGCATGTGTGTGTGTATCATTGACATGGATGCATGTGTGCGTTAGACAGAGTCAGTATTTATTCTGGGCTTTCAGGCCCAGCCCTTGAGACAGTAGCACTTCTCTGGATATTTAAAGAGCCAATCCATTATTGAACAGCTTGCTGTGGCTCTATGGCTGCCTGTCTGTGCATCGGTTTGGGTGTTTCTGTACAACACTGTCTATCTATATCCTCGTGGGTTTGTCAATCAGTACAGTGATACAGAATGTGCTGCAACTAATCTTTAAACATAAATAAAACTTACATTAGTACGTCTTAATCAGAACCACTTGAATGAGAATGTATTGACTGGACTTAGAATTAAATGCATGACTTACAACACACACAGTTCGCCTCATGCAGTCATATTTTCTCTTAGTTTTCTGTTAATAAAAAAAGGAGTCAACTCCAGCATAGGCAACACCCACTAAACACTATGAAAGGGCAGGTGTTGTGCAATGTGCAGATTTTCTGAAACATGTCCAAGAATTGGAGGGATGTTACTTTAAAAGAGTGTAAAAAGAAGAAGTTTTGCAGCTGCGAAATCAACATACTGTTAAACTTAAACTAAGTAAGCATGAATTTCCAGTGTGTCAGTACTGACGTTACAGGAAAACCAAAAACCCAGCAATAGCAAAACATTTGTGATGCTGTAAATGCTGTGTTTGCAGCAGTGGTGGATGAAATATTCTTTATTTAAGTGAAAGTACTAATACCACACTTTAAAAATACTCTGTTGCCAGTAAAAGTCCTGCATTGAAAATGTTACTTAAGTAAATTATGGAAGTGCAATCAGATATTTGGGTACTAAAAGTAAAATCAGGCCTACTCAATGCAGACATTTTAAATCAGTTTTATGAATCAATCAATTTGAGAGGCATGAACCATGAAATAAACATTGCACTCAGTACTTGTTAGATGGTACATTTGTGCTCAGGGAAGATGATTTTGGAGGGAAATGGACTGTGAGGGAACATATTCTTATCCTCTGTATTGATCATGAAGGACCTTCAGTGAAGTCTGCCTGACTTTAAAGCTCTCATAAGTACAAGGATGAATGAGTCGGTTGGGTTTTCCAAGTCTTTGTAGGTGCTCTAAAATAATTCTGCATGTTACTGTGTATCTTTTATGTTTTTTATTGTGTGGTTGTTTGGCTGTATTTTTTTGTGTGCTGCTGTCTTGGCCAGGTCTGGTTAAATATGGGTTAAATAAAATAAATTACTGTAAACAGTCGGGATGAGAGTCACCACCTCCAAATCTGAGTCCATGGTTCTCGGCCGTAAATCACTGGATTGCCTATTCTGAGTTGGGGGTGAGTTACTGCCTCAAGGGAGGGAGTTCAAGTATCTCGGGGTCTTGTTCAGAATGGAGCGTGAGATGGATTGGCGGTTTGGTGCGGCTTCTGCAGTGATGTAGGCGCTGCACCGGTCCGTCGTAGGGAAGAGGGAGCTGAGCTGGAAGGCGACGTTTTGGATTTACTGGTCCATCTACGTCCCAAACCTCACCTATGGTTATGAGCTCTGGGTAATGACCGAAAGAATGAGATCGCAGATACAAGTGGCCTAAATGAGTTTCCTCTGTGGGGAGTGCTCTTGCCCACTTCCTTTTCCTCTTGCCCAAGAGAAGAGCAGCTGTCATGCAACTGTCTCAGATGCAGGTGTGTCAGAAATTATCACGTGAGTCCTAACATTTCAGTGTTTCTGGACCTTTAAAGAGAAGAGCAAAAATAAGAAAACACTGGTGAATCCCAAAAATCAATGGGTACTAAAAATATGAGAGCAAACTGTGGACACAAACAATAATACGATAAGATTTGTTTGTATATTGCTTCCTGATTGAGGCCTGGTGTGTCATTACAGCAGCAGAACAACCAAGAGACATGTGATATATGGACGTTTCTATATGTGGGAAGTGTATCTGTAGATATGACGCATATACTGTAGTTACTGTATATTTCTGTCTTCACCCCCACCTGCCATTTGCTCCATTCACACACTCACTAACTGTTTTGACTGATTGCGCAAAATATGATACTCACAAAGAGATGCAGACAGAAGAGGAGGAGATGGGAGAGAGAAGGAGTAGAATGGGCAACCTGAGAGGATTGAGCAGTGGGGGGGTTAGAGTGTTAGAGTGGAGACAGAGAGGGGGACGGAGAAGGACATTTAGGGCAGCTCGGGACACTACAGGGGGAAATGGATACTGAGAGTGACTAAGAGCTGAAAAATGAAAATACAAGAGACGTGAGGCGATTAGCCAAAGACTAGCCCGTAAGACCATCAGGATAAAAAGATATCAATAG